>NC_133620.1:461139448-461469448 GCF_048593235.1 Sminthopsis crassicaudata
TCCCCACTTGGGTCCTCTTTGTGAAGTTGGGAGAGGGATGAGGACTTAGGGAAAGTTGCCAGTACTGCCTCAATCAGGGCTAATGCAAATCAAACATTTATTGATAATGAATCATAAAGAAACTGATTTTGAAACAATTCTTTGGTATTACATATATGATTTTACCATGTATTAAAGAGGAAGGCAAGCTTGCATACTAATGAGAGGGATGCTTATTTTTACATAATTGGTAGAAAATTTGATACTTTTTAAGGTTGCCAACTTTTTTGCAATTTCCCACATTCAGTTCCATGACCCCTTATGAGGTCACAAACCACAGCTTAAGAAACTTTGCCTTAGAGGGGCCCAGAGAGAAAGAGAGAAGACTCCAGGAGACCAGAACAACACTAAGAGCTGTTCTATCTTCTTCTTTGACTTTAATTAGCTTTTTCTAGTCAGTGATCTTGGAGAGGGAAGAAATTGGAGCTGTTCCCACCTTCTGTAAATAGTCCCAGTGGAAGGATTGTTTGGCTAACTCACTATTACTCCCTTCATTAATGAGCATGCTGACCTTTAGTTCTCAAAACATTAAAGCACTGTCACTTGTGAGCAATGATTGAGTGCCTACTGTGTGCAGGGAAGATATGGGGGCATATAAAGAGATATAATCCTAGACTTAGAGCTGGGAGGGAGTTTAGGGATCACCTAGTCTAACCTCCCAATTTTACAGATGAGGAAACTGAGATCCAGAGTAGTTAAATGCCTTGCTCCCTGTCACCGAGTCCCTACAATACAGATGAGGAAACTGAGATCCAGAGTAGTTAAATGCCTTGCTCCCTGTCACCGAGTCCCTACAAACAGAGAGAACATGGGAACCATGAGCCCTGTGTATGGTGAAGAGCACAGATTCTGGAGGTAGAGCTCTTGGGTTCAGCTCCATCCCACTATTGTTTATTACCTTGTGATCTTGGGGAAGGCACTTCCCTCCTCTGAAACCCCACTCTCCTCATGTGTAAAAAGAAAATATTGGACTAGATGACCAAAGGTCACTTCCAGCTCCAACTTTTGGCTCCTGGGATCTTATGGAGTTGAATCTTGAATTTTTATAATTATATCTATCATTCATTCATGTAGGCATCAGGACAGTTAAGAAGAAAAGATATACATATTCCTATATATGCCATATGCACACAATACATAAATATATATATAATATATACATGCAAATATAATGCATACATTTACATATAATAGGTAGTATGTGGATATGGATATAATATATATATTATAATATAATAATAATATACAATATATATATAATATATAACATATATAATATATATATAACATATAATATTTACTACTAATTATTACTGTCATATACTCTTCACTAATTTTTGCTCTATATTACTAATTATTATATCCATATACTTTATATTACTAATTATTATATCCATATACTTTATATGATTATTATCATAAATACTATATTACTAATGCCCATTACTATGCAGTACTGCATATTTTAAATATATATGATGTTTAGTTCACTTCACCCAGCACCAGTTCATATAAGTCTTCCTAGGTTTTTCTGAAATCTGACTGCTCATAATTTCTTATGCGCAGCCGTTCCACTCCATTTATATACCACAAATTATTCAGCCATTCCCCAATTGATGGACATCCCTTCAATTTCCAATTCTTTGTCATCACGTAAAGAGCTGCTATAAATGTTATTGTACATGTAAATCCTTTTTCCTTTTTTAATAACATAATATTCTTTTTAATTTTTTACTACTTAACATGTCATTAAAGAGTTTTTACTTCAAACCTCTTTAACTCTCATTTAGAACCCTCAGGAGGCCATTGAACAACTCAGTTATCTTAACAAATATTTTATTAAGCAAATAGTATGTGCAAGCATAACGATATGCATGATGTAAGGGTGAATGGATGAAAAAGCAAATATTAGATGCTTACTGTGTGTCAAATATCTGTGAAACCAAATGTAGACATGCTTATTCCTTAAGGACCTTAGATTCTAAAGGCAGGAGATAATGTAGAGAAGTAGCAGCTATGGAGGAAGGTTTTAATCTAAGATATTGTGTGGATTCCTAGGGTTTAAAGCCCTTTTCAATTGGTAATATTCTGTTTTCCAAGAGAAGCTTTTCTCTTTGCCTTCAGAATCTTCTATTTTCATCTCTTCCTGCAATCAACCTTCTTTTCTTCTCTTTTCCCATTCTTCTTTTGGTACATTTTTCCTATAGCTTCTTCTCCACTTCAAATAGCTCAAGTCATTAATGATCTCTCTCTTTAGCTTAAATAAAACTCCCCAGGCAGGACCCCTGAGATCCTTGTTATCTTCTCATAGTCTTTAGTATAAATTTTAATGAAATAATAATAATAATAAGTCTAAATTTAAGAGTATTATAATTTTGAAGGTTAACTTTCCTAACTCTAAAAACAGTCACATGCAAATGACTTGATGGATCATAAGCTCTGTAGCCATCATTATCTCAGCCAATGCTCTGTCTTTAAACAGGTGTTCTCTCTGCATTTATCAGAGATGGCAGTTTCCTTTCAGGTCTTTTAACTAGTCTGTGTCCTTCACCATCATTTTATGAGTGAGTGGGAGAAAGAGAAAGAGAGAGAGACAGAGAGACAGAGAAAGAGAGAAAAAGAGAGAGACAGAGAGATAGAGAGGGAAAGAGATAGAGAGATAGACAGAGAGACAGACAGACAAACATATAGAAAGAGAAACAGAGAGACAGAGAAAGAGAGAAAAAGATAGAGAAACAGAGAGGGAGAGAGAGACAGAGAGATAGACTAAGAGATAGGCAGAGAGAGAGAGAGAGAGAGAGAGAGAGAGAGAGAGAGAGAGAGAGAGACAGAGAGAGAGAGAGAGACACACAGAGAAACAGAGAGAGAGAGACAGAGAGAGAGAGAGACAGAGAGAGAGACAGAGACAGAGACAGAGACAGAGACAGAGACAGAGAAACAGAGAGATAGGCAAAGAGATAGGCAGAGAGAGAGAGACAGAGAGACAGAGAAACAGAAAGAGAGACAAAGAGAGAGACAGAGAGAGGGACAGAGAGAGAGAGGGAGGGAGGGAGGGAGGGAGGGAAGGAAGCATGGAGAAAGGGAGGGGGAGGGAAAGAGGGAGAAAGAGAGAAAGAAAGAGGGAGAAAGAAGGAGAGACAGAGACAGAGAGAGACAGAGACAGAGAGAGAGAGAGAGAGAGAGAGAGAGAGAAAGAGAGAGAGAGAGAGAGAGACAGAGAGAGAGAGAGAGAGAGAGAGAGAGACAGAGAGAGAGAGAGACAGAGAGACAGAGAGAAAATCCTCATTTCTTCTCAGACTCCTTATATTTCTTTTTTTGTCCCTTTCAGCAATCAGAATGTCATGTGGGTAAGAGCTGGACTTTATGCATAAAATGAGAGATTTGTACCCGATAACCTCAATGGTCATTTCCAACTCTAAATTGACGTTTTTGTGACCTAGGGATGGATCCAACACCAGGGACCGTCTGGTCAGTATCCCTACAGAAAAGAGTAAGGTCTTTGGATCATGGATGTAGAGGAAGAAGGGACCTCTGAGCCCAACGCTTCATGGAGAGTAAAGGACTCACTGACGGTAACAAAGGTGGGCCTGGAGCCATTACGCCGCTCTGAGTGATGCCGTCCCCTTTCTTTCCAGGCTTCTATAAAAGATGGTGAAAGGACAAAATTCACTCGCCAGGACATCCAGAACAGAAATCTAGGAGTTATAATCACTGCTCTGTTTTTTCTTTTCTTTTTTTTTTTTTCAACCCTCCCATCCAAGGGTTAAATATCTGGAGTGATATTGATTCGATTTATCTAGTGTTGCAATGTTCCATTGGTTGCTAGGCAACAGTGTTCTTTCTCCTCTGGATTCTGGGTGGCTCATGGGACTTTGACTACCAAAGAGATTACTTTGTGTATATGAAACTAAATGGACCATAGGTACCCTTTCTAAGTGGGAGAATACTGTTTTACTGGGCGGCAGCTCTGTCACATCCCAGGAATGGCAGCTCGGTTCTCTGGTGCCCTTCGTATCCACCTTCCTCTACGAGGGGCCCACGGTTTAACATAAAGTTGTGCACGTGCTCTGAGGCCCAGGGAGTGCGGCTGTGACTTCCCTGATGAAAAGTTCCAGATCTGCACGGGGGAGGTGGATGGAGCCGTTGTCTCCTACATGAAGAAGGACAAGGAAGAAGAAGTGGCCTAGACTTGGGTTGGGGCCTGGCCTGGCAAGTTCTCTCCTTCCTTCCTTCCTTGGGCACCCTCCTATCCCCTTGCCACATGTTACCACTTCCCTTTGTGACATTCTCTCGCAGGACCACTGAGGCACCAAAGTCAGTGATGTGGATTTTGGGCATCACCTGCCCCAATGTGAGCATCCTTGTTAGACCCATGAGATTGCCCTTCTCCCTCTCTCAATTACATCTGGAGGCAGAAGAAAGAAGCAACAGAAGGCGTGTCATGGAACCACGGGTAGGGTCTCAGGAAGTCTCGGGTTCAAATCCCATTTCTGACACTTATGAGATGTATGATCATAATCGTGTAATTTAACCTCCCTGTTTCCTTATGAATGAATGAAAAAAATTATTAAATAATTATCATGTACAAAAGCACTGTGTTAAGCTCCAGAGGGATAAAGAGAGACAAGAATTAGTTTTTATTCTTGAAGAATTCACATTTTAATGGGATAGATAATGCATATGCATGGATTTAACGCTATGTCAGATCTTTGTGAAGTTATTTCAAATCTCCAGACCTCAGTTCCTTTGCCTCTGAGTACAGAGAAGCAGATAAAATAATCCTTTACAATTCTGGGACGTGGGTTTGAATTCCGGCTCCAACAGATCTTATCGGTAAGATGACCTTTGGTGGTATTTCTGATGCTAAGTCTATGATCTTGCTACTTGAAGTTACTTAAGCTCCATGGATTGTAAAATGAGAGGGTTGGAATAGGTCCCAGCTTCTTAAACAATGGTGTGTGATCCCATGTGGGGCATGGTAACTTAATGTGGGAACTGTGAAATTCTGATTTATCATCAATAAATGTTTGATTTCTACACCTGTTTTATATACCTATATGTCAGGGGCATGTAAAGATTTCTTGGGTGAAAAGGGATTGTGGGTTGAAAAAGTTTGAGAAGCCCTGGAGTAGGTGACCTCGATTCCTCGCAGCTTTGAATATACAATATCATGGTTGATGCAAAAGCATTTATTAAGCTTTTACTATATACAAGGAACTTTGCTAATTGGTGGGCAAAGAAAAACAAAAAATAAATAGTCCCTGTCTTTAAGGAATTTATCTTCTAATAAAGGAAACTTTGTACATACCTAGATATTTAGAAAATATATGAAAAATAGATGCAAGGGAACCTTAAAGAAGATATTAACAGTTGACTTGGACATTTATTTGAAGTTAACAAATTCAGGACCATAGATATAGAGATAGAGGAGAACGATAAATTATTTAGTCCAATCCCTTTATTTTACAGAATAGGAAACCAAGAGATAGTGAAGTACTTGTCCAAGGTCTGTCCAATTAGAACCACCGGCAAGGTGTCTTCTCCATCTTGCAGGGAGGAAGCTGCAATAGTGATGTCAGTGAGATCCAAGGGGGATTGACTTGAAGGCTGTCCACTTCAGCCTTTTCTTCATCAGGAACAGAATGATTTCACTTTCAAAGGAGACAAGTTTTCTTGAAAAAGGGAAAGGGGGAGGCCAGTGTGGGTGCACAAGTCGCCAATGCTGCACATTGACTCTAAGTGGAAATGTAAAACAGATGTTGTACAAGATTCTGAACTATTGCCCAGGGAAAGCCACCATCAGCCTTCCGAGAAGGAGCTTTCTCAAACCCAACAAAATCTCCCAGTGATTCATTGAGAGCTTGCACCAGCTGTAACTAACGGCTGCCGGATTGTCTCAGATGGATTTGACTCCTCTGTTTCCACATCTTTTTTCCTCAGTGACTACAGTAAACAGTACTCATCTAATGGAATTCTCTTCTCATCAATGGGGTTCTAGGAATGCTCCTTCCTTCCTTCTTTCCCTTTCCTTCCTTCCTTCCTTCCTTCCTTCCTTCCTTCCTTCCTTCCTTCCTTCCTTCCTTCCTTCCTTCCTTCCTTCCTTCCTTCCTTCCTTCCTTCCTTCCTTTCTTCCTTCCTCCCTCCCTCCCTCTCTCCCTCCCTCCCTCCCTCTCTTCCTCCCTCCCTCTCTTCCTTCCTTCCTTCCTTCCTTCCTTCCTTCCTTCCTTCCTTCCTTCCTTCCTTCCTTCCTTCCTTCCTTCCTTCCTTCCTTCCTTCCTTTCTTCCTTCCTTTCTTCCTTCCTTCCTTCCTTCCTTCCTTCTTTCTTCTCTTCCTTCCTTTTTTTTAAACTATAAATGAGTGGGCAAGAATCTTCAGAAAGAAAGGCTGGTATGCATAGGGGTCTAATTCATTCATTCTCTCCATATGTATTTAGCACCTCTTCTTTATGAGGTACACAGTCCTTGTATCAGGTGCAGAAAGAGATCTAGAAGAGAAAAATATGGCGGTGTGGTAGAATGATCACAGAACTGGCAAGTAGAAGACCTGGATTCCAGTTCCAGCTGGAATTGGGCACATGACCCCATAGGTCTCTCCCTCTCTTGTCTTTGGCCATAAAATGTCTTCGTATATGTCATAGAATATAAGCTTTTTGAGAGTAGGGACAGTACTGGATGTCCCAAAAATCTTGGGGCAGTTTTAAGCTATTAAAGCTTTGAAAGCCTTCATATTATTTAGTGTTTGCCCTTTCAATGCTATGCCCACCATAGTGGACCCTTAATAATTGAATGAATGAATGAGGGGTAGATCTGTTGATCTCTGAAGAAATTTCTAACTTAAATTTGTAAAGAGTTGGGCTGTGGATAGAGCACTGGGGTCTGGCATTAGGAGGACTTGAGTTCAAATTTGGCCTCAGACACTTGATATTAATAACTGTGTGACTCTGGACAAATCACTTAAGCTCAATTGCCTCACAAAAAATGTCTATGAGCTTGCTTAGAAGTAGCATAGTACAGTGGAAAGGCTTCTGGGATTAAGGTCCTGCCTCTGACACTAGTTGTCTGATCATGGCATAGTCACTCAATATCTAAGTGCTTCAGGCAAGTCCATGGGATTTATCTATCATCTATCAAGATGAGGGGCTCTCAGTATGGGGAAGGCACCTGCCTTCCTGGGAGTTCCCCATATTGACAAAATAAAAGCTCATAGTGAGCTGTTCTTTTACCTACTTCTTTTTAGACTATAAATGATGTGGACAGAAATCTTCTCATCTAAACTCTGTGTTTCCTCCAATGCATGTCCCAGTGGATGGTAGCACATAGTAAATGTTTATCCAGAAGTATTTTTGGCAGGGAATGATTTAAATTGAACATGGGGATAGGAGACAAGATGATATGATGGGAAAAGAATAAATGGGGGTCAAAGGAATTGGCTTTGAGAGGTGAGCCACACCATTTACCATCTATGTGATCTTGAACCTTTCTGTGACTCAGTTTTCTCATCTGTAAGCAAGTAGATTGAACCTCAAAGACTCTTTCCTGCTGGAAAGAGAACTGACTGACAGGTTCCAGGTTCTGATCCTAATTGGGATCCTATCTCTGTGAGTCTCAGTTTCTTCTCTAAAAGGAGAAGCTTGAATTAAATGATGACTGAAATCTCTTACGACTTAATTTTTTTTTTTTGATTCAAGTCTGGTAGATCAACCTGAAAGAGCACAACCTTGATGAAAGCCTCCATATAAACTAACAGCTCCAGTCCCGAGACAAGTAGACTCCCCCAAAGAGATGATTCCAAAGAAGCTCTTCCTGACCTTTCCGAGCCCCGCTTTGGAATTGGATGTGGCAGATAGACCCTGAAATGGAGACAATACTTTATTTGGAGTCTAGAAAGATTTGCAGGAAGGAGGCATGCCTAGGGCTCCCAAAAGCAACTTGTCAGACATTGTCTTAAGCTATTAATCTAGTTTTCGGATGCTCGGCAGAGCAAACGTGTCAGAGCTTGGCTGGGTATTTTCATCCCCAGGTAGCCCCTCTCTCTTCTTAAAAGTTCCTTGCTAGAAACTTTTCTTAAGGCCAATGATTCAAATATTTATAATTAGAGCAGTAAAAAAGGAGAAAATCATTTTTTCATATCCCAGAAAGGGAAATGCTAAGGCTCTTGCAGGTTTGTTTAGCAAGATGTCAGCGTTACGTGCATACATGGTGTTGAACTCCTGAAGGGCTTTCAGGATTAAAAACAATACCCCAGCAACCTCACACAGCAAAACAGAAGGAATGAGTTCATTGCCAATTATATTTCCACTTCTCAGACAGAGAAGGTCATTGAAACAGCCATCTCTGACTCTTGTGTGATTCTAGGAAGCTGAAATCAAACTTATTTTTTTTCTCTTCCTAAATGGAATCAGGTTTTACAGTGGTAGATGGTGTTTTAAAATTAATTAGAACAAATTAATTCTCCTAATGAAACATACCGTCAAGCATGGAGAAGTTAAAGGGCAAAGACGGTGTTAATGGGCTTATTATGAGAAGTGATTGCAAAGGTATCTAAGCACACTAACTTGGGATATGCTGCCTAATAGCCAGTGCCTGGGCAGGCAGCTGGTGAGTAGACCACCATTTTAAGCTATCGGTCCGTTCATTGACTGAATTCAGTGGGCCATTTTTAACTTTACTCTTTCCTTTTTTCTAGTTGCATAGTATTTACTTGGATGATCAGGAGGTCTTTCATCCCTCTATCTCAACTTTTAAAAAATTCATATTGGTTTTTTTTTAACATTTAACTTGCATTTCTTTTCTTTGGGAACCATCACTATTGCCAACTCTTCCCATCTCGAAAGCCTTCCCTTGTGACAAATACAGAAAAAGAAAACAAATCAACATATTGACCATCCCTGAAAATGGATGCTTTACTCTGGACCACTTAGCTCCTCATCTCTATCGGTCTTCTGAAGTTAGAGTTGGACATTACATTGGTAAGAGCTCTTAAGTCTTCTATAGTTGCTTTTCTTTACATTACTGGAGTTAATGTTTTCATTGTTCTTCTGGTCTTCATCTTTACTGTAGTTCACACACATCATCTTCTTAGTCTTTTCTGAAGCTTCCTTTTTGTCATTTCTTATAGTGTGGTGACATTCCTATTACCAAAATGGCCTCCATTTCTAGTATCTTCCTTACTCTTCTCCCTTCCTTTATACCAAAGAATAAAAAAAGAAAGAAGAAAAGCAGATCACTAAAAATAACCAGTGCTTTGACCTGAGTTTGACAGGTTCACTGAAGGTACAAATTTCATCGAGAAAGGCAGTATTCCTGATATATTCTTCCATGTTCAGACCATATATGGAGTACTGCCATATTTGAGGAAGTTTTACGTGCCATATTTGAAGATCATTGGGAGGATGGAGAGGAAGAGAGGAAGGAAGTGAGCCTTTATTAAGCACCTACTATATGCCAGAAACAATTGCTTAGTGAATATAATGCTAAGTTTGGAAGCAGGAATACCTGCGTTCAAATCTGGCCTAAGACATTTACTTGAGAAGTCACTTGACCTTCTCTACTGGAGAAGAAATGACAAACCACTCTGGTACTTTAGTTCAGAAAACTACATGGATAATATAATTGACAGGGTCCCAAAGAGTCAAACATATGCCACATATGGTGTTATGGAAGGGGAGATATTTTCATTATCTTCATTTTTAAAAATCGCGGCTTGTAAAGTTAAAGTGATTTTTCTTGAGTAAATGTTGGAGGCTGGGTTGAACTTTATCTCCATTTAGTTGCCTAAAGTGTATAAAGGACAGATATCAAGATGATAATAGGTCTTAAAATCATGAAGGAACCTCCTTTGTTTAGACCAGAGAAAAAATAACTTAGAAGATACGGGAAGTGGTACTTAAAGGGAGGTCACACTAGTCAGCTAATAAACATTTATTAAATGCCTACTGTGTGTTAAGCACTGGGGATATAATGAAAGGCAAAAGATGATCACTTCAGAAGGCAGAGTCAGGAGTGATGGGTGGACATTCTGAAAAGGCAAATTTGGATTTCTTGTTGGAAAAAAAAACAAAACTTCCGGATAATAGGAGAATGTACTGCTTGGGAAGGTGGATTCTTTTTTTATTTTGTTTATTTTTTAAAAAAATTTATAATGTTAAATTTTTGACAGTATATATGCATGAGTAATTTTTTTATAACATTGTATTCATTTTTTCAAATTTTCCCCTCCCTCCCTCTACTCCCTCCCCTAGATGACAGGCAATCCCATACAGTTAAGCTAGATACAATATATGTGTGTAAATCCAATTTTCTTGTTGCACGTTAAGTATTAGATTTCGAAGGTATAAGTAACCTGGGTAGATAGACAGTAGTGCTAACAGTTTACATTCACTTCCCAGTGTTCCTTCTCTGGGTGTAGTTGTTTCTGTCCATCATTGATCAACTGGAAGTGAGTTGGATCTTCTTTATGTTGAAGACATCCACAGGAAGGTGGGTTCATACCATCCTTGCAGTTCTTCAGAGGAACCATACTATGGTTCAGGGGTTGGCAAAATAGGACTCATAGGAAAAATACAGCCCGTAATCTGTGTTTTGCACATATGCATGGCAAGTTAAGAATATTTTTTTACATTTTGAAACAAAGTTTTATGGCACCCATAAATGTCCGAGACATTCTTTGCTCCACTGCACAAAATTAAGTCACCGAGTCATAGTTTGTAAACTTCCCACTCAGTGTAACGTTGAATTTGGAATTAGGAAGATCTGGGGTCATACACTACTTTAGACACTTACTAGCTCTGTGACCCTAGATTGGTCACCTAATCTCTCTAACTCTGTGCCTTTTTCTGTATCCTTACTGCTGGGCATAGTACCTAGTACAAAGTAAATGCTTAACAATACTTATTGATTGAAAAAACTGAGGACTGACATCATACAGCAGAGGTGGGATTTGAACTCAGGTCCTCCTAGTCCAAGTGCGGGAGAACTGATGAATAAAAGTGTTCAAAAGGATTTGGAATGATCTGAGTTCAAATCTTGTCTGTCGTTTATTGCTTGTGGAATTTTGGGCAGGTCACTTAATGTCCAAAGTGCTAGGTTTCCTCTTATATAAAATGGGTGGGCTAATCTAGATGGTTTTGGAGATCCCTTCTAGCACTACATCTGGGAGCCTATGGTTGATAATGGAAGGTCTGACTTTGGATAAATCAATCCCTCTCTCAATTACATAGTCAATCAAGCAATTATTAAGCACCTTGTGAGCACAAATTGTTTCATTCATTGAACTTGTTGCAGCCCTAGTGCCTAGCACAGTGCCCTGGTACACAGGAGGCATTTAAAAGATGCATGTTGATTGATTGATGTGTACCAAGTAATATCAGCTGAGACTGATGTATATGGATCCAAATGGGTTCACAGTCCAGTTCAGGAGCCTTGTCCCTTTCCACAGCTCTTCCCTTAGAATGCTCCTTTGGGTAAAGGTTGTGGTCAGGCGTCTTTTGAGGACTTCTCCATCTTTTCTTAAGACAGCCAGAGGAGATATTGTTTTAATCCCCTTGGAGTTCCTTGCTCAACACAAACCCCTTGTCAAATGCACAAACCAGCCACTGAACTCCAATAAAGCACCCTGGATGGGTTGGATGGATGGGTTGTGGTGCATTATAAATCTCTTCCTATGTTTGCTTTGACAGGTTGTTCCTGTGATTTAGGGTGCCATCGATGGCCGTAGGTTGATTCACAACTTGGTGATCCATCTTTTCCAACAAGTCATTGTCCTGGTTATAGGGCCATTTCCTCTTTCTCCTCCTCAATGGAAAGTCTTGATTGGGAAGTAGAGATAAAAGCATTGATAGGAACTCATTTAAGATTCTTTTTTATTATAGCTTTTTATTGACAAAATATATGCATGGGTAATTTTTCAACATTGACCCTTGCAAAACCTTCTGTTCCAACTTTTCCCCTCCTCCCCATCCCCTCCCCAGATGGCAGGTAGTCCCATACATGTTAAATATGTTAAAGTATGTGTTAAATCCAATATATGTGTACATATTTATGCAGTTATCTTGCTGCACAAAAAAATCAGATCTAGAAAGAAAGAAAAAACCTGAAAAGGAAAACAAAAATTCAAGCAAACAGTAACAGAAAGAGTGGAAATGCTATGTTGTGGTCTACACTCATTTCCTATAGTTGTTTCTCTGGGTGTAAGCTTCTCTTTTCTAGAAAAAAGGATAAGAAGAGAACAGACTGAATTTGGGGTATTTTTTCCATTTTTGACCTGAATTTGTGACTTTATCCTTAAGAGATAACTTTTTTCCATAAGGACTAACAATTTGACTACTTATTATTTCATATCTATATCCCCACTGCCTATCACAATGCCTAGCACACAGTAGGCATCTTACAAATGCAATTTTTTTTACTGCCTCCTTATCAACCATTTTATCATCCCTTCCAGAAAACCAAACTGATGACTGCCTCCTTGGAAACATTATTTCAGGAAAGCCCTAATCGCATTTCACTTAATTCCTTCTTCTCTTAGCCATTTCCTCCACAGCCTCCTAGAAAACTGGCTAATAATAATGCCTCCTTCTCCTTTCACTTCTGGAACCACAAACCATGATTAAAAAACAAAACAAAACAAAACAAAAACAAAACCTACTCTTTATGAACTCTACAACCCAAAGTACCCCTCTCTGGGGTTCCACTCTCTAATGCTTGTCCCTCCCAGGTTAAAATCATCACCCCTAATCTCATCAGCAAATTGCTAAAGCAGCCGTGACTGATACCTCCTCTACCCTCTGATTGGCCAGAGAGCAGAGGGTCCAACTCCTCCCAATGGCTTTCTTTATAGAAGATACAAACTGGACTCTCTCAGGTCACTTCACTTGGTATCTGCTGTCTTGCATGGTTTCAACTCCATAGAACAAGATATTCTTTGGTGTCCCCTTACCTTCACTCTCCTCACTTTTTTTGACTTCTTTTCGTGTTTTCTCCTTCTTTAGATTGAAAGCCCCTTGAGTGAATACTATCGTTATTTTTATTAATTATATTCCCAGGGCTTAGCATAGTACCTGTCACATAGAAGGAGTTTAATAAATGTTTATTGAATTTGATCATTCCATTGATTGAGGCTCCATAAAATTTAGTTGACTTGTCATCAGTTTTAAGTATCAGAAATAGGATTTAAATCCAGATCTCTCCTGATATCAAATCTTAACATCTACTGCTTCTCTAAAAAAGAAAAAAAAAACATAATTTATGAATTATTATAAAATATATTTATATTTTGTTTATTATATATATCATTATATTACATATTTTATTACATTATATATTATGTATATGTATGATATATAATAACATATAAAAATACATATTTATATTATATTAAAACATATTATAAAACCGTTTATAATGCTTTGGATTTGGTAATCGATGGTTTTATTGATTAGAAGGAATCTGGTACATTATGATCCAGCAGAATGAGCCCTGGCTTTGGAGTCAGAGAGTTGTTATTCAACTGTCCTACTCTTCATGACCCCCTTCAGTGTTTTTTTTTAGCAGAAATACTAGAATGCTTGGCCATTTCTTCAGCTCATTTTACAGATGAGGAAACTGAGGCAAACAGGATGAAGTGACATGCCCAAAGTCACACAGCTAGTGAGTTTCTGAAACTAGAGTTGAATTTAGGTAGATGAGCCGTCAGCACTCACTGCTCGACTAGAATTCAAGGATGGGGATTCCAAGTCCACTGCTAGTGCTCACTACCTTACATATGGGATGAGCTGCTCAACTTGCCTAAGCCTCAGTTTATTCATCCTTAAAATGAAGGAAATCAGACTGCTGAGCTCTTTTCTGGCTCTATTCCCTCTTCAGATGCAGCAAACCTTCTCTGCCATTTATAGTCGCCCTTGGGCACTTAGAATGGCTTACTTAGAATCACTGAGTCAGTATCTGTGGCTGGCTGGGCTTAAACCTGGGTTTTCTGGATCTGAGCCTGGCTCCCCACTATAGATACATTATGCTTTTGCGTCAGCGGGGCAAGATGTATTTATCAACAAAAAGTCCGACTTTCGAGTGCCCTTCCACTCGAGGTATTGGAGTGACAGGCCACATCAATAACCCCACCAGGGTCAGAACAATGGGGCGTATTTTATCAGAAGAACTTGGGAGCTGTTTAAAGTTTAATGTTTGGTCTTTGCCAAAGACAACTCCTTTCATAGATTTATGGAGACACAGGCTTCATGCGCCTCGTGTATTTTATGTTCCTCACCATAGAAGTAGTTAATATTACTGGCATTTTGATTTTTGCTTCGCTGCATTTTTCATTTCGGAAAACATAAGTTACTCCACTTTTAATATCGGTACCATCGTTTTAATATTCAGAAACATTTCCTTGCTTCTGAGACAACAGAGTTAGCAAGCGTTTGGACTTGGGTCAAATTTGGGAGACTACTTTCATGAATTTTTAACTCAAGTTTTTAGAGATCCAGAATGATAATTATATCAAGTTATATTTACATAAGGCTTTGCAGTTTATGTGATGATATTACCTTAATGTTCCCAGGAGGTAGGATCCTGGAATATAGCCATGGAAAGAACTTTATAATTTATGAGTTTGACCCTTTCATTGTTGTTGTTATTTAGTCATTTTTTTAGTCATGTCAGACATGACCCTTCATGATTTCATTTGAGATTTTTTTTGGCAGAGTTCCTGGTGATCCTGGTGTGGTTTTCCTTTTCTAGTTCACTTGACAGATGAGGAAACTGAGGCAGACAAGGTTAAGTAACTTTCCCAGGATCACACAGCTAGTAAGTGTCTGAGGCCAGACCAAGTGCTCTATCCATTAGGCCACCTTGCCGCCTGCTATACAATGGAAATAGAAAGTGGTTATTATTTGTCTTTCATTCTCAAAGAGGTCCATGACATCAGGGAGGTGATGTTATGACTCACAAGTGCATTGGAATAAAGAGAGGGAAGTCTGTGTAAATATACCAGTTTTACTTTCTCCCCCGGTGCCAGAGTTCAGAATGAGTGGAGATGGCCCTGGATCAGGGGGGACCTTGATCTTTTTAAGTTAAAGTCTTTAACAGGTCTAAGTTTGACTGAGGCAACACCCATTCATTGATTCAGGCTGGGTGTGTTGGCTGACATTGACCAATTTTGCTGAAATTCAGAATTTCAGAAAGGGAAATAATAGGAGATCTCAGGGAAAGTGAGTGGGATTCAGATCGTGGAAGTGTTAAATGCCAAATGTCAGCCAGAGGAGGATGTATGTCATCTCTAATGCACTAGACAGCCTCTCAACGATTGTGAGTAGGGAAGTGCTAGGGATGGAAAGGTACATTAGGAAGGTTATTTTAGCAGCTGTGTGGAGGATAGATTGGAGAGGAGAGAGACTGCAGGCTGGGAGACCAATTAGCTGGTTATTTTTACCACCTCGACAGGGGAAGAAGAGGCGACGAACCTAGGGGTGGCAATGGAAGTGGAGAAAAGGGGATGCGTTTGAGAGAGATATGGCGAATGTCGAGAGGGGACTGTGTGTGAGTGGATGAATGATGGTACCCTCAAGAAGAAAAGGACAGGGTTTGTTTATTTGTTGCTTTGTTTTTCCTGGTGGGAGTAGTCAATGTTATGTTTGGACTTACTGAGTTTGAGTTTGAGAGTGAACATACAAGTGAGATTTCTAATAGGTATCCAGCCACTTATGATTGAAGCAGCTAGGTAGTATAGTGGATAGAGCATTGAGCCTGGAGTCAGAAGGACCTGAGTTAAAACCCAGCCTCACACACTTACTAGCTGTGTGATCCTGGGCACGTCACTTAACTCTGCCTCAGTTTCCTCATCTGTTAAATGAGTCAGAGAAGGAAATGGCCAATCACTCCAAAGCCTTTGCCAAGAAAACCCCAAATGGATTCATAACTAACAGAAATCAGAATTCAGGCATTCTGGGTAGAGACAGGCCAAAGGGGAGTGATGAATAATCATAGCAAGGGACTGGGTGAACTAGTTACTTATACAGGGATGTGAGTGGGGAGAAACTGGGGAAACTAAGACCAAGCAAGCCGGTAATTTTTAAGTAATGCCTTCCAGTTTGTAGAGGAGTGTGAATTGAGGTAAGCTTAATTAAGCTCTGTGGAGGATGGAATGGTGGTAATAAGCAGTTTCAAAGTGTGGGTGGCCAGGAGTATTTCAGGGGGAGTTTATTGCTACAGTTTTCCTCCTCTTCTCTGCCTCCACCTATTCTTTTTATTTGGTTTCAGGGGAAGCAGAGGTGGAGGCGGAGAGAGGCGATGGAAAAAGACTTTGAATCTGGGTTCCAATCCTGGCTCTGTTTCTTACCAGCTGTATGAGCCTGAGCAAGTCCCTGAACTTCCTTGGGCCTCAGTTTTCTCACCTGTACAATGAGAGAATTGGGTTATATGAATTCTAACTCTTAAAACTTCTAGCTTTAAATCTGTGATTAAATGGAGGAATTGTGGTTCAGTGGGAAGAGCACTAAATTTTGAATCAGACTTCTTGTTCATGTCCTACGCTCCACGACTCCATTTGGGACTTTCTTGGCAAAGACACTGGAATGGTTTTCCGTTTGGAATTTATTGGCATAGGAAGTACTGAGTGAGCAAAGTCCCTCCATCAATGAAAATGGGCAGCATCTTTGTGGCATAATCTTAGAAAGAGGCTTCTTTGGGGGGTTAGGGTCCACAATATCCAAGGAGTCTATAGATAGATGTCAAGAGATCCATGTACTTGAATGGGAAAATATTTTCACTAATTCTGGCTGAAATTGATTATTTCCTTCAATTATTCAAAAATTTAAAAATCGATTAAATTAAAATTATTAAACATTAAAATTAAAAAAATAAAAATGATTTCAATTAAAATTATTTTAAAACATCATTCTTCAGAAAGTTCTAACACAGAAGGTGACGAACTCTCTTAGAAAGCTGCTTGAAACATTTGGAGGTTAATTGATTTATGAACAGGGCTGGGATTTGAATCTGAGACTTGGAAGTCAGTTTCCTAACTATAACAAATATTCTCTGCACAGGCTTTTTTAAAAAAAAGAAGTCCACATTGACTTAGGAAATATGGCGCTGTTCCTTCCCAACTCTGCCTTTTGGGGTCACTTTTTCCATGAGATTTTTTATTTGCAAAGAAAAATATTATTGCTTTAATGTGCCCCTAGTAGTGACCTTATTTATTTGTCTGGGTGGGTGAGAACTGCTCTTGGACAGCTTGTGGATTTGCTTGGGTGTTTCCAAGATGATTTTTTTTTTCTTCTTCAAAAGATCACTGCAGAAAAAGGTATTTTTAATAGGGAGAAGGGCTTCAGAGGTGCATGTGGTGGTCAGATAGCTTGGAAGGGATTTTGGCAACATAGCCAGAGCCCTCTTGAGCAAATTCAGAAGCATTTCTTGAGCCAATTTGTGCCACAAGCAGGTATTTACCTTCTCTTACAGTGGACCAATGCACATCTAAAGACTTCTTATGTTTGGATTTTCTTGGGAAGTGGACTGACACCAGAATTTGTCTAGGGACAACCTAGTCTTGTAGAATGATGGTTTTTAAATAACAAGTCTTTGTCTGCCTGAATTTTAAATGAAGAAGTGGTCTAGGGCCTTTGATATATTTAGACTTATCTCTGCATCCACCAACTCAAGCCCTTGTTTGGAGACTTCTGAGATAAATTAATATCATACTATTTTATTAATAACCAGTGACTAATTTGTGATCAACCCACCCTTTCCTTTTCATTTCTGTTAAAATTTAACTCCTGAAAAGATCAGTCAACCTCTGAAGGGCCTGGCTGAGTGATTCTATTTGCTCCTAACTCCCAAGGCAGGTACTTGTTAACTGGAGAGTGGGGTGAGAATACATTCAACTGGGAAACTAGATTTCCATTTTGAGTAAAAACAGAATCCTGTCTGGAAGAATCTCCCTGTCCTTGATCTCCCCAGATCAACCTAGATCATGAAGGCAACCCAGATCAGAACCAGCTAGAGAGGTCCAGATGTAGATGGTTTCCCTGCTGTGGATGCTTTGAGGTTGCTGAGCCTCATGATCAAGCCCCATTCTCAGTAGGAGGAGCTGAAGTCTTTTAGCCCCCCTCCTCATTAAATGTCCACCAGGCAGTACTGATTTTTATTTGTCAAGGGAGACCCCTTTCAGAAGGGATTTAAAGTGTTTCAGGGTCTCCCCTTGGCCTGTCTGGTTACTGAGAGAAACCGCCAATCATCAATTTATTGATTACCAGCTAGCTTAATTAATTATTTATTAATGATACAGAAATGCTGATTCTTGGGGCTTTCATTTGTCTCTGTTCTAAAGAGAGAACTGCACTTTTCCTTTATATAACTTTAACAGTGAGGAAAGGTAGTGGATAGAGAATTGACCTTGGAAGGATTAGGGTCAGGTCCCATCTCTGACATATACTTATTGTGAGATCCGGGTGAGTCACTTATCCCCATCTTTCTCTCCCCCCAAGCTAATACAATTCCGAGACTAGCTGGTGATGCTCTTTATCTTTTTACTGGCCATCCACCATGCTTAGAAACCATTGCTCCCCTGCAGTGATTTTTTGAAGAAGGAAAAAAAAATCATTTTGGAAACCCCCAAGCAAATCCACAAGCTGTCCAAGAGCTATTTCCACTGTAGTCTCTTCCTTAAGATGAAGCTAAGGCAACTTCTTCTGCATGAAGAATTCCCTGCTAATACCCTCCCTGTCAACCTATTTGGTATTTAATGACTTTTTACTTGTTAACCATGTATTTCAAGCTACTTAAGAGGTGAGATTGTTTCACTCTTTGTACACAAGTACAAAGTTTTCTAGTGTCTAATATGGTACCCAACACACAGCAGGCACTTTATAAACACTTGTTGATAGATGGATGTGCCTTGGAGGAATTAGTTTCCTCACTGGTCATGTCAGTGAGAAAAGATGATTTTCCCCTACACCAAACATAAACATTCGCCTCTTTGAAAGTTTCCCACGTTGGTTCTAGCTCTGCCTTCTGGAGGCCATATAGAACAAATGTCAGCTCTTTTTCACATGACAGGCCTTCAAAAACTAGAAGACATTATATCTTTCCCTTCTTAGCTCATCCTGTGATGAGATTTTTCTGGGCAGTTTCCTGAGCTTTGGAGATATGTCCCAAAGTGGCAGCTCTCACTTGGTCTTGGTGACATTACAAGAGCAAAAGAATTGTCAGACCAATTGTCAAAATTGGACCAGGTTACAGGGAGATTATAAACTCTCCTTCCTGATGAATCTGAGAATGAGAGAAGAGAGTTGAGTTAAAGTGATCTTGAGGGCAGATCGATGGATAATTTGAAGCGGGACTTATTAGATGTCCACTTCTCGCATAGCCCTGGCTTAGGTGATGAGGAAGATGGAAAGATAAGCAAGATGTTGTCTCTGCTCCTAAGACTTTGCAGGATGATTAGGGGTGTAAGACATGGTACAGATAACTCCACTAACAGCAAAACATGGTAACCCTATAAACAAGGGACAAATGAAGGTCACAAAGCCTGGGGAGTGTCTAGGGAGCTTTACTGAGGAGGTGGAGTTTGAGTCAGATCTGTAAGGTTGGATGAGATTTGAACAGGAGAGAAATAGCATTAAAGTCAGGGGAGCTGTAAGTGTAAAGACAGAGCGCTGATGACATATCTGGATGTTGGTAGCGGGAATTATGGGAATACATAGGAAATGAGACAGTTATGTGTCAGACTCTGGATATGAATGAAGATAAAAAAGAAACACTCACTATTCTTAAGGGACTGAGGAGTACTCTGTAATACCTTATATAGTTTTGTGAAGGTCAAATGAAATAATGTGGGAAATCAATCAATCAAACAGTAAGCATTTATTAAGCACCCACTGTTTGCTAGGTTCTCTGTAGGTGCTAGGGGTATAAACACAAAGAATGAAACAATCTCTGCAATAAAGGGGCCCGAATTCCAGAGGAGGAGATGTTTATTGTATTTATTGAGCATTTATTGGCCTTCTGATTTCATGACTATAAGGAATTCTCAATTGAGAAAACATTTTTTATCAATGCAAGTCTAGGTACTTTGGGCTCAGCTTTTTTATCTGTAAAATGGGAGCTTTGGTCTCTGACAGTATCCTTTCTGAGATAAAATATCTCTATCTGTAATCTTCTGTTTCATCATCAGAAGGGACTGGACCAGATGGCCTCCATAGTCCTTTGCCCCTCTATGTCTCTGTATGAACTCATGTTCCTGGGAAGGCAGAAGCCTGGCAGGTCTATATTTTATCTTTCATTTTGGATCTGTTATATGTGTGACACCATATTAATAAACTAGGTTAAAATTCTAGAGTACCATGTCCACATGGACAAGCCAAACAATCAGTACCAGCTAGTGACGAAAAAAATAACACTGACCATAAAGCAGAAATAAAAGCAAAGAGCTGGAGAAATTCAATAGTTGGTCTAATTCTAGTGGGGAGGCCCCAAGCGGTTATGGGAGAGAAGATAGCCATTTTGTGTTGCTGTAAAGGGCAGAGAAAGCGCTAATGGGAATTACATAGAGGCTGATTTGAGCTTAGTGTAAGGAAGTATTTCTAAGCAATTAGAGGACTCCCAAAACAGAACCAGGCAGCTACCTGAGATAGGAAATTGTCCTTTATTGAAGTTTCCTAAATATGGGGTGGATAATGGCCACACTGGTAAAGGGCCAGAGAATTTGTTGGCTGGGAGGAGCCTTAATGACTTTGGATCTCAAATCCAACAAAGGAAGTAGAAGCTCGGAAAGATGAAATTATTGATTCAACATCATTTGGGTCAAAGCTGCTTAAATTGTGGGTTGAGATCCGAAATGGCATTGCATAACTGAATGTGAGGGTCACGAAAAATTTGATAACAACAAAAATATTCCATCAAGATTTAATTCTTTATGTAAAAATAAGCACATCCATCTTATGATGCAAATTTGTTTTCGTCCTTAATAAATGGTAAAATTAAATGTATACTAAAGAAGTATTTAAAAATAAATTTCTTTATGATTTATTATCTGTAAATATTTGAGGTATCTAATATAGTCAGACAGATAGGAGGAGAGAGTGATGCATCAGAAGCCAGGGAAGGAAGAGGTACAGGAAGGTCAGAGAGTTACAACGTAGGATCTCTAACTTCAATTGAATACTCTACCTACTGTGCTATCTTATATAATTCATTATATAATTCATTCCTCAATTGATTGCTTGGAACTCAGATCTTATAATAATGAAGAAATAAGACCAAATCCCCAACACAAAATCCCATTTCTGATTCATTTTTTGTTCAATGGGCAGAATTGCGATAAAATTATTTTTCTAGCCTTTTCATGCCAAGTGTCTAGAAGTCAGCCACATGACAAGGTAAATAGGGTTTGTGGACAGCTTGAGAACCTAACCTCTATTTATTACATTGAAAAAATGCTTTCTGAGCTCCAAACCACCAACTTGCAAATGGATTCAGGCTATAGAGGGGTCATTGTATGTTGGACACAACTTGCTTGACTGCAATTTGTTCTGTATGGACCTTCTCCTGAGCCTTGAAGGATATCATTGATTATCACACTGATGCATCCAAGCTTTATTTTTCATCTGAGCATAGCAACATAATCCCTTCCTCTACTCCTATTTAAAATAAACAAACAAACAAAATTTCAGTAACTTGCTATACTTTCCAAGGTGAAAACACCCCAATTTAGAATTTAAAATTCACAGTATGTCTACCTCCTGAGTCTTATTCCAGATGATTTCTTGTACTTCATTCTTTGTTTTAGTCAACTGGGATAGTGAAGTATACCAGAATTCCATCCCTTGTTTCTATGACTTTCTATAAGAAGTCCACAATAAAAGAGTGCTCTCGCTGTCTTCACCCCCACATCTTAGCTTCCTTTAAAGCAAAGCTACCAATCTACACAATCTATACAAGGTCTTCTCTCCAGTTATCAATGTTTTGTTTCTCTAAACATTTTCCCCTTATTTTTTAAATCTTTGTATTAATTTGCTTTTGTACATGTTTTATCCCTAGTAGAATGTAAACTCCTTGAAGGGAAGGCCTGTTTCTTTTTCTTTCGATTTAATAGTATCTTATTTTTTCTAGTGATTTTTCCCTCCCTTCCCTCAATCCCTCCCCTAAACATCAAGTAATCCAGTATCTGTCAAACATGTAATTCTTCTATACTTATTTCCACAATTATCATGCTGCATAAGAAAAATCAGATCATAAAGGGAAAAAAAAAAGAGAAAGAAAACAAAATGAAAGCAATAAACAACAAAACAAGTGAAAATATTATTTTGTGATCGATACTTAGTCCCTTGGGTGCACTCTCTTTGAGTGTAGATGGCTCTCTTCATCACAAGATCATTGGAACTAGCCTGAATCTCCTCATTGTTGAAGAGTCAGATCCATCAGAATTTATTAACATATAATCTTGCTGTTGCCATGTAAATCACTGTACGCTGTTCTACTCACTCCACTTAGCATCAGTTCAGAGCATCAGGGCTCTCTAAAATCATCCTGCTGATTGTTTCTTACAGAACAATAATATCCCAAAGCATTCATATACCATAACTTATTCAGCCATTCCTCAGCTGATGGACATCCACTCAGTTTCTAGTTCTTGCCACTACAAAAAGCACTGCTACCAACATTTTTGCACATGTGGGTCATTCCCCCCCTCCCCTTTTTTACTATCTCTCTGGGATACAGGCCATAAAGTTTGATAGCCCTTTGGGCATAGTTCCAATTGCTCTCCAGAATGGTTGAATCAGTTCACAACTCCATCAACAATGTATTAGTGTCCCAGTTTTCCCAGATCCCTTCCAACATTTGTCATTATTTTTTCCTGTCATTTTAGCCAACCTGAGAGGTGTGTAAGGCTACCTCAAGGATGTCTTAATTTGCATTTCTCTGATCAATAGCGGTTTAGAGCACCTTTTCATATGACTAGAAATGGTTTCAATTTCTTCATCTGAAAATTATCTGATCATAACCTTTGACCATTTGTCAATTGGAGAATGGCTTGAATTCTTATAAATTTGAATCAATTCTCTATATATTTTATAAATGAGGCCTTTATCAGAACCTTTGATTGTAAATTTTTTTCCCTGTTTGCTGCTCCCCTTAATTTAATTAATTTTCATTAATTTTATTTGCACAAAACCTTTTTGACTTAATATAATCAGAATTATCTATTTTGTGTTCAATATGTACGCCAGTTCTTTGGCCACAAATTCCTTCCTTCTCCACAGAGCTGAGAAGTAGACTATCCTTTGTTCTTCTAATTTGTTTATAATTCTTTATGTCTAAATCATGAACCCTTTTAAACCTTATCTTGGTATAGAATGGTCAATTTCTGCCATACTAATTTCCAATTTTCTCAGCATTTTTGTCAAATTGTGAGTTTTTTACTCCAGAAGTTGAGGTCTATAGTTTTATCAAACACTAGATTACTGTAGTCATTGATTATTGTCTTGTGAAGCTAATCTATTTCATTGACTGCTTACTCTATTTCTTAGCTAATAACAAATGGTTTTGATGACTACTGCTTTATAATATTTAAATCTAGTACAGCTAGGCCACCTTCATTTGCATTTTTCATTAATTCCCTTGAAATTCTTAACCTTTTGTTCTTCAAGATAAACTTTGTTATTATTTTTTCAAGCTATGTAAAATAAATTCTTGGGAGTTTGATTGGCATGGCACTGAATAAATAGATTAATTTAGGTAGTATTGTCATTTTTATTATATTAGCTCAGCCTGTCCATGAGCACTTGATACTTTTCCAATTGATTAGATCTAACTTTATTTGTGTGGAAAGTGTTTATTTGTTTATATATATGGAATTATATATATATATATATTTATTATATATGGAATTGTGTTTATATAGTTCCTGACTTTGCCTTGGCAGGTAGCTTCTAAAATATTTAATATTATCTACACTTATTTTAAATGGAATTTCTCTTTGTATCTCTTGCTGCTGGACTTAGTTGGTAATATGTAAGAATGCTGATGATTTATGTGGATTTATTTTTTATCCTCAACTTTGTTAAATTTGTGAATTGTTTCTAGTAGTTTTTTAGTTCTCTAGGATTCTCTAAATATACTATCATATCATCTGCAAAGAGTGATAATTTGGTTTCCTCATTACCTACTCTAATTCCTTTAATTTCTTTTTCTTCTCTTATTGCCAAAGCTAACATTTCTAATATGATATTGAATAGTAACGGTGATAGCAGACAACCTTATTTTATCCCTAATATTATTGGGAATGGTACTAGTTTATCCTCATTACAAATGATGCATGCTGGTTATTGTTTTTAAATAGATGCTCCTGATCATTTTAAGAAAACCCAATTTAGTCTTATACTCTCTCATGTTTTTAATAGAAATGGGAGTTGGATTTTGTCAAATGCTTTTTCTGTATCTATTGAGATAATGTGATTTTTGTTGGTTTGGTTATTGATATAGTCAATTATGTGAATAGTTTCCCTAATATTGAATTAGCCCTATATAAATCCTACTTGGTAATGGTAATGGTCCCCGTTATCCTGGGGATAACTTGCTGTAATCTCTCTGCTAATATTTTATTTAATATTTTTGTATTAATATTAATTAGGGAAATTTTCTTTCTCTGTTTTGACCCTACCTGGTTTAGGTATCAGCACTATATTTGTGTTATAAAAATAATTTGGTAGGATTCTTTCTTTCCCATTTTTCCAAATAGTTTGCATAGTATTGAGATTAATTGTTCCTTAAGTATTTGGCAGAATTCACATGTAAATCCATCCAGCCCTGGAGATTTTTTCTTAGGGAGTTGATTAATAGCTTGTTCAATTTATTTTTCTAAAATGGGACTATTTAAGTAAAAACTAAATTATTTTCAAAAACAAAGTATGGTTTGCTTAGAAATTTAACAAACTTTTTTGGAGAATTTATACATTTTTATTTTATTTTTTAATTAATTTTTATAATTATAATATTTTTTGACAGTACATAAGCATAGGTAATTTTTTTTACAACATTATCCCTTGTACTCCCTTCAGTTCCAAATTTTTCCCCTCCTTCTCTTCACCCCCTCCCCTAGATGGTAGGCATTCCCATACATATTAAATATCTTATAGTATATCCTAGGTACAATATATATGTGCAGAACCGAATTTTGTTGTTGTTGTTGCAAAGGAAGAATTATATTCGGAGGGTAAAAATAATCTGGGAAGAAAAACAAAAAAACAAACAAACAAAAAATGCTCATAGTTTACTCTCATTACCAGTGTTCCTTTTCTGGATGTAACTGATTCTGTCCATCATTGATCAATTGGAATTGGATTAGCCCTTCTCTATGTTGAAGATATCCACTTCCATCAGAATACATCCTCATATAGTATCATTGTTGAAGGGTATAATGATCTCCTAGTTCTGCTCGTTTCACTCAGCATCAGTTGATGTAAGTCTCTCCAAGCCTCTCTGTATTCCTCCTGTTGGTCATTTCTTATAGAACAATAATATTCCATAACATTCATATACCATAATTTACCCAACTATTCTCTAATTGATGGACATCCATTCATTTTCCAGTTTCTAGCCACTACAAAAAGGGCTGCCACAAACATTTTGGCATATACAAGTCCCTTTCCCTTCTTTAGTATTTCCTTGGGATATAAGCCCAGTAGTAGCACTGCTGAGTCAAAGGGTATGCACATTTTGATAACATTTTGGGCATAATTCCAGATTGCTCTCCAGAATAGTTGGATTCTTTCACAACTCCACCAACAATGCATCAGTGTCCCAGTTTTCCCACAGCCCTTCCAACATTCATCATTATTTGTTCCTGTCATCTTAGCCAATCTGACAGGTGTGTAATGATATCTTAGAGTTGTCTTAATTTGCATTTCTCTGATCAATAGTGATTTGGAACACTTTCATATGAGTACAAATAGTTTTAATTTCATCCTCTGAAAATTGTCTGTTCATATCCTTTGACCATTTATCAATTGGAGAATGACTTGATTTCTTATAAATTAAAGTCAATTCTCTGTATATTTTGGAGATGAGGCCTTTATCAGAACCTTTACTTGTAAAAATGTTTTCCCAATTTGTTACTTCCCTTCTAATCTTGTTTGCATTAGTTTTGTTTGTGCAGAAACTTTTTAATTTGGTATAATCAAAATTTTCTATTTTGTGATCAATAATGGTCTTTAGTTCTCCTTTGGACACAAATTCCTTTCATCTCCACAAGTCTGAGAGGTAAACCATTCCCTGTTCCCCCAATTTATTTATGATTTCATTCTTTATGCCTAAATCTTGGACCCATTTTGATCTTATCTTAGTATGTGGTGTTAAATGTGCGTCCATAATTTAACAAACTTTTAAAAAATTGATATCTTCTTTTACAACACTTGGATTTTGCAATATACTCCACCTCCTTTCCTACACAGAATCATCCCTTATGACCACAAACAAATTTTTTTAATGTAGTTCAGCAAAATTAACCAATATATCAGGCAAGTCCTACAGTATGTATATGTAGAATTCCATCTCCATATCCATTCACTCCTTTGTACAAGGAAGGAAGGGAAGTGCATTTCTCTTTCTCTTTTTTGGACTACTCTATATTTTAGAAAATTGCAAAAAATAGGCTACAAAGATCTTCACCAGGTTCACACAGCCAGGTTTCTGCTCTTGATCATGAATTCCATTCTCCCACCAGTGGAAAGTTAACTTAAAAATAAAAAAAAAACAAAAAAAACCTTGCTGACACTTTTTCTTACTTCACTTATGAATCAGACCAGTGAAAAATATGCTTCTGTAATGAAAAAAAAATCTGAGTCCACTTTAGGATAATGAAATGCTTAAGGCATTCAGACACAACTGAATACGTCATTGCCTAATCATTCTAACAATATCTGGATCCAAATTTATTTCTGGTTAAGAAGGCACATGCTTCAAATTTCACTAATCTGCATCAATGGGAAGAGCATAGAATAAGATGATAGAAAGTGGCCCAACACCCCTTTCCTGAGTGAGGCTGTGTCCTTGATGAAGGGCATCTGATCTTAGACTTTTTTTGACCACTGAAATCCCTTTGGGTGCTGCCCATGATTTCGGCCCTAGAAAGTAAATATGACTCAAGTTTGGAAGGTAGTTTAGTGTAAGAGGAAAGCATCTCCAGGATGGATCCATGACCACTAAAGTTGTGTCCTTATCCTGGATGTGCTACCAACTAGACGAGGGATGTTGGGCGAATAATTTCACTTTGAAGGTAATCAGTGAGAGGTCTTTGTAGTAATGGAAATCTAATCTAATCCACAATGCCTCAATCTGTCTTTCCATTCTTTTCCAACTTCTGCCATTTTCATTTTTTGGTAATTTTTGGCAATCTGATGGGCACGAGGTGGAACCTTAGGGTTTCAATTTGTGTCTCTCTTATTTATTTGGAACAATTTCTGATGCAGTCATTGACAGATTAGAAATCTTCTCTTGAAACTAACCAGCCAGAAAAGAATCATGGTATATGAATGTAACGGAACACTGTCAAGTAAGAAATAGTGAAGATGATGGTTTAAAAGAAATCTGGAAAAAACATATATGAACTGATGCAGAATGAAGGGAGAAGAACAGGAGAATAAATTCACAATAACAGTAATAGTCTAATGGCAAATAACTTTAAAATTCTATAGAATTTTTTATCAGCAAAATGAACCTGGATTCCAGAATATCAGTGATGAAACATGCTATCTAATTTCTGAAGGAGTGCTGATGAACTCAAGATGCACAAACACATGTACACTTTTGAATCAATATGGGACTCTGTTTTGCTTGACTATACACATGTACATACATACACCCATATACATAAGCTTTGTTTTTCTTTTATGATCACTTGTAACCCTTGTGTGGTTAAAAATCTCCAGCCTCAGTCAGAGCTGTGCATAGTGATGGCTATTTCAATACAGGTCTTTCCAGATATCTGATACATTTAAGTCATTCAATGTTATCTACATAAGTAATAAGGCATAATGTAGAACATCAATTAAGATAAATCAATCACTTATCAGCAATTTTTAAGCATCTTCAAAGTGCTGAACAATGTATCAACTGCCTCCAGGGAGCTTCCATTCTTTTTTGGTTTTTAGTAAAACTTTTTATTAGCCCTTGAAAAACCCTGTGTTCCAGTTTTCTCCCCTTCCCCCACTCCCTCCCCTAGATGGCAAGTAGTCCAATATATGTTAAACATGGTAGAAAAATATGTTAAATCCAATATATGCATGCATATTTATGCAATTGTCATGTTGCACAAGAAAAAAGAGAAGCAAAATAAAATGCAAGCAAACAACAACAAAAAGAGTGAGAATGGTATGTTGTGAACCACACTCAGTTCCCACAGTCCTCTCTCTGGGTGTGGATGGCTCTCTCTTCACTGAACAATTAGAACTGATTTAAATCCTCTCATTGTGGAAGAGAGCTAAGTCCATCAGAATTGATCATCATATAATCTGGTTCTGCTCATTTCACTTAGCATCAATTCTTGTCAATCTGGGAGCTCCCATTCTAACAGCAACATTAGAATTTTTTTTCCAAACTTGAGCTGGGACCAGTCTCATTTGGCCAGAAGACTTGATAATAGTCTGAGAAAGCCCAGGTAAGTCAATGAAAGTGGAAGGAGCTTGCACTATCTTCCCCAAAGCCACAGGCTAAGAATTAAAATCTGATTTAAAAACTTCTCCTTCTCTGCTTATCAGAAATAAGGGTGAAACAGAAGTACCCCTGAGGAAGTATTCCATTAGGTGGAATGAAATGCCTTAGAATGTGAGGGCTGAGTAGATTTTGTTTTTTTCCTTTGGTTCCCTAGCTAACAGTGTCTTGCTCAATAAATACTTGTTGAATTGAATTCAACGAGCTTTTAAACCAATTGGGAGAGTTATGCCTCCTCTCTAGGGATTGCTTCTGTTGCCAGACACAAGTGGGATCTCAGGACCTGACATTTCAGGTAGCCTGAAGTGGAAATTTCTACTCTTTTAGGGACAAGAAAGATAAGAAACAAACATGCATCAGTGAAAAGAAAAGGGATTTGATTGTGGAGAATGAGTCCATGCCTACCTCCCTAATAATTTTTTATTAACATGTGAGTCTTTAAATGCCTCTTTGGCAGAGTTAGAAAAATTACTTAAAACCAGGTTCGATAACAGGTATAGAAAGGCTTAAATATTTGGTATGTACTTTCCATGACAAAGTCCCTTTTGGATGGGATAACTAATTTTTTGGGGACACAGTTCCAGTTGTGAGCATGGCTGGCCATCCACAGAGGCTGGAATTGCTCTCGGTACATGTAACAAAAAGGGAGATCAGTAATGGAAGGTCTGACTGAATTGTTGTCACTGGTTGAGGAGAGATAATACCCATGGGAATGGAATGAAACCCATTATTTCTTGTTTCTGTTCAGGACTATTTATAATTTTTTATATGCAAGGAGGCTCTTCAGTACAACACAGAAAACCAAAGTGACTTTCTCAAAGCATGATTCTGACCTTGTCATCCCCTTACTCCAATGCTTTATTTTTCTCAGATCAAATATAAAATCCTATTAAGCCTTCAAGGTTCATTACAGCCAGGTCCCTTCTAAGCTTTCTAGTTTGCTTGCACAATTTCCCTTCCATATATTCTCTGGTTCAGTCATACAGGTTTATTTTGCTCTTTCTTGAGCAGGACATTCTTCCATCTCCAAAACTTTGCCCTTGCTGTGCCCCTTGTCCGGGATACCTCTGCTTCTTAGAATCCTTAGTTTCCTTCAAGATTTAGCTTAAGCTCTAGCTTCTGCAGAGGGCTTTCACATACCTGATATGTTGTTTACTGGTTACCTCCTTTACTTCCCCTCTTGGGGAATGGGATAAGGTGAAGACAGTAATTCCAGCCACAGAAGAATCTAAAATTGGGGTGGGATGAAGCAACAAGGAGCTTTATTAAGTACATTTATTAAAAAAATCAGGCAATCCTAGGGTAATGAACCTAGGGCAAGCAGAAAGTGTAGGCAAAGGTCATGGATTGGTAAAGGTTATCAGCTCTGTGGCCTTGAACCAATCAGAACCGCTCTCATTAATGAGATTTCATTTGCTGCTTATGGGCAATTTGAAGTCTAGAAATGTTTAGTAGCATGAGGTCCCTTATTCCCCTCTCTGGGCCTCAGTGTTTATGCACTCACAGAGCTAAAACTTAAAGAGATTTTATAAACCATCTAGTCCATTTTATAGATTAGGAAACCAAGGCCCTGTGAAGTTAGACTACCTTGATCATATGGATTGTAAGGGTTAAAGTAAGGGTTTGAACTTAGGTTTCCTACCTTTAGAGCCGTTTGCATCGGACCATCCTGAGTTCTTACCTGTAAAAGGAGGGAATAGGGATAGATGTTTTTGAAGAAGCATATCCAACATCCAACAAATCCAACCAGTTAAGGGGCAGCGTGAAGGAAACAGGGAAAATGTACTACTTGGTTACTTTTCTCTTCTCTTCCAAACAGTTTGGATTCAGCCAAACCCCAAACACATTTTTCCAGCTTTTTCTCCCTCTTGCTTTTCAGATCTATGTATATTTTGAGAGAAATTTAATCCATGTGTTTTTGATTAATTTACACTTAACTCAACAAAATGTTATTTTCTAAGAGCTTTTTGATGTCCCGGAAATCTTCTCTGCCTTATTTAGAAAGTCTTTTCCTTTTAAACACACAGGGAGTTGTGCTTTGCTTGAATAAACATTTTTGAGTGCACTCCTCCCCTGCCTCCAACACACCAAATTAAAAAAAAAAAATCTTGGATTTAATTTCCAACTCTGAACCTGGGTAATTGGACTGGATCTTGAATCAGAAAACACTTTCTCTCTTTGCTCTTTAGGGCTTTTGGCCCATCTAAGTAAGAGGAAGGAGGGAGCTAATAGGAAACTTTCCATCACCACGGAAACTTGCTAGCTGAGGGAAGGTGGATAAATATGGTCTAATACTGAGTGGGTAGAAGTGGGGTGGGAAAGGGTCACTCCTTCAGTCAAGCAGCATGGGGGAAGGGGAGGAATCTTAGATTTAGATTTAGATTCCACTTTTTATACTTACCATGTTGTCTTTAGGAAAGTTATATAGTTTTTCCTAGCCTCAATTTTCCCATCTGTAAAATGATACAAAGACTCCTTTCCTTTAAAATTGATATGTCACTATTTCAAAGTCCAATTCTTTTTCTACAGTAAAATAATTGTTTGGACATGTATACATATATTGTATTTAACTTATACTTTAACATATTTAACATGTATTGGTCAACCTGCTATCAGGAGGAAGGGGTGGGGGGAAGAAGGGGAAAAGCTGGAACAAAAGCTTTTGCAATTGTCAATGCTGAAAAATTACCCATGCATATATCTTGTAAATCAAAAAGCTATAATAAAAAATAAAATATTAAAAAATAAATAAAATTGATGTGTCAGCTTAACATATATGATATTCCAGTTCTTGTTATGTTCTCATATATAATTCTTTTTCTCTGCCTGGTAGAATCCCTAGTTTCCTGCAAAGTCCAGTTAATAGAACTTTCCACTATTGAATTATTTTATACAGTGTGTCAACTTGTGTACATGTTGCATCCTCTCAGAGAAAAATAAATTCACTGAGGGCCGGGACCATTTAAAAAAAGTATCACCAGCATCTACCACATGACTTGTATATTTCACCAGCATCTACCACATGACTTGTATATTTCCTGAAATTATCAAAAAGAGGTCAGGATCTCTCTTCGAGTTATGGACTTGGATATTGGCCTGGGCATCAGTAATAAAATGACTTGCCTAGGGTCACACTGCCAACATGTATCAGACATAGGATTTTTTAATGTTTAATTTTTATATTTTGGCTATATTTATATATATTTGGGTTGGACTAGCTGAGCTCTGAGGTCATTGGTCAGTCAGACATCTACTGAGCTATCATTTATTAAGTGTCTACTTTGCGCAGAGTGTGGAGACACAAATACAGGCAAAAACCAAGTTACTTTCAAGGTACTCACAGGGGGAGAGTGGAGATAACAGACAAATAGCTAATATAAATACTAAAAACTTCAGGAGGAATTGAGGATAGTTTTAGAGAGAAGGTGCTGAGATTAAGAAGGATGGCAATGACTTGTTGCAAAAAGTGGGATTTTAGCTGAGACTTGAAGGAAACCAGAGAAGCTTTGGAGGAGGAAACAAAGGGGTTGTGGGGGATAACCAGTGGGGTTAAGAAATGTTGCGTGAGAAGAACAGAAAGGAGGCGTGTGCCTGGATTAAAGACTACAAGGAAGGGAATAAAGGATAAGAAAATTGGAAAAGTAGGAAGAGGTCAGGTTACAAAGATTCTGCAACTATTAATCTAAGTCACTCACCTGCTCTAGGTCTCAGTTTCTCCATTTATAAAATGAGAAATTTGGACAAGGTAGTTTTGGACCTTCATTCTACTTTCCATTCTAAACTATCCATGTCTCAGTTTCTCCATCTATAAAATGGGTGAGTCGGACTAGCTGGCCTGAGATGCTTTCCAGTTCTACCTCTATGATATCATACAATCCCAGAAATCAGCAAAAAGACTCCAGTATTTCTCAAGGCTTCACTTTGTATTGTAAAACCTGGCTCTAAACTCCTGGGACGTTCTCTAGTTTTCTTCCCATCTGTTATCGATGCTCATTTTTAGAGCTTTGTGTCAAAGTACAATTTAAAAAGAGAACAGGCTAAAATACCCTGGGATATCCCACTGCCCTCTTCCCAGACAGTCGGCCTCTGCCCTTCCCGTTTTCAAGGTCCATAGTGCCTGGCTCATCTTCTGCCTCTGATCCACTCCTTTCCCTTCGGAATTTTCCTTTGGCTGGCCGGCTGGGAGATGTTAAGAAGGGGAGTCAGGTGGCCTCCCTGCCATTTAAATGGACACATCTTGCACAGCTCAGGGAAGGAAGAACAGTCATGCTAATAAAGAATTATAATTTACATGAGAATGACAAGGAGAAATGTGAAGAGACTGATAGGTCTGCCCACCGCCAAATCCTTTCTGCCTGAGTAAATTCGATTTGAATTCTTCTTGAAACACCAGCTCAACAGTGCTTGGACAATATTGAAAAGGTCAGAGAAGGCAATGTCAAACATAATCTCCAGCTGACTACAAGGGCTCTAGTCGAGATTCATAACAATATCTTCCTGGAGCTGGGGCTCCGCACTGGCTCTCCAAGGGACACTCTATATTTATCTAGGAGCAGCAGACTTTGCTTCCCACCTCTTCTCTTGAATATCTGCAGAGCGCCAGCTAATAAGTTTTTTTCCCCTTCTTCTGAGACACAGTAGAGGATAAATGTTTTGATCTGGCTGCAACGGAGCAGGCCCTCCGCAGGACATTTGCACGTTAACTACAGATATCAGGGGAAGCTGAGCTCCGGCTAACCTGGTGCTGACTTTAGGGTAAGGAAGGATCTTGTGTCTCTGCTCAGATCCTTGTGGATGCATTTAGGCATGAGTGGATCTCTGACCCCCGGTTTGATCTTATTTTTAGATTTATTTACTATAATTATCCTTGTTTCTGCCAACAAGCTATTTCAACTCTTCATAGGATGGGAGGGTGTAGTAATCATATCCTTCATACTCATTGGATCATGGGCTTATAATTTTACTAAAAAGACGAAACTGAGATCTGGGAAATTGTTCATCCTTTTTGCAGAGCAGGAGATGGAGGGCCAGGGTCATGGTTTTTGTTTGTTTTTTGAAGAGGACTGATGACATTATTGACTCACTCACTTGTATATTTAAGTGAGGCAGAGTTACACAAAATCGCCCGGCTCATTCTTCCAGAGTTATTGAAATTCAGTGATGAGACAAAAGTCAAGATGGCTGATAATGACCAGCATGCACTCCCAATGCCCACTTCAGCCACTTTCAAGGCCTTGGAACAAATTTTCTCATCCTCTTATTCTGCCAGGGAAATCTCCCCGTGTTTGCGGTAGTAGGACTCCAGCCCCCAATTTATCCAAAAGGTTTTGTTTCCTCCGACCCAGGGTGGTCCATCTGCTTAGAGTGTGGCCACCGAACATGCTACAGCTACTTGGAGCCATGGCTGAAATTTGGACAAAGGTGGATACTAAAGGTCGAGGAGCAGCCCTGAGGAGGTCTGAGAAGAAGCACCAGAGATTCTAATCCTCCCTGAGCACTCTATACATAAATGGAGTGCAGCAGGAATCTTAAAGGTCATCTAGTCCAATCACCCATTTTACAGAAGAGGCAACTGAGGTCTGAGGAGCTTAAGTGAATATATGGGATCACAGATTTTAGGCTAGAAGAAATCTTACAGGTCATCTCCTCCACCCTCTCATTTTACAGAAGAGGTAACTGAGGTACAAGGACATTCAGGGATTGGAAGGATCTTAGGCAGTAGAAAGCACCCTAGAGACTGGATAGCCTGATTATCTCATTTGACATGTGGATTAAACTACACACCCACACATACACACACAAACATGCACACACACACATGCGTACAGAGGTACCCACAGAGGTACAGATACACACGCTCACACACACATATATGCTCACATACGTAGACCCTGATACACATGCTCACACTCAATATACACACATATACCCAGACTCACACACATGTACACTCAGTCACACATGCTCACAAACATACATACTCATACACATTCACACACGCAGATCTTGCTACACATGCTCACACACAATATACACACTCATACGCACATTGACCCTGATACACATGCTCACACTTAATATACACAGTCACATACATACATGCTCACATAAATAGACCCTGATGCACATGTTGACACACAATATGCACCCAAATACATACATGCACACACACACACACTAACACACAGGGGAAGAGGCAACATTTGGCACAGTGGATTGTAGGCCGGGTCTGGAGTCAGGAAAGGCTGCCATCACATCTTACATCAGCTACTTATCTGTGAGACAGATTTCTCTGAGTCTCCCTTTCATCAGCTGTAAGAGGAGGATCGTCATACCTGTGGGATCTACCTCCCAGAGAGGTTGTCAGGATCAAATGAGAGAATGTATCTACAGAAATGTAGGTTATTATTTGGGAAACTGTCCTTCTGCTCTTCCCCTCTTCCCTTCCCCCTCTTTCAGAAGATCTTTTCTTCCATCCACTTACAGATGATCCTCCTACAGAGTCAGGGAAACTTTCCAACCAGTGGAGTGGTCCAAAAGTCAAAAGTTCCCTCTTCACTTAGAGGTATGCAAATGAAGGTAGCTGGTCACTTGCTGTGGGAGGAGGAGGGCTTATGGAGGGAATGTTTTTGAAAATATAGGCTGCTCACTTCCAGTTGATCAATGATGGACAGAAATAACTACACCCAGAGAAGGAACACTGGGAAGTGAATGTAAATTGTTAGCACTACTGTCTATCTACCCAGGTTACTTATACCTTCGGAATCTAATGCTTAATGTGCAACAAGAAAATGGTATTTATACACATATATTGTATCTAGGTTATATTGTAACACATGTAAAATGTATGGGATTACCTGTCATCGGGGGGAGGGAGTGGAAGGAGGGGGGGAATAATTTGGAAAAGTGAATACAAGGGATAATATTATAAAAAAATTACTCATGCATATATACTGTGAAAAAAAATTCTAAATTAAAAAAATAAAGTGGCAATCATCAAAAAAAAATATAGGTTGCAATAGATGCAATAGATGCAATAGATGACCTCAGAGGTCACAGCATCCTGGGATTCTGTGGCCTAACACTGCAATGGAGTGTCCTCTTGGGAAAAGAAACTTGAGAGAAAAAAAATATATAAAAATCACAAAGTTTAAGTTGCTAGAGACTGCTGCTATCTTTTAGTTCCCATCCTCAATTTCCTAGGAAGAAATTGAAGTTGAGAGAGACATGATTTATCCAAGTCTAATCCACTTCCATATATTTTTGTTCAGCCATGTTTAACTCTTCGTGACCTCATGGACTATACTTAGCACACCAGGCCCTTTTCTCCTCCACTGTCTCTTAAATGACACTATCCATCTCATCCTCTACTGTCCCCTTTTCTTTTTTCCTTTAATCTTTCCCAACATCGGAGGCTTTGCCAATGAGTCCCATCATCTCCTTGTTAAGCTTCAGCTTTGGTAGTTTGGCAGTCTGAGTTTTTTAAAAGAATTGGCTTATTTGTTCTCCTTACTATCCAAGGGATTCTCAAAAAGTCTTCTCCAGCACCACACTTTGAAAGCATTGGTTCTCTGGCTCTCAGATTTCCTTACAGTCCAATTCTCACAACCATACTGGAAAAATCAGTAGCTTTGACTATATGCCCCTTTATAGGTGAGGTGATGTTCCTCTTTTTTTCTTTGTTTTTTTTTTTTTTTAGTATGCTGTCCAAATTTACATAAACTTTCCTTTCAAGGAGCAAGGGTCAAAATTTCATGGCTGTCTTCTGTGATCTCGGATCCCAAGAATATAAAACCTGACAAGTCTTCCATTTCTTCTCCCTCTGTTTACCAGGAAATGATGGGACAAGTTGCCAAGGTTTTTTCACATTAATGTTCAAACTAGCTTTTATATTGTCCTCTTTCATCCTTGTCAAGAGACTTCTTAATTCCTCTTCACTTTCTGCCAACAGAGTATTTTAAATACTTGAAGATAATTATCCTGTTCCCCTTTTCTTTTCTTCTCCAGGTTAATATTGCTCAGTTCCTTCAATTGATCTTTACATGCATATCTCAGATAATTCTAAGTCCTCTGTAGTTCTAAATCTAATTATCCTAAATTCTGGTTCACTGGAAGAGACCTCAAAGACTGTCTCTAGTCTCCACTCTCATTTTAAGAGGAAGAGACTTGAGGTCCATAGTGGTGACGGGTCTTAATCAAGGTCACAAAGGTACTAAACAGTAGAACTGGCATTAGAACTCAAGTTTTCTGGCTTTGAATCCATTTTTGTAACTGCTGCTTCTGAATCAGAGGTTCTTTTCCTACCTCTGGCACTTCTTATGTTATCTCAAACTTCCTCTGCCTCAGGCTCCTCATCTATAAAATGAGAGGGCTGAATTAAATAGATTCTGAGGTTCCTTCTAATTCTGAATCCATGATCCTAAGTCACTTAACCTGATCTTTAGTCACTTCATCCATAAAATAGAATTCTTCAAGATGTTGGCTTCTGGAGTACCTACAGTTCAATATCTATAGTTTTATATGTAAGAATGGTGTTTCTGTATGCTATAAATGCTTTCCCCATTAGATTGTTAACTCTTTGAGGGCAGTGATTGCCCTGTCATTTGCCTCTTTGTAGCCCCAGCATTTAGCACAGTGCCTACAAAAAATTATGTGATTAATACACACACACACACAAACACACACACACACATATTGATTGATCATTGGTTAGAACTCAAGTCTATTAATGCAAATCAATGTAAAGGATTACCGTAGTGGTTTGTGAGTTTGCTTCAAAAACATAGATATTTAAAAAAAAAAAAAGCATTATCCATAACAGGCTTGTGTAGATGTAAAGAAAGGGTGTCAGTTTTACCAGTTTTGAAGTTTATGGGTTACTTGAAGGCAAGATAATAGTGGGACTTACATTTACTGGGGTATCTCCAGATAGAGAGTCAAAAATTTTGTAGTTTTTGACTGCCAGATATAGAAGAGACCTGAGAAAGAGAGTTCAACCCAGTCATTTTATATGTGAGGAAATGGATAAGTGATGTCACTTGTATATAGTCTTCTTTCTCCCGATTTCATACCAGAGCTGGACTTTGGATGCAGATGAGAAGAAAATGGCAAATCACTTGATACAAATCCCAAATGGCGTCATGAAGAGTTGAATGTGCCTGAAAAATGTCAATACATGCTCTTGATTAACAGAAATAGGACAGGCTTCTATAGGGGATAGCATGTACCATTATTACTAGAATAGTCAATAAACATTTATTAAGTGCCTACTATATGTCAGCCTCTGTGCTAAGTGATGAACTTTGCAAACCCTGGCACAAATGAAAGAAGGAATAAGAGATGACTCAAAGTTTCACTTCCTAAGGAGCAGAGCCTGAATTTAGAGACTCATAGATGCAGTTGGAGGCTCCTAAGAGGCTGTGTATCCAACTCCTTTATTTTACAGAGCAGAATATTGAATCATATTGGTAATAGATGAGGACTTCTATATCAATCATATCTGCATTCCTTGAATTCTGAAACCTAAGATCTGGTAATCCTTGATTAAGGTTTGTTCTCTTAAGAGAAATGGAGAAGGCTCTAAAAGTGTAACCTGTTCTGGCCAGTGGGGATGAGGAGCCTTATATTTAGGCTGACTAGAATGGTGATAAAGAGAACATGTTCTCTAAAGATTGACTACCACTAAGCAGAAGAAACATCTTTTCATCTCCAAGGAATACTGTCACATAGAACAAAAAGAGCTAGTTTCAAAATTAAGAGGTTTCAAAATCTCTCTGACACATACAGGCTATGTGACCCTGGCCAAGCATAGAACTTCTCTGGACATTAGACAAACTCATAAAGAAAATAGTTCTTAATCTCTTTTCATCATGGCCCTCATTGGTCTGATTTCATCATGGCCCTCATTGGTCTGATTTCATCATGGCCCTCATTGGTCTGATTTCATCATGGCCCTCATTGGTCTGATTTCATCATGGCCCTCATTGGTCTGATTTCATCATGGCCCTCATTGGTCTGATCTGGGGAGGCTTATGATTTTATTGGAATAATATTTTTAAATGAATAAAACAAAATAGATGAGATTACAAAAGAAATCAATTATAGTGAAAACAAAGATGTAATTTTTTTCTCATTCAACTTCATGAATATGAAATCTATCCAAGGATCCCTACATAAAGAACCTCTGCTTGCAGACTATAAAAATGTGGAGCAGGTGCCATTTGATAGAAAGAGATTCTTCTTAGGAAACTACAAGACTAAGGGGAAAAGTTTCTGTTTCTAGGCTCTTGTTAGATATAGAACATTGGAAGCCCCCAGTTTTGGCTGCCATCTACCCCCAAGCACAGGATTGCTTGCATGAACACCCTCTGCAAAATTTCCTCTTAAGAGGCAGCCAAGAAAAAGCTTCCTAGTCCATGGTACGCATGAGTGGGGTTTAGGTTTGGTGCATTTCTGCCCCTGGCCACCTTTATCATCACCATGTTCCAAAGGGCCTTGTTTTAATTCCAGGCACTTCTATGTGCAGTAAAGCCCCAGGAGCAGAAATATTATAATTTGCTTGAGTGTAGTCATAGCTCAGGAGCAGGAAGGGAGAGACATGGTTGTCACTTATCCACATGTGGGCGGCAGAATGAGGTCAATTTTCAATTGGTTGGTGCAGATGATGGGAAATAATGTCTCTTCTGAGTCCTCCCGGCTTCTCAAAGGGAGCTTGTGTGGCTGCTGACTGAACTGTCCACACCTTGGGTGGCTTAGCCTGGGGAGCTGATGGGACAGTTCTTCACGAGTAAGTTAATAGTGGAGGTGTCATCTATTTCCAAGCTGATCACAGTTCTCTGCCACTGGCCCTAGATTTGAGCGATGTGTTTCTGATTCAAGTCGCTGCATCCACCTCATTACAAGAACTACAGACCCAGTATTCAATTTGTCAGCCCAGACATTACAGCCCCTGAACTTGTTTAGAAAACACTCTACAAAAATTAAATTACACTTTTGCCATCTTCCTCCCAGTCTGTAGGAAGAGGGAGGGGGGGAAAAAGAACAGCTTAAAATTCTTTGTGTGTTCATTTTGGGTTGTGATGCTCGAAGCTGAAATGGTTTCCAGCTGGGAAGCCACACTCATTCAATGAGAATTTATTGTTTATTTCAATTTTTTTTCTTCGTCGTCTCCGTTATTGTATGGTAAACATCCTTCTTTCCAAGCCTTGCTCCCTTTCTAGAGAATGCTTAATTTAAGTTTCAGAGTCACACCTGTTTTCTATTAGTTGTTGTCCATTATTTTAATTCTCCGCCTATTGTGTGCGCTCTGGAAATGTACGTAAATCAATGTCTTCATTCAGAGACGAGACCCTGAGTGGCATTTCATAAGTGAAATCGGTATTATCCACAGAAAGCGTAATGAAGGCTCCCAATGAATAACCCTTGATTATCAGGTGCACACATCCTAGGCATGGGAGAAGTGGGATAATTATGAGGGAAGCTTAGGTTGACAAACGGCAGATTTCATACAGGGTCCATGCTGAGTGATTGGATTGGAGAAAGAGGATGCTTCAAAAAGTGCTCTCTGCAGATTGAATAAGAATGAGACATTTGGTGGAAAAATATTTTTAAGAACTTGCATTTAGCTAGCAAAAGAGAAAAAAGACGGTAGATTAGGAGAGACTTTCGCATGAGGAACCAGCAGCCGGGTTTCATTTCTGCCTCTCCCTGGTGCCCTAGAAGTTCTCTTTCTGGGCTACAGTTTTCTCATCTACAAAATGGGGAGACTGGACTAAGTGATGTCTAAGTCAGAACTGTGGTATGATGAAAGATACAATGGAAGCTGAAGGCCTAGTTCCAAATTCTGCTTCCATTACTTACTACCTTTTGTGACTTTAATATTATGAATAGTGAACCTTTAAAGAGTACTTTGTGTTTTTTGAGAAGGGCTTTGTTTATGTCATTTCATTTTATTTATTTGCCTGAGAAGCTCTGAGAAGTAGGTGCTAATATTATTCCCATTTTATAGATGGGGAAACTGAGTCTGAGAGAAATTAAGTGACTCGCCCAGAATCACACAGCTAGTATTTGTCTGAGGTGAGGTTAGATTTTTCTGATTTCAGTGCTTTATCTACTCTACTACTTAAAATGTTTTGGTATCTTTTGTTTTTCACATCACAATAATTTCTGGATATACATCTCCCTTTTCTCTACACAATTATTCCTTAGACAATGTGGGGGGTAAGGGTGTGGTGCTCCTGTGATCTGCAAAATCTGTGTAAAAATATTTACCCCTTCTTCTGTACCAGTGAAGAAAAATAAAAGAGGTTGATATTGTATAATACCATAGATAATTTTTGTATTTTTGAGTTTCTAAACTTTTTCTATGTCATCTTCTAACCTTTATGTGTTGTCTGCAAATTTTCCCCTAAAAATTCCCTTTAATTTCTTATGCCAACCTCTGAAACCACGATGGGAAAAGTTGTGATGTGGTAGAGATAACTGTACTTCCCTGTCCTAAATCAGAATTGAATCCTTACAATAAAATATAAGAGATAATCTAGATTAAAAACATGGCACCCAAGCACTTTGTCTGTTAATATAGGTCACATGCTATCCTAGGATTAGAGTTCTGGCCCCTCTCTTAAGAGGAGGGAGGTCTACTTTATTGTGACTTCTATGGAACCCTAAGTGCTTTCGATTTTGTGATTTTTTTTTTAAATATGGTTTTTGTGTGTGTGATTTTTTTTTTCAATTGCATTGTGAGGATAAAATGAGATAATATATCAAAACTTTAATTGTGGAAAACTTAAAACCCCTCATAAGTGTTAACTCTTAGCATTACGTACATTGTTTGGCTTATTTAATTTTGCCTCAAATTTTACAAATTTTCAAATACTTCTTGGAAGTTCTCGCTTTTGTTATTTCTTACCATACAATAATATCCCTCATATTCCTCATTATCACAGCTGGGCAGTTGGACGTTGTTCTGAGGTTCACAAAGCGTTTTCTGTGTATCACCTGATACATATGTGACATAATATGGTCTCATTCAAAGATCATGGCTTATTCTGTCTCCTCCCAATCTCGAGACACCTTTTTTGCTTCCGGTTCTTTGCTATCACAAACGTCCATCTTGCCATACGAAGTGCAAAGATGCTAAAAGCTTTGTTCTTAATAGGAACTTGGAGATCATATCCTTTTTTTTTTTTTTTTCAACTGATCAATTGAGTCACAGATGATGGACGTCACCTGACTGAGCGAATAGTGCTCAAGGAGACCAGCCCACCACCCAGTCTTTCTTCTGTGCCTGGTGTGTTTATTTCTCCGAGCAGAATAGTAAACATTAGTGGTATTTGTAGGTGTGTGTGTGTGTCGTGTATATGTGTGATCACAGCGGTTGATTCTTTTGTGTGGTGAGTATAGAAGGAAGGCACAAGAGAGACTTTTTGACATGCATCAAAATATTGTCTATTCTTTTGCTCCCAAACCTGGTTTACCTTGCATTTGATGTTTGCTGAATACTTTCTTTCAACGTGACATGAAACATTATTTTGGATTTTCAGTGGAGTATAACATTTCATTCTTACAGGTGTTTTCTTTTATCTGTGTCTGGCTTAAAGACAAGCTACATGTCTGCTCTTGTGTCCCTTTTGACACACTCGATTAGAGAGGGAAGCCAGGACTCAGAAAGAGGAACCTTCCAGGAAGCACCTTGAACTAGATGGTCTTCCTAGGTCTGTACATCTTCATTTGCTTTTTCAAACTTCCCAACATCTCTATTCTTTGTGACATTTCCCGCTCCGCCCTCCCCAGGAACTCAGGATTAGATTCTAAGTATCATCTTTGACTCATTCCTTTTTAATACCCCTTGGGAACATGTGTGTGGAAAGGGAGGGAAAAGAAACCATTCCCCTTCCCTTTCCCAGATTTCTATACCCTAACCGGTTATAAGAGAACCTATTAAATAAAAATTATGGATGCCCTTCTCTTCCAATCTCCTTTTAAATTTCCTCTTACTTCCTCCCTAGTTTGGAAAACGCTCCCATTCCTATCTCTATTGCTGCAGGAAGGAAACCAGAATCCACTGGCCCTTTAAGTGCAATCTCCCCTATTAAGGTGATGGGTCAAACCTTTCAAAGCCCTCAGCTCTTCAGAGCTATTCCAATTGGAGGACCAGGCATTTATCAACATAATTCTTCTAAGTCAGATGTAAGACCACCATGTCTTATTACCTGAGCTGTATCTATGCTCTCCAGACCGCTAGACATTGCCACATGACTAGTTGATGTACCTCAAGGAACTCTGGGACTTTTTATGTACTCTTGTGGAGCCCATAAAAATGGCAGGCCTTGCCTGTCTGTCCTGGAGCTGGATGCTTTAAGGATTCTCTTCCCCATTATGAGCATGAACCTTTTTGAGAGTGAGTACTCTTTCCTATTCCTATCCCTAGATCTTAGCAAAGTGCTTGACACATTCTTTGTTGTTAACACGTGCCTTCCATCCATCCATCCATCCATCCATCCATCCATCCATCCATCCATCCCTCCATCCAAGCTCATAGTAGTCATTATATAAATATTTATTCCCGTCTCCCAAATCAATGATCAGTTCTCTTGATTCTATACTTGTAAAATTTCCTTGAAACTCATCTAGTACTTTAGTCTCACCTACCTTTTAATACAACATTCTATTTACATTTGCAATTGTTTATTTTCTGTATTTGCCTCAACCATTCTAGTCTAGTAAATAGCAAAAAAAAGAAAGGATCCCATTATATTGTGTCTCCGGGGATAGGCAGCACACAGAATCATGATTTTTTTTTCCTCCAGAGCAGCATTAAAAAGTCATCTACAAAGTTATGAAGGAGATTCCATCTGAACTTCTGCCTGACCTTTCCTTTGAATGCCTTTCTCCATTCCTGGAATGCATCCTCTCCACATCTCTGCTTCTTAAAATACCCTACATCATTCAGAGCTTAGTTTTCTCATCACCTCCATAAAACCTTCCCCAAACTTCCCGGCCTCATAACACTAGCACTTAGAGTTTTCTCAACCCAAATCACCTTGTATTTATTTATTTTTTCTATATGCTATAAATACTTTTTTAATGTACATGTTGTCTCCCTAAATAGATGTAAACTCCTTGAGGATGCTAGGTAGTTCCTTTCTGTTTTTGTAGCAAGTGTCTGGCCCAGAGGAAGCACTTCTTGAAATGCTTATTCATTAAAAGCTTGTTTGATTGCAGGGGGGAATCACGAAGTCCTGGGTTCAAATTTGGCCTCAGACACTTAGTAACCGTGTGATATTGGACAAATCACATACAACGAAGTTTCAGAAGCCCGGAGTATTGAAATATGACAACCTTGTTCTTTATAGTCTTCCATACTGGCTTTGAGGAGTCAGACTGAAACCATAATAGCTTAACAGATGAAAACAAATGGTGTCAATGGCTGTAGGTTAAGGAGGGCATTCCTTCAAGTTTAATTTCCCATCTTTCATCATTCTTCCAGTTGTTAGTCACCCCAGATTTATTATGAATGTATCCTGTGCTCACTTCTCTGTGAGTGTCCCGTATTCCTCTAGTAGAATAGGACATCTTGGTGAGAAGGGGCTCTGTATTTGTACCCCTCAATCCAACACAGTGCCCACTACCCAGATCCTACTGAAAAAGCCCTTGTGGATGGTGCAATTGACTGGAACCTTAACCCAACTATTTTCAAAGTATGTGCATGACTAGTGGGCTGAAAACTCCCCAATGCACAATACGAGTCTTCTATAGTGAGATCTTTCACTGCAAAGAATAACACTGTACTGTGAGAAATGTAGGTTTAAGAATTGATATCTTAATCGTACCCAACAGTCCTGAAAAAGTCACCTTTTTGGTCAAAGAGGGTCTGTTTGGGATTTTATTCATCCCCCCCATCAGAAAAACAAAAAACAAAAACAAAAACAGAAAAACCTACCCAAATTCATTTAATTATATCAGTGATCTTCCTCCCTTACCCATTTCTACTATGTAAATAGTTTGTTTCGTCAATCTTTAAGCTAAAAAATGAAAATACAGGGGATCTAAGGCCATGGTTTCTCAGTTTTAAAAACAGTTGTTATCTAAGGCAGGATGGAGCGCATTCATCTTAGTCTATTATAGTTATGAAAACCCTCAGCACAGCTCCTGGAACATAGGAGTTGCTTAATAATTACCTCTTATTTGAACAGAATACACAGTGGAGTCTAGAGACTGTTGAATCTGTCCTCAACAGATCTGTATTCCAATCCTGTCTTTGCCACTTGCTACTTGTGTGATGTTGTTCTATCCATTCCCTTTTCCGGGCCTGATTCCTTATTTATAAAAGGAGTTACAAAATGACCTCTAAAGCTCCTTCCAGTGTTAAGCCCAGGATGTTTGGTTCTGATGTTGTATCTGATTTAGAAGCACAGATACTGATTAAGAATCTGGAATGTAGAAATTGGACTGTAAGCCCATTGAGGTCAAGGACTCTTGAATTTGTAACCTTCAAACATGGCCTAGACCCTGGAACACAGCTGGCACGTGAGGGGTACCGTGGAATTGAACTTGGTTTGGCTTCTGCTTCCAACACACACTAGGATGTTACACTAGGTAGAGTGGATTGCCCTGGGACGTGTCTCATTATCTTTACCCGTTAAATAAGGAGCTGTGAGGTGGTGCCATCATGCACCAGGACGTCAGGAAGCCCTGGGTTCAAATTTGGCCTCAGACACTTAGTAGCTGTGTGCATTGGGCAAATCACTCAGCCATATTTGTCTCAGTTTCCTCAACTGTTGAATGAGTTGGAGAAGGAAATGGTAAACCATCCCAGTCTCTCTTCCAAGAAAGCCCCCAATGGGGTCATGAAGAGTCAGAAACAGAACAACAGAAAACGAAGGGGCTGGATCAGTTACCTCAAAGGTCTCTTCCAGCTCCAAATCTATGAACCTCTGGGCTTAATAAATGCTCACTGAATCATTGATTATGAGTGTGATGCAGAAATGTCGACTGGTTCAGAACAACGTTCGGTGGATAATGCATTTTATTTTGTGTACATTTTGATGACGTGTGCAGTGCATCCCCTGCCCCCACTGCCACCCTCCATCCTTTGGAGTGTCCAGATTTGTGCAACAGCACAGTGACTATATTTCCAAATTCTAGCAAATTGACTTTGCCAACTCTTCAATCTTCTAATTGCATTTCAGTGTAGATAACACTCTAAAAAAGTCAATGTGAAGTAGCAAGATGGAGGGGGGGGGTGAAGCTGTTGGAAATGCTGGGCAGTCAGTGTATATGTATCTCCTCTGAGATTCTAGATGTCAAACTCTGTTACTTTGGTTATTGCTTTACTGTATTTCAAATTGTATTACATTATATCACGCCATTCTGGAATATGCAGTGAGCCTAAACATGTCAGGTAATGGGCAAACACAAGGCCCGGCTGCCAAGATGAATTATCCTTGAACAGTTTGGCATAAAGTAATCCCAGGTGTTGGGGGATGCGGGTGGGGGTGGGGGTGGGAGACAGAGGTGCTCCGTCCGGGGTGCAGACCAAAGGAGGACTGGAGAATGAGCACGTCGAGTTGACGAAGCCCCTTCCTATGGTTTGTAGTTAATAGAGCTGTCAGGAATTGGGTAAGAGAAATTAGTGACAGGTGGAAATGACCGTTACAATTTATCTGGGAGGGTTGTGTCTTTGGAACAAGATGGCTGTGGCCAGATTCGTTGACCTTGCCAAATAAACACAGAGAGGGTAAAGCACCTGGGAATGGAATAGATTTGCCTCTCTCCTACATGGCTTTTTGGTTAAAGGGGGAAAAAGACATTTAAATTAATGATTTTTTTATCCTCTCCACATCAAGCTACAGGCAGAAACATTCTCAAGCTTTTTCAGAGTGCTTTTGCCACTATCCAGATTTACATCTATATTAAAAAACTGCAAATAACAAGCATTTTAAACATGTAGCTGCGATAATGGCCATTGAAATGCTTGTAGTGTCAGCACAAGGGAAAATGTCTAATGAAAACTCCAGGCATCAGTCGCAGCTAACAATGTTCTCCTGACGCTCTCCTCTCCAGAAGCAGCCTGACCCCTTCTCCACAATTCTCTGACCAGGCCCCACAGCTTCAGGGTTTGCCCCATTTCCCTCTCTTTCTCTGACTCTTCCTCTGTCTCTCCCTTTCTATTTACTCCTCTCTCCATCTCTGTTTTTGCTTGTTTCTCTCTATCTCTGTTTCTCTTGCCTTTCCTCCCTCCCTTCCTTCCTCCCTTCCTCCCTCCCTCCCTCCCTGCTTTCCTTCCTTCCTTCCTTCCTTCTTTCCTTCCTTCCTTCCTCCCTCCCTCCCTGCTTTCCTTCCTCCCTCCCTCCCTCCCTTCCTCCCTCCCTCCCTCCCTCCCTGCTTTCCTTCCTTCCTTCCTTCCTTCCTTCCTTCCTTCCTTCCTTCCTTCCTTCCTTCCTTCCTTCCTTCCTTCCTTCCTTCCTTCCTTCCTTCCTTCCTTCCTTCCTTCCTTCCTTCCTTCTTTCCCTTCCTTCTTTCCCTTCCTTTCTTCCTTCCTTCCTTCCTTCCTTCCTTCCTTCCTTCCTTCCTTCCTTCCTTCCTTCCTTTCTTTCTTTCTTTCTTTCTTTCTTTCTTTCTTTCTTTCTTTCTTTCTTTCTTTCTTTCTTTCTTTCTTTCTTTCTTTCTTTCTTTCTTTCTTTCTTTCTTTCTTTCTTTCTTTCTTTCTTTCTTTCTTTCTTTCTTTCTTTCTTTCTTTCTTTTTTCCTTCCTTCTTTTTTCCTTCCTTCCTTCCTTCCTTCCTTCCTTCCTTCCTTCCTTCCTTCCTTCCTTCCTTCCTTCCTTCCTTCCTTCCTTCCTTCCTTCCTTCCTTCCTTCCTTCCTTCCTTCCTTCCTTCCTTCCTTCCTTCCTTCCTTCCTTCCTAGAATAGGGTCCTCCCCACTCTGTTCTCAATCTCTTTTCTACCTGAAATCAGGGTAGCAAAAATCTTTTTCTCAAAATCCAAACCCTTCCATTCTTCTTTAATGATGGCCCCTCTGCATTGAGAACAGAAAATGATTGTTAATTTATTTCATTTACTTTCAAGAATGCTGTATTCATTATACGGGAGCTAAACATTTTTCCAATGGTCCATTCAGTTGGGCAAATAAATGGGAAAATAGATTGATAGACTTGGAATTAGGAAGCCTCAAGTACAACTTGGCAAATTGACATAAATGTCAATTTCTTTCTGCCTCATTTTTCTCTTCTGTGAAATGGGAATGACTGTAGTAACTTCCTTCTAGGGTTGTTGTGAAAATCAAATGAGTTAATACTTACAACGTGCTCAACAAATCTTTAAAGGCTACATAAAGGCTAGTGATTCTGCTTGACATCCTGGGCCACAAGAGATTTGATGTTTGAAAAACCTGGTTGATTGTTGTCCATTTTTGAAGAAGATCAAAATGACATCACTATGTCAGAGTCAAGTTATAGTGTGTACTGCTGTGGCTGGTCAGAGACCAATATGAGCAGAACAAAGTCAAGACAACTGGTGATGACTTGAGATGCAGTGGTTGCCCTTGGTGACGTTGATGTTTAACCGAGCTCTAAGCCCTCCACAGAACCCCCTTCAGCTGCCTCCATGGCCATTAGAACAGATTGTTTTCATCTGCCTATTCTACTGGAAGTCTTTACATGTTTGGGATAGATACCCCCAGAGACTCACCATAGGGTTTTGAGACCCTTGGTTATCCTCAATCTGGTTAACCTGGCTTAGCCCATCTACCCAAATGATTTCCCAAGTGTAGCCGCTGTGCCTGCTACAGAGTCTTGGAGCCACAGGTGAGAATTACCTGGATCAGGAGGACATCACAGGTGATGGATGAGCAACCCGTAAAAGGGCTTGGCAGCCCTCACACTGGAGGTGCTAGTCTTCTCAGAATATACCCCATACCTCAGAAAGCCCGGTATAAGATGGTGGAAGATATGGGCAAAGAGCTCAGCAAGTATTTTCTTAATACTGTTGCAGTTCATAGTCCCGCAAACACTTATTAGATGGCTTACAAGAAGAGCCAAGTTAGAAAAATTCATCATCCTGAGAAACACCTGATGCATTTCTTGTCACAGTAAATGGAGCCTGAGAGTGAGATCATGGTTGACCCAACCCTCAGGCTCTGCACTGATCCATCTGATGGCAGATGTGAGAGAACTCATCTTCCTGCCCTTTGTATTAAACTAGAAGGCTATGAAATCATTAGACCAACTCCTGGGGATTCATTTGCTATTAGTCAGCCAATAAACATTCATTAAGTGCCTACTATATGCTCACAGTTTGTTATTTATTCTTCATTCTCAAAAAGGACCATGGAGGTGATGCCATAATATTCTCTCTTCTTTCCTCCCTCCCTTCCTCCCTCCCTCCCTTTCTTCCTTCTTCCCTCCCTCCCTTCCTTCCTCCTTCCCTCCCTCCCTTCCTCCCTCCCTCCTTTCCTTCCTCCCTCCCTCCCTCCTTTCCTTCCTTCCTCCCTCCCTCCCTCCTTTCCTTCCTTCCTCCCTCCCTCCCTCCTTTCTTTCCTTTCCTCCCTCCTTTCCTTCCTTTCCTCTCTCCTTTCCTTCCTTCCTTCCTTCCTTCCTTCCTTCCTTCCTTCCTTCCTTCCTTCCTTCCTTCCTTCCTTCCTTCCTTCCTTCCTTCCTTCCTTCCTTCCTTCCTTCCTTCCTTCCTTCCTTCCTTCCTTCCTTCCTCCCCATCTCCCTCTCTCCTTTCCTTCCACTTCAGCTGTGAAGATCAAATGAAATGTTTGCAAAGCATTTTCCAGGTCATGAAGTAGTTAGTCTGTTGGAATATGGCAATCTGCTTTGTACATTTATTACAAAGGTTTTATTTTCTTTATCTTTTTTTAATGGGGGGTGTAGAAAAGAGAGAAAATAAATGTTTTTTCAATGAAAAATAATTTTGAAAGAGTTAAAGGAAGAAGGTATGTTGGGAGGGGAGCAAAGTAAAATTCACTTCCAGGCATAAGAAACCCTTAAGCAAAAGACTTGAGGTTTGTTTAGGGTTAAAGAAATTTAATTAGTCTGGATGCAGAGAACACAAAAGGGCACAGAGTGAATGCAAGAAGACAGAAGTGGGTAAGATGATCCCGGGGTTGGAGGACCTTGAACGCTGAGCAAAGAACTTTGAATTTTATTTAGCAGGCAATTTGGGACATGACCAACTTGGTGCATAAGGAATATGTCTAGCAACAATGGGAAAGATGGATTGGAGAGGCATTGGATGAAAAAATTACAGATTTAGACCTGGAAGGAACTTGAAAGTTATGGAGTCAAATATCTCTATTTATGGCTGAGGAAACTGAGGCTAAGAGAAGAGAAATAACTAGTCCAAGGTATATGTGAGTGTCTGAGGCAAGATCTGAACTCAAGTCTTCTTGCCTCTGAATCTAGCAGTCTGTCCAAAAAAATAGAGGAGTGGGAACCCCATCAATTTAAATAGTAGTTGAGAAAATAGACAAAAAGGGACAAGTAAATGTGAGAGAGATTGCAGAAGTTGACTCCACCCCTGGTTTCTTTTTCTTTTTTTTCTTCTTCTATTTAGTAGTTGTATGATCTTGGGCAAGTTATGCAGTCTCCTAATCTTTCCATTTTCTCTGGGTGATTTCAGAGGTCTTTTCTGATCAAAATCTATGATTTGAAATATGAATATGTATATATGAATATTATTTTTGTTATATTTATATAGGCATAGAGCATTTCAATATCTGCTAGCTTTTTTTTTAGTTTAAACATGTGCAGTTCTTCTTTTCTTTTTTTTATGTGCAGTTCTTCTAAACACATATTCACATTTATCATGTTGTACAAGAAAAATCAGATCAGAAGGGGAACAAAGAGAAAGAAAAAACCCAAGTAAACAACAACAAAAAAGGTGAAAATACTATGCTTTCATCCATATTCAGTCTCTATAGTCTCTTTCCATCCAAGTCTCTTGGAACTGCCTTGCATCACCTCATTGTTGAAAAGAGCCCTGTCCATCACAATTGCTCATCACCTAATCTCATTGCTGCTGTGTACAATATGCTCTTGGTTCTACTCCCTTCTCTCCACATCAGTTCATGTAAATCTTTCCATAATTTTCTAGTTTTGCTGCCAAAGTTGCCTTTGCAAAAAATAGGTTAGGAAGGATGGAATAATCTTCCTCTGGCCCCTGTCTCTTGGGGGTTTCCAACAAATCAGATTTGCAAATGAGCTGGATTGTTGTTTATTTAGGACTAAGTGAAAAGAACACCTGCATTTCAGCTCTTGTCCCATAGTTCAACAGAGCCCAATTTTAGAGGTTTAGGGTGTGTCTGGGATGGTTTGGCTGAAGCTTGTCTGGAGGCAGGAGGATGCAAGAGCAACCTGGTAAAGGATGCTTCCAGCTTCTTTAGTCCATGTTTTCGTGATTTGGAAAAGCTTTTGCTTTGAGGATTCCAAGCTCCATCTCCACTGAGTTCATCCTGGAAAGTATTTAGCTTTCTCTTGCCTCTCTTTCTTCTTCCATGTAAGCATTAGGTACAGTATTTATGTCACAGGATCCTAGATTTAGAGTGAAAAGGACCATGGAGGTTTTTGAACCTGACTCCCTCATTTTACAGATGAAGGAAACTGAGGCAGATAGAAATTAAGTGATATACTCAGGGTCACACTGCTAGGAAAGGTCTGTGATGGGATCTGCACCTAGGCCTTTCTGACTCCAAGTCCAGTCTCTATATAGAATAATAGCAAGTCATTCTATAACACATTAAGGTTTGCAAAACACTTAGCAAATATTATCTTATTTGATCCTTAACAACCCTGAGGTAGATGCTATTATGGTGCCCATTTTACAGATGAGGAAACTGAGGCAGAGAGAGACTAATAAGTGTTTGAGGCAGGATTTAAAGTTAGGTATCCTTGACTCTAGGTCCAAAGCATTATCTACTGCACTCCCCAGATGCTTGTGCCACCATGTTTTGATAGTGTAAGGAGTATAATATTCTGTAGTCAGAGACCTTGGGTTCAAATCCTGCTTCTCTCATTGTTTAATCTTGGGCAACTCACTTGACTTCCTCATACATATTGGATTCCTTCCCATGATTGTCAGCTTCTTGAAGACAGGAGCTGTTTCATTTTAGAATCTAGCCTGGTGCCTGATATTCAGCAAGCATTTCATAAATGCTTTTTGTTTGAAAGACGTCTTCACACTTCTGCACTGAGAGGGTTGGGCCAGATGATCTTCAAAGTCCCTTTCTCCTTTAAATGGAGGAAACTATTGTGGCTGTTGCTCAAGGCTATTTTTGATTTAATGCCAAGGTACTTTGGATAATTAAACATGTTATCAACCAAGAAGAACCCTTCTCCTTCCCTTTTCCTTCTTGAGAAAAGATAAATAAGTGATAATATTATTGTCCCATTTTCTTCTCTTCGTTTCTCTTTCTCTCTTCCCCTCTCTTCCTTTTTCTTCCCCTTTCCTCCTTTCCTGTCCTCTTTTTAACTCCTCTTCTTCCCTTTCCGGTCTTTCCCTGGTCTTTGATTTCCTCCCTTCCTCAGGTTTCACCTCCCCTCCCCTCCCTTATCTTCTCTTCCTTCCCCTGCCCTACCTTGCTTTTCCTTCTCTATTTTTCCCCTCCCTATCTTCTTCTTTTCTGTTCTCTCTCCCCTCCTCAGTTCTCTTTTTCTCCACTCCCCCTCTTCTTTTTCCCATTCCCTCCTCTCTTCAGTCCTTCCCTTCCCCCTCCCCCAATTGCCTTTCTTCTTCTCCTCCCCAGCTTCGTTTTCTCATCTTCCCTCTTTCTCTTTTCTCCTCCTTCTCTCCCCTTCCTTTCTTCTCCCCTTGCTAGCTCTGCTCTCCCCTCTCTCCTTTTCCTCTCCCCTGCCCTTTCCTCTTCTCCTCTTTCCTTCTCTCCCCTTTCTTTTGCTTCTCTTTCAAATACAAATGTTTACTTTTAAATTGTGCAGCTTCCCATAATGACCACATTCATGGAACAAACTCTTATTGTGTGGGTGATGACATTGCAACGTGCTCAGAGATGTCTACGGTTCCTGTCTCAGAAGCTTGTGGATTTTTTTCTGAAACCCTAATACTCCATTGAAATGTCAGACTGCTCTTGGATTTCTTTTTTCAGTGGCCATTGCCTTCATCTCATCAAGGCCTGACCTTACAGTACGAAGTGCTTTTTGATAAGTGCACTAGCAATATTTTGGGAATAATGACATATATTATCTGATAAGCCTTAGCATTTTTCTCCAGGTGTTTTCACATAGTCTCACTGGATGCAAATAGACTCTGTCTTTCCAAGTGCTCCTCCTGGGAAGCAGTGACACTGTGCCCAGGGATACAGCAGGGCTTTTCTCAAAACTCTTTGGTATCTGGCTGCCTTTTGGAGCCTGTTCAAACTCAATCTTAACACTATTATTGCTGTGCTACAGTTCTCTTTTATTGTCCTGCCTCAGTTTCCCTAAATTGTCCTGCCTCAGTTTCCCTGAATTGTTCTGCTCAATTCTGCAACACCACCCCTTCCTCCTTATCATGATGATCCAGATAAGAAGAAAAACCTTCTGTCTTAAACATCATCAGAATGTTGGGTGCCTCTCCCCATTCTGTAATCCCAATTATCAGATGTCCCCCATGTCTCCCTCCCCTCACCCTGTCAGAATCAGACTGTCAAGTCTCGTGTTCCTGCTCTCAGCACCCTGACTCCGCCCCTGCCTCAGTCTACCCCCTGTATCTGAGCCATGTGTATATATGTCATTGAGAACTCACAATGTCTGCTGGATTCTTGGACACCATAGTCTCATTCAACCCTGGGACCAAATCATGGATCCATTTGGTCCCAGGAAATCTCTCCCTTTCAAATAAAATATTAAATACTTTCTAATCTCTAACTTGCCTCAGTTTCTCCGGCATTACATTGTCACATTCCCTTTTAAAAATCATCAATTTAGAGCTGGAAAGGATGTTAAAACTCATTGAGTCTATCCCCATTTTGCAGATGGGGTTATTAATGTCCATGGATACTACATGATTTGCCGGAAATCAGACAGGCCTTAATTGTCAGAGGCAGGAGTGAGAACTTAGGGTTCATCCAGTCATAAAGTTTGAATATGAAGGGACCTCAGAGGTCACTCATGGAGAATTTATTTTTTAAATGAGACAAGTGAGGCACAGGGAAATAAGATGACTTATCCACGGTCTAACAATAAGTAAATTATCAGAGTTGGGAGGAGAAACCGGGTCACATAGGTGACAAGAATCAGAGGCAAGATTTGCACCCACGCTCTTTAACTCTAAAGTCAATGACCTACACTTGCAATACCTCAGCACTGCATTGAGGTTACACTTTTCCAACATAAAGAATTCTTCTTGCACGTGTCAGGATGAAGAAATGGAGATCCCTCTGTCTGAGATTCCAATGGAAATGAACCCAAGAGTCCTTGTTTCTAAGACGTAATTCTCCTAACCAATGACTTTTTAGAATGGAGCATCAGCCATTGTTGCGTGTTCACAAGCCATCTTCCCATTTCCCACTCTTCCATCCGGTCTCCATGATTTATAACAATAAAGCTGTAGCCCTTTGAATGTTGTATTCATGGGCATACTTTTTTTTTTTTAATGGAGGAAGCGAGAAAATGCATTTCATTCGCCACTGATCATGCTGTAATGGCAGGTAATTAGAAACTTTAATCAATTGTGTATTGCACAGCATGATTCTCATGTAAAAAACAGTCCTTGCTTTAAAAAAGTCACAAATAAATATGAAAATTAGGGCTGTGAAGCATCAATAATGAAGTATATTACTGATCTCCAGCCTCCCTTTCACCAAACTTCTTGTGTGTGTCAAATTCTTTTCCTCCACACCTCTCTGAATTTCCATCTACACATCATTTTCATTTATTTGTTTGCCCTTCATATCTCAAAAGTCACTGATCCAAGTTTTATGGATGAAAGAAAGGCCAGAATACAAGTTACTCATTCTCTGGCCACTTAGCATCTTCCCCATGACCCCATTCTTTTCCTAGACAGGTGACAAAGCTTGATACCTTATTTTTAAGGAAATATATTATCCCCCATTCAGGGGGACAATCTATGTTCTGGAGACAACTAAGAAAACACGAAATGCTTTGGACGGCGGTCCCAATTTCTCTCCCAAGCTCTTCATTTTTCAATATTCCTTCAAAGCTTTTGATTATTTCAAAGGGAAAGTGTTTTAGATGGAGAGCTGCCTTTATAGAATCTGTTCTTCTCTTTCTACCAGAAAGTTATTCCCTAACGTGTTTGCAGGGATCAGGAGCCAGGTGACTTCTGAGACAGGGAACTGGGATTTCATACATCCATTCCATCCTCATGTGTGAGCCTGGGTAGGTCACTCTACTCCTCCAGATCTCAGTTTTCTTACCTTTCATTTGAAGGGATTTGGCCTAGATATCTGTGAAATCTCAATTCTAACTCTCTGATCTGTGATTTCCCTGGGACTCAGTTTCTTCATCTGTAAGAAGTTTCTGTAGAAATCTTTAAGATTTCTTTCAGCTCCAAATCTATGATTTCTTTTGGTCTCAGTTTCCTAAATTGTATAATCTATCCTTGAATGAAAGAATTTGTGAATTATTGTGAAATATTCCAAATGATTGATTTTATTTTGTGCATTAGAAACTGTATTCTGAGAAAAGGTACCTAGACTTTGCCAGACTGCCAGAGGGGTTCAAAACATGATAAAGGTTGAAGACCCCTGCTCTAAAATATCATCCAATTCTACGATTTTGACACAGAAACTAGTCACAGAATTAGCAAACCGTAGACCTTAAGAAGCCAGATGGACCTTAGAAGACACTTGGCTGAACCCTACATTTTATAGGAGAAAAAAGTCCAGAAGTGAAGTGACTTTCAAGATCAGAAAACTAATTACCGACAGAGTTGAAAACAGAGACCATAGTTGGACCCCAAGTCTGAGGCTTTCCCCTTCCTTGGGACACCAATGTGCTGAAAACAAAAATACTATACGATGGGAAATGGACAGTTTTAGCATTATTGTCCCCATTTCTGATCTGTTGAAAAGCATTTATTAATCACCTACTCTATACCTGGCCTTTATTGTACACTATGGCTATTTAAAAAAAAAAAAAAAAAACAATCAAAACACTCTTGCCAGGGAGGAAGGACAGAGAAAATTGTTCTGCTTTTCAGAGGAAGCTGAATGATTGATTTAAGACACAACCTTGAGATAGCTATCAGTAAGGGAAGGTGTCTGCTAGTGGATGCTGAAGGTTGATGAGCTTAGCAAACCGAGGCTTAGCTGGATGTTAGCAGCTCCAGATGGGGAAGGGAATTTTTTATTCTGATAATACTAGATCCATGTGTGTTTCAGGAAGGGGACCTTGAGTTAATGGTGCCCAGGAATAAAAGTGGCTAGATTTCACTTTCTGGAGCATTGCCAAGGCTTTTGTTCCTACTGGGTATTTAGGTGGTAGAATGAATAGAGTGCTGCAGTGGAAATCAGGAATGGGTTCAAATGTGACCTCAGATACTTATTACCATGTGACCCTGGGGAAATCACTTCATCTCTCACAGCTTCAATTTCCTTATCTGCAAAATGGGGATAATAAAATCTTTCCCTGATTACTCTGAGGATCTCATGAAATAGCATATGTACATTTTTTTTTGGTAAATCCTACAGGGCTAAATTAATGTTAGCTATTATTATAAAAACTGTTCATTTCTGCCTCTGTCACCTTCATCATGTAGGAGGTCATCAAGGGACTTATTCAATAAACTTGGCTATGATTTTTTTTTTTTTTTTGCTGAGGCAATTGCGGTTAAGTGACTTGCCCAGGGTCACACATAAACAAAAAGTATTAAGTATCTGATGCCGGATTTGAACTCAGGTCCTCCTGACTTCAGGGCCAGTGTTCTATTCACTACATCATCTAACTGCCCCAAAGCATCTCCCTCTGAAAGGTGTGGTCATGCCCTTGTTGAAAGCATATGTGACATCTCCAAATTGTTCCTTTTAAAAAATCTTCTTTTTGTTGAAACTTTGTTTGTTTTAAATATCATATTTACTTCCAAATACATTACTTCCCTTTAAAAAAATATCAACAAACAAACCTTATACAAACCTTTCTTCCTGTCCCTTCCCGGAAAACCATCTCTCAACAAAGATTTAAAAAAGGACAAAAACAGCTAGTAAAATTATTTGGAGCACTGACTGTGTCTGACAATGTATACAACATTTATTATCCATGACCCCAAGCTTTTGCAAGGAAGGAAAGTGGATGCATTGTCTTCATTCTTCTCTCAAACTGACCTTTACCATTAGAGAACTCTCGGTTTTTGTTTTTTGTTTCATTAGAGTCCTTGTATACATTTTTTGCTCGCATCATACTAAGTCAGTAATATGTCTACTAACTAATGTCTCTCTGAATTCTTCACATCTGCCACTTTTTAAACTTCAGTGAGCTTCCTTGCTAAGTCTCCAAGCATATCAAAGACAGAAAGTTCCCAAGTACGCCAACATATTCAGAGCAGGACTTCATGTGATTGCAAAGAATTAGAAATAAAATAAATGTCCCCTGTTTGGGAAATGGCTGAATTAATTGAGGTTAGACATGAATGCAATGGAATATTGTTGATTAGGTCCTGTACAAGTCACAGCCTCTCTGAATACTATAAATGGATTTGTGTCTAGCTGTGCTTCAGACTTACTTTTGTGTTCTTAAGCAAATCACCTCTGGTGGCCTCAGTTTCCTCATGTGTAAAATGAGGCTATTGGCCTAGGTGATAGTAAAATCCCTTCTGTCCCTAAAAGTCTATTATTCAAAGAATACCTCCCCTTCTGTCCACCCTTGTCTTATACTTTTTAACTTTGTTGAATGGAATAAGAAAATCAACGAGTTGGGTAGATGGGGTGACAATAGCATATGAATCAAAAAGCATTTTAATCACCCACTATGTGCAAGGACATGAAGCAATCAACAAACATTGATTACTATTGTCAGGTACCATGTTAGACATTGTAGATACAAAATTGAGAATGAAATCATTACTGCCATGAAGTTGTTTATATTCTAATAAGAGATTAAGAGAAAAGAACTATTTAGGGTCTGTTTTTCTTTTGTTGTGTCCACAAGGAGAAAGATTTTCTAAATGACCAGGTCTGGAAGAATGACATCTAAGCCAGGGCATAAATGAGCCTTCTTAGGATGATTCCTGAGCTATTGTTCATATTCTATGGAAAAAAATCATGGAAAATGGGAAAATCAACAGCAGGCCTAGAGAAGAACCAATGTCGTTCTAATTTTTATAAACTAGATAGCTTCTATGTGCTGGTTATGTGTATGGTATTCCCTCCCATTCTCCCATAGACTGTAAGCTCCTTGAGGTCAGGGACTAAGTTTTTTTTTTTTTTTTTTTTTTTTTTTTAATTTATGTGTCCTTAGTTCTAAGCACAATGCCTTCTTTATGGAAAACCCTTAATATTTATTAATTGATCAATTGATTCAAAATATGGTCTGTTGAGCTTGCCTTTGATTTCTAGGAACATGCTGAAATACATATTAAAAAGGATGGTTCAAGAACTCCTGGACAGGGAAATCATCATATCTATATCTATATCTATATCTATATCTATATCTATATCTATATCTATATCTATATCTATATCTATATCTATATCTATATCTATATCTATATCTATATCTATATCTATATCTATATCTATATCTATATCTATATCTATCTATATCTATATATCTATCTATATATCTATATCTATATATATCTATATCTATATCTATATATCTATCTATATATCTATCTATATATCTATATCTATCTATCTATCTATCTATCTATGCCAGGAAAGACTCATTGAGAACAGGCTGCGCCAGACTAACCTTATTTTCTTTTTTGACAGGGTTACTAGCCTGGACGATCAGTGGAATACCATCCACACAAAGTGCTTGAACTTTAACCAGTCACTTGACAGATTCTCTCCTATGTTCTTCTTGTAGAGCTGGTCTAGGTCCTCTCACATTGGAGTCTCTTAATTGATGCTTTTTGGATCAGAGTTGATTAGATTTAGAACAAGCCAATTGACTTGACCCAAAAAGCAGTGATTAATGGAGGGGCGCCAACCTGGAGGGTAGTTTTTAGTGCTTCACAACAGGGACCTGTATTTCCCTCTGCCCTGTTTAATGTTTTTATCAATGATTTGGATAAAGGCACAGATGGAGTTCTTATCAAGTTTGCAGATGACATCAAGCTGAGAGGGACAGCTAATGCTCTGCATGACAAAAGTGAAATACAAAAGGATCTTGGCTGGAGAGAATTATGGCCTGGATCTAATAGATGACCCGAAATAGTGAGAAATGTTATGTCAAAGGCTTGATTGCACCAATACACGGTTGGGAAGACACAAGGGGATATATCAAAAAGACCTGGGGGGGTTGAATATTCAATATGAATTTGCAGTGTAATGCATCAGCCTCCAAAGTCTAGGTACTGCTGGATTTTTTTTTTTTTTTTCCTTTTTGCAAAAGTGAGGGACTAAGGTCACGATTAGTTGAGGGGTGGATTTTTTCCTTTTTTAAAATCTTTGTTACAAGGACTGACTTGAACGGGAGATGAGGGGAAGGTTCACATTTAGGAAATGTAATTCAAAGACAGAAGATATTGAAAAAAAATCAATTCTTAAACAAGAAGAAGAAAAACTAGGTTATGTCTTGAGTACAATTTTTCACTTGAAGTTACTGTATTTTAAAAGGACTTTGTGTCATGGATAGAGTGCATCAGGAAAATGACTTCAAATCCTGCTTCAGGTTGTTTGATTAGCTGTGTGATCCTGGACAAGTCACTTAAACTCTCTCTCCCTGCCTCCCTCCTGCCCTTTTCCCCCGCCCTCTCCTTCTTCCCCCCTCTCTCCCTCTCTCTCTCTTATAAAATGAAGGCTCTGGGTTTGATGATTTCCAGAGTTCTTTCCTTCTCTAAATCTTGATCCTATCATCCTATAAGTGGGAACACATTCTAGGAATGGTGAGGTCATTGGAAACAACATGACATGAAGCTCTGTTGAAAATATTGGGCGTATTTAGTCTGGAACTGAGAAGACTTAAGGGAATGTATTTTAATATTTGATGGATTACCTTATAGAAATAGGATTTAACTTATTTTTAATAGCACCAACGGGCAGAATTAAGAACAATGGATAGGAGAAAGGTTTTAGCTTGATCTAGGGGAAAACTGGCAATTACTGTAGAGCCAGATAAAGAGAAAACTGACTCCCTTAGGTCAAAATTATGGAAACAGAAGGGATCTTAGAAGTCATCTAGTCAAACCTCCTAATTTTAGGGTTGAGGAAAATGACGTCAAGCAGCTGAAGTGACCGGCCTTAAATTGTATAGGTAGTAAGTACCAGAGCTAGAATTTGACTCCAAATTCAATATTCTTTCTACTATACTACATTGTCTCCATTTGGGAGTTGGAATAGAGAACCTTTGAGGTTCTTTCCAGATCTACCTCTAGGAGAATACAAATATTTTTTTCATCTCGTCAGAATCTTGTTTGCATCTTTCCCCCAACCTTTCAAAGAGGAATCTGTTGGAGATCTTCTGAGTCAAGAAACATCTTGTTATTTCAACTGGCTGCTTGGACCATCCATCTCTAACTCCTTATTCTTTCTTATTTTCTCATTAGAAATATCCTCCATTACTTCTCCTGGATAAGTCACCCGCTGGTGATATGCTCCAATCTAAGTGGATCCAGCCTTGGTCTTTTGGGATTTATTTATTTATTTTTTGTTCCCTTGGGCATTTGTAAATTTGATCCCTCAGGGATTCCATGGTGTGTAACCTGATGGTATTATGTGGAGAGGACCGGATTGGGCTTTGGCAGCAGCTAAGGAATTGCCTTCCAAATACAGAACTTGGAAGAATAATGCCTTGGTTCTACTGAGATTATCATGGAGCATGATTCATAGCCCTCATAGTATCACCAGAAGAACATTGATACCCCAAGTGACTCTCTATTGCATCTAAGAACAAATAAAAATCTCTCTATTTGTCATTTTAAAGCCCTTCACAGTTTAGCTCAATTTATCTTTCCAGGATTCTCATACTCTTTTCCCCTTTATGCAATTTTTGTTCCAGCAAAACCTGCTTGCTATTGCTTTATAGAAAATTCTATCTCTTATTCTGTGTCTTCATTGTAGACACTTTATTCCTAGAATGTGAATTTGCTTTCTGTCTCTATCTGAACCTATCTCTTTGTCTCTCGTTTTTTCCTCTCTCTCTCTCCCTCTCTCTCCCCATATTTCCCTTCTCTCTCTGTCTCTGTCTCTCTGTCTCTCTGTCTCTCTGTCTCTCTGTCTCTGTCTCTGTCTCTCTCTCTCTGTCTCTCTTTCTTTCTCTCTCTCTCTGTCTCTCTCTCTGTCTCTCTCTCTCTCTCTCTGTCTCTCTCTCTGTGTCACTCTCTCTCTGTCTCTCTCTCTTTCTCTCTGTCTCTCTCTCTGTCTGTCTCTGTCTCTCTGTCTCTCTCTCTCTGTCTCTCTCTGTGTCTCTCTCTTTTTCTCTCTCTCTCTTTCTCTCTCCCCATCTTTCCCTTCCTCCTCCTCCTCCTCCTCCTCCTCCTCCTCCTCCTCCTCCTCCTCCTCCTCCTCCTCCTCCTCCTCCTCCTCCTCCTCCTCCTCCTCCTCCTCCTCCTCCTCCTCCTCCTCCTCCTCCTCCTCTTCTTCTTCTTCTTCTTCTTCTTCTTCTTCTTCTTCTTCTTCTTCTTCTTCTTCTTCTTCTTCTTCTTCTTCTTCTTCTTCTTCTTCTTCTTCTTCTTCTTCTTCTTCTTCTTCTTCTCTTCTCTGTCTGTCTCTTCCTCTTTATTTCTCCTTCTTTCTCTGTCTCTTTCTCTCTCAAAACAGGCATGTGCTGTAAATCACTGGGGGTCTTTGGAAGATTTGATTTTTAATTAAGTGAGTGGGCTCATCGCCAGGGGATACCCCGAACACTGCCTCTCATCCTTGTGAATCTTGGCAGAGTTCATTCTGATCTCACAGCTACTTCTGAAGGTGAGAGAACATACAGGTGACAGATGTCAATACTGAAGGGCCGGCTAAAGTATTGCTGTATCTACGTACTGTGTCAAAAACCAAGTGTCATAATCAGTAGAAGAGATATGGACCAATAAAGAAAAAAAAAAAGATTAAATTCTCAAGTTTGTGGAAGGCTCAATAATCAAAGTAATGTTTGTTTCCCCTATTAAAAGAAAATCAAGTTACTATCAAGAAATTAATGGTATCTCCCTTTTTCTGGTATGGACCAGAGAGAGCTCCATAGAAGACTAAAACAGAAATATTTGCTTTTTTTTATTTCCAGGGCCCAGCACAATACTTAGTACATATTAGTTGCTTAGTAAATGGTTGTTGAATTGAATTGATTGCATGGGTTAAATGATTTTTCTGCTTTTGGAATTATCACATATGAATGTCATATGTTATGTTACCTCTGTGGTACAATGGTTAGAACCCTGGACCTGGAGTCAGAAATATCTAAGTTCAAATTCAGCTTCAGATACTTAAACTGTGTGACCCATTCTGCCTCAGTTTCTTCAACTATAAATAGGGATAATAATAGCATTCACCTCCCAGATTTGTTGTGAGGATTATATAAGATTATATTTTGTTTTGCAAACCATTACAAGCCATTTTTTACATTATAATATGCTCATGGTTACATTATATATTTATTCTATCATTATATATTCATTGGTTATATTTCTAGTGTCTAGCACTGTACTAGGTATGCAAGAGGTATTTAATAAATGCTTATTGGAAGAATATTGAATAATTAACCTAGAATAGAATGCTAAGAATCTCCAGAACCAATAGGATGAATAATTTCTAAGGCAATTCTGCAATTCTTCAGGGAGAATTTAATAAATATCTATTTGATATCTATTAGTGATGGAGTGGGAAATCAGGATAAGAAAAGTAGCAATGTAATTCTAATACTATTTAGAAGATGATACATGGCTTGGAGAGGGTACAAAGTGTCAGGAGAGGTCCAAGGTGGGATAGTTTATTTCTTCCTAGGGCATCCCAGGAAACACTTCACAGAGAAAATAAGCTCTGAGCTGGTCCTTGAAGGCTGGAAAGATAATTCTTCAATCAATTAATAGGTATTTATTAGGCACCTACTGTGTCCCAGGCACTGGGCTAGGCCCTGGGGATACAAATAAAAAGAATGATACAATCCCTACTCTCAAGGAACTTCTGTTCTATCATAACTGAGTTTTAGGATTGTAATCTGCACTTGTGGAGGGAATTCTCATACCAATAGAATTTTAGACCTTTGGGACATCTGATTGTAGAATAAATGATTAATTTCCTGGGATAATTGTAAAACACCAAACAAAAGGTAATTAGTTACTTGAATAATAAAATAGGAGTTTATATAACTCAAGATTCTCAAAGTATCCATGTAAAGGCCTATTATCTATTCTGTGGATGCATTCATCCATTTATTTAATAAGCATTAATTCATTGTGAGCTCCTTGACAACATGGGCCATACAGTTGCCTTTCTTTCTATAGCCAGCACCTAGCATGATGCCTGGAAAATTACAGGTGTTTAATAAATGCTTGTTGGCTGACTGACTAATATGAGATCATGTGGGTCACAGAACAGTGAACTCTTGGAGGGAAAGGATATGGATTCAAATCCTGCCTTTTATTTGGGCCCATTACTTCAAATTTCTGCAGTTCTCGCAGTAGAATGAAGGTATCACATTAAATGGAATTGAGTTCCCTTCCAGGTTTAGCTCTATAGAGAATGAGACATAGTGCTGGAGCTTGCAATATGACTTCAAGGGCTGGAAAGACAAGGTATGGATTCCAGTGAATTCATGATCTCATAGATGTGGCTGTTCCTTCCAAGGAAACCCGTTTATGCCCACCCAGTCTGTTGACCCTTGTCCATGGCAGGCAATAAAATCATCACCAGGGAATCATTCCTTTTCATCTTAGCTTTTGGACGCTGCTTGGATATGAACAGAAGACAGAGACTAGTTACCTCTTTTCTCACTAGTGATCAGCAGGTGTGAAGCAACGGGGCAGATGTCAGGTCTCAATAACCTTAAGGCTGTAGTAGAAGGGTAAATGGTAGAGAATTAATTGATAGTAGGGCTTTTATATAGTATGGTGGGACAATTATAAATTTGCCAAAGGCCTGCATCTTTTTAATTTCAGGGCCTCAAGATTGATCTTCCTGAGGAACTGCTTTCTTAGAATGCAGGTCTGTCGATTCCCCAGCCAAGATTCCTTCTATCACTTTTTGCTGTTAATCATTGGATTAATCCTATCTATTATTTTTAAGCTCGTAAGTCTTTGGGGAAAGCTTGAAAAAGCCAGGGCTGTATCAGAAGGCTGCTACTTGTTAAGGGTGGAAGCGGTCTTATATGGGCAGATACATTTCCATTGCTTTGGATAATGGTCAACCCAAAGCTCCTGAGGTATTTCTAAGGATTCCCCTGCTAAACAGGCTTTGCTTTGCGCAAATTAATCTCTATTATATGGTGTTAACAAGAGCAGCATTCACTAGGGTGATGAAGCACAAACCACAGAGAAAGAGTAACTTTGAGGATACAAGGGGCAATACCTTTGGGACCATGGCTCCTCCAGAAGTGTCCTCCCTAATTAGCCACAGAAGCTGGTGATCAATCTTTGGGAAACAAGGGAGGGCCATTAAGTCCATAAAAGAGCCTTCTCATTGTTGTGGGCGGTCATCATCCTCTAGCCCTTCTAGGGCAGCAGCTTTCTTGAATGTTGTCAGTGGTTAACCAGGTTTGGTTAACCTGGTTAGGTGAGGATACAGAGCATACCTGATGATGATAGTGATGTCTTTAAATGTGGATTTGTGGAGTTTGGGAGACTAGAATTTATTGGAACAAAAGAGATGATTGTGAGTAGAGCTGAAATCCAAGACTTTGTGTATTTAAGCTATCTGAGCTTCCTTCAAAGTATAGCTTGGATACCATCTACTGCGTAAAGGCACTTCGGATTTTCCAGTTTATTAGAGTATCTTTCTTTTTAAGTCACTATGAATTTTATATATATATATATGTATATACACATATATATGTATATATATGTATATATGTATGTATATATGTATATATGTGTATATATATGTATATATATGTGTGTATATATATGTGTGTGTATACTATATATATATTTATATGTAAATATATATTTTGTTACTTGTGCACCTTGAGACATAGCTAAGTTTAGAGTCAAAAAACATGAGTTCAAATCCCTCTTTTACCTATTACTACCTCCTATATGACCTTTGCTGAATGAAGAAATTTCTCTGGGTATTACTTGTCTCCTCTGTAAAATGAGGGGATTTCACTAAATATATTTATTTAAAAAATTAAATAATTTTATTAATCTCTTTTTTTCTGTCAATTCCTTCTGCCTCTTAGAAAATCATTCCACATGACCATTTTTAAAGAGAAAAAAAGAGGAAAAAGAGAAAAAAGTCAGCAAAACTAATGAATATATCTAAGACATCTGAAAATAAACATATTTCATAACCTATCACTTCTACAAAGAGTTGGAGGAGAATGATTTTTTTCTCATATCTCCTTTGAAATCCTATTTGTTCTTTGCAATTTTGCCATATTCAGTTTTGATTATTTTGTTATTGTTTTTTTTTTCTGTTTACATTATTATGGTCACTATATTTTCTTGACTTTTATTCACTTTTGCATTTGCTCCCATAAGTCTTTCCAAGCTTCTCTGGATTCATTATATTTGCCATTTCCTTTGGCATAAGAGTATTCCATGACACTGTTGTGGCACAATTTGCTTAGTCATTTCCCGGGAAATGGGCATGAAGTCCTCCCCCATGTTCTTTGTACAACAGAAAGTGCTACTAGAACTATTTTAGTATATAAAGGGATTTTGAAAAATCAATGATCTATAGACCTTTTAGAGTCTTTCTGACTGTAGATCTATGATATTGCATTATTCTAGTTGAATGTAAAAGCCCTTTGATCATGTCTCTGTGTTCCTGGTACTATGGTATGATGCATAGCACAGGCTAGGCAAAGCATGTGGAAAAGTGGAGAGAAGGGAAAGAAAGGAAAAGGAAGGGAATAGAAGGAAAATGAATTGAAAGGAAGCGAAGGAAAAGGAAGAAAAGGGAAGGAGAGGGTGGGGAGGGAAAAGGAAGGGAGGGAAAGGAAAGGGATGGAGGGATGAAAAAGGAGAAGAAAAGAGGGGAAGGAAGGAGAATGGAAAGGAAGAAAAGGAAAGCAAAGAGAAAGAAAAAGAACAGAATCTAACCATTTTGTGAGGCAAGTTATTATTAACCTTGCTTTATAGAAAAGGGAACTAAGGTTGAGTTATTTGACCAAGGTCACACAACCATTAAGTATCAGAGGCAAGATTTTGACCCCAGATCTTCCTGCTTCTCTCGAGCATTATATTCTTTCTGCCACACTGCTGCTCAGAGATCATCTAGTTCAATTTCCTCATTTTACTGGGGAAAAAGTTGAGGTCCGGATATTAAGTGATTTGCCAAAGACTATCCACAAAATCATTAGTAGAATCAGGACTGGGACCCTCATTTTAGGCTACCCCCATACTATTTCCACTATACTATACTACACATCTCTCATTACATTAATAGGATATGTGTTTGGCAAAGTGCCTGGGACCTAGTAGGTGCTTAATAAACAATAATTGGAGAAAAGAGCATTAGAGGTCATCTTTAGTTCAGTTCTTCATTTCAAAAATTAATATATTTTGTTTTATCACAACAGATGCTTCTTAAAAACACCCAATGTTCCTCCCACACAAAAATACATTCAAGACAGCTAAGTAAAACCTAATAGCTGTGATTGTGTCTGAAAATACTAGACTTGACAGGGGATCACTCTATTTTGCATGTGCCCCTCCTGGAAGATAAATTCTGTCTTTTGAGTGCCACAATTCTTTCGGTGTTGTCTGGTAATTTGCCACAGAACCCTATAGTTGCTGAACAACTGAAACTGATAATCACTCAAAGAGTAATAGAGAAGAGCATGGTAAATGTGAGCTGGGAGTAGTCAAAGGAATTATAAAGGAAACAGTGTAAAAGGTATCAAGCAAGAAATGTATGGGGAGGAAAAAGATGGGCTGCTCATGTGATGAGAGTGAGGGTTAAGTGACAGCCTTCATGCTCTACTGAAATTCCCACAATATCAAGCAAAGTGGGGCAGACAGCCTGTGTCAAATTTATGAGAAGACATGAACATTAGTTGCAAAGGATGGGCAGGTTGGGATCTGTAACATTGGAGGAAACTCCCCAAAATTCATTTGATTATTTGGTCACCGAATCATAGGATGATAGATTGAAATCCGAAAGAGATTTTAGAGATCTACCTCCCATTTTGCAGATTAGGAAACTAAGGCACAGAGTCCAGATTTGAACAATTAGAAAGTGTCTGGGGTAGCCATTCATTATTGTGCTATATCCTAAGAACTAGTTTGTGAAGCAGATTAACTATGAATACTCCAAGTCCAATGACCTTGACACTCTACCTTTGGTGAGTGAGGAAAGAACTGTTATGAATAAAGAAGGGTTTGAATAAAAATTGATTGATTGTTTAATGAATATCAACCATATATTGAACCATTTGACCACAGCCATGGAGACAACAAGCACCAAAAATAGAGATACAGGAACGTCCTGCTTAAATATCTGGACAAGTAGTATGGCCCAATGGAAAGAAAGCTAATTTAAAGGCAGATAACCTAATCCAAATTCTAGTCCTACCAAGCACTCTCCCTGTGACCATCACTTCCACTACTAGAGCCTCAGTTTTCTTTTCTATAAAGAGGTTGGCATACCTTGTCTCAAATTCTCTTCTAATGTTGATTCTATGGAAACTCACAAAAAGTACAACCTTCTGAAACAGAAATAAAAGAATGCTCAGTCCCAATTGAAGATATCTTTTCTAGGGTTATCTCAAAAAAATGGGCAACCCTGATGTATTTAAAATCCAAATATATTACAATTTCAATGACTTTTAACTTTTCAAGGCAATGTACATATATAACTCTCTTTTTAAAATAACATTTCATTCTTTTTCCAATTACATATCAACACAATTTTATTTACATACATACATACATACATATTTTATTTACATGTAATTTACATATAAACACTTTTTTTTTTCATTTTGGGTTCTAAATTCTATCCCTTCCTCCTTTCCCTCTCTGAGGAGGTAAACAATCTGATATCTATTATACATGTGCAATCATATAAAACACATTTCCATATTAGTCATTTTGTAGAAGAAAGGGAAGTTTTTAAAAAAGAAAAAAGAGGGGAAAAAAGGAAGAGAAAAATAGTATGCTTCAGTCTGTATTCAGACACCATCAGTTCTTTCTCTGGAGATGGATAGCATTTTTTCATTATAAGTGCGTTGAAATTGTCTTGGGTCATTATATTATTGAGAACAACTAAATCTTTTATAGTTAATCCCTGCAAATGTTGCTTTTGCTGTGTACAATGTTCCCCTGGTTCTACTCACTTTTCTCTAGAAGTATATTTCTAATCATTATGAATAATACCTTATTTTTGTTTAGCATCTTACAATTTATAAGGTAAATACTTGCTTTGTTAGCTCAGGGTAGGACTGCCTGACCTTAGGATCCCTTTCAGCTCTAAGTTATCTTTTCATTTTCCAGATGACCATGTTCCAGGTTCTCTACTTGTGTGTCCTAGGTACATCCCCATTTTCTTTTCAGCTCTAGATTTAAGATCTTCTAAATTTACTGCCTTGGTGACCTTAGGGACTTCCCCTTCTGAGCCTGTTTTCTCATTTGTGAAAGGGCAAAGTTGCATTTGAGATCTTTAAGCCCCACGACTGATTCTGAAGCAGAGCATTGGATTTGATGGACCAAGCAATAATGCAAGCCAAGTTAGCTGTTGCTTTCCGCAGTTTTTTTTAATTAAGTTGAAGAGCATGAAGACTGAGGATTGTTTTTCTGCTTTGCATTATTCAGTGAACCACCTCCAGCTGAACCTCTACACGCCCGAAGTAGCTGGGTGAAAAGAGAGCATCGTTGTGGAAGGCTGGTCCCTCTTGTTTTCCCTTGCTTCTGCCTTGTTCAGATACTCATTGATGAGGATGTATGGGCTGCAACCTCTGCCTCTGATAGTCAGCCAATTCTCTTTGTCAATAGCCATTGACACAGACCCCAGGAGAGCAGGGCTTTGGGAAGAGATCTCATGAATTCCTGCTGCTCAGTTCTCAAATCTTCCTTTGCTAATTTGGAACAGACAGGAGCCAATTTTCTACATTTCTTACCTGACTTGGTTTGAGACCACCAGACCAATTAGAAGGTGAAAACTGAAGCATTTATTGGAAGAGACTCTATTCCTAGAGTTGTTTGTCTGGAAAACTCCACCAATAATTTCTTCCTGTGGTTCTTTAAAAGAAGAGATAGCTCACTTTAACCCTGCAATTCAACCATTGGAATTGATCTTCATCCTTAAACCTATGAGCAGAGGATCATACTCTCTATGATAATAAGAATATTGCTCCAGGACAGGGGATCTTAGAAATCCATGTAGCCCAATTTTACACACAAGAATAACTGAATAGTAAGTGACAGAAGTGGCATTTGAACTAAGACCTCTGAGAAGGTCAAACACAGAAAGCCCCATATGTACTAAATTATTCATACCAAGACTCTTGTCAAAATAATAGGAACAATATGGATATCCATTGACTGGGGAAATAGATGTGTAGAGGGCTGGAACTCTGGAGAAGTACACTTGAAACAAGGATACTTACAACAAGGTGTTAACTCAATGGAATTGATGAGATAATGGTTCTCTAGTTTATAAATTCTTAGCATGGTGATGTCATGGTTCTCTAGTTCACACATCCTCAGTATGCTGTAATGATGTAATTGTAATAGGGTATTTAAGAGCTGAGAGAACTGGGGACACAGTCAGTCAGAGTGAACAGACTGTAAAGGAGACAATCTATTCCTGACTATCCTCCTGTGACTATCCTGCTGACACCAAAGGCCTTTCCGAAGATCCTCCAGAAAGCTAGCCTGGACATTACATAGATGAACCAATTGAATTTTATGAATGAAATTAAATATTTTTGCTCCAGTAGAAATTATTAATATGAAAAATTCAGAACGACAGAGGACTTATGTGAATGGGTGCATAGTAAAGTCAGTCGATTAAAAAGCATTGATTAAACACCTGCTATATTCCAGGCACTGAGTGTGAAAGATTCAAAAGAAGACAAAAAAAAAAGTCCCTGTTCTCAAGGAACTCACGGTCTAATGGAGAAGACAAAATGTAAGAGGCCATGTGTAAACAAGATACACGCTGGAAAAGCTGAAAATAACCAAAAGAACCAAGAGAACAGCAAAAGCATAAAAGAATGCTTAACCAAAGCTAGATGCTGAGAAATTATAATAGCCAGTCTTGACCCTGTAGAAGAAATGAAAGCATTGCCATTTTTCGGGGATTCCAAAGGAGAAAAGAATCACGGGATCACAGATGTCTTGCATTTACCTTATAATATTAAAAACAATAGAAATGGACAGAATTTAAGTAGTAGTACATTTAATATTTGCAAAGAATTTCAAATAAAATTCATTTTGTATCCGCATATAGATAGGTATTGTCTGTTAATAGAGCATAAGTTCCTTGAGGGCAGCTGCTTTTCATTTCTGCCATCATATCCCTAACATCCACTAAAGGGCCTGCCTCATAATAAATGCTTAATTAATGCATAATTATCAATTGATTAATTCCTTGGAAGGTACCTCAGAAATTTAAATCCAACATTCCTCATTGTTTAGATTAAGGAAATTAAAATCCAGAGAAATCAAGTGGTTTGTTCAAGGTCACACGGCAGTGGTGACAGAGTTGAAAGAGCACATATTTCAATCATCAGCTGAAATCTTCCACTGCAAAACAGGAGCTAGAGTGGGAGGCTTGAAGCCATGCTAATGACTTCCACAGATTCTTTAGAGCTGAATTCTAGTAGAAAGCAGATATCAGAGTCAACACCTCTTCCCTCAATTAGAGTGCTCCCTCTAATTAAAATGCCATAAATGAATACTAGGTTGAAAAAGAGGAATGCTCCGTTCAACACCGGCTGGCCTTGGAGGACAGCTTGTTCCTGAGGTCCATCTGAAGTGTCTATATCTTTGTGAAAATAATTGCTCTACACATCTGTGTTTAGCTCCTATGATTTCCTGTTCCCTTCTATGATAGTAAAATGCCCAAACCTCTTAAGGGGACTGATCTTGCCTTCCAGATACTCACCTGAAATTCCTGTTGACATCTCTGGGAATTGCCTGCCATATGGCCCAAGGCAGAGTCTAGCCTTGTGTTGGCTAGATATTTATCTCAGCAACGATTTCCTGATCCTGGGTGAATTTAATTGCAAAACAAGAATTAAATCCTGATGTTGAAAGTAGATAAAGGTTTTTAGGAGGTGGTGTTTAAATAAGGGATGTTATATATGGGGGTGGAAGGTTATCTTCCTGTTATTGCCAGATGTGCTCAGGTCTCTTCTCTGGGTTCTATAAGGAAAGGGGAGAGAATTGATCAATTTCCACACAGGTGAGGAAAGAGGCAAAGAATAAATAGAGATTTTGAGTCTAGAACTTTAGACCTAATAGGATAATGATGCAATCAAATAGGGATAAATGCAAAGTCTTAAATGGTGCAAAAAATCAATCTCACAAGTACACGATGAGGGATGTCTGAAAAAAAAAGGGAAGTTTTAGTTGGAATCCAAGCACAGTTTGCCAATAGTATGAGATGGCCTTCAGAAAAAGTAATAGGATCTTAAGCCTGGTGATTAGGAATAAAGGGGGATTTTACTTTGAGAAGGAAATGGCCAACTACGCCAATATGTTCGTCCAAATGGGGTCCCAAAGAATCAGACATGACTGAAAACTACTATACAACAAACAATACTCTATTCTGCTCTGGTTAGAACATATCTGGTAAGTTGTGTTTGGTTAAGAGTACTGCATTTTAGGAAGAATATGAATAAGTTGGACCAAGGATGAGAGGAGGGTGTCACTTAAGGCAATCAATCTTAGGACCTTGTCTAGATTGAATAGATTACAGATAGATGGATGGGGACTAAAATTAAGAACTCTATGAGAGAAGAGGGAAAGTGACTTGGAGGCCAGTAGGTAGGTAGATAGGTAGGTAGAATAAACCTCAAAGGAGAAGAAGTGGAAGAGTGATAGTGACAGAAAGAGGGGAAGGAAGTTGAAACGAGGAGGACAAATATGCTGACTCTTCATCCTTCAGCCAGGGAGACTGAGTCATTCTGAAGGAGTCAGGTTTTCTTGATCATTCCAAGAGAGAATGATCATGGGAGAAAACACTCTAGGGCAAATGGGATTTTTAGGGGAACATAATGGAAAGGGACAGGAGAGGGCAGAAAATGAAGGAAGGATTGTCTGCTAATATGAATAGGGAAGAGACAACAGGCAGTGGTAGCAAAAAGGAGGTTTTTACCTCAGTACTAGCTGTCTGTAGAGATGGTGAATCTGTGGAAAGAGTGATGATCTTTAAATAAAGTCCCTTCCTGCTCTCAATCTATAATCCTGTATTTCAGAGCAGCCTACTCGACTCTTCAACTAATCAGTCAGCATTTGTTTTTATTTTATTTTGTCAATTATTTTTATTAATGTCTTTTGATTTTAAATCACTTACATCTCCCAAATTACATTTTCACCTCCACCTCCCAGAGTCATCATTTAGAATGTTTTACAAAAAAAGGAAAAATAAAATTCAGCAAAATTATCCAACATTTATCAGCCAGTTCTTACGTTATTTACAGTGTTCCGTACCACAGTTCCTCACTTTTGTTAAGAAACAAGGGAGGTACCGTCTCATATCTCTTCCTTGAGACCAAACTTGGTTATGATATTTTTACATCATTCGATTTTGATTGCTTTATTGTTGTTCTGTTCATTTACATGGTTGTAGTTATTGGGTTTTTTTTAAATCTTCTGTTTACTGTCCTTTTGTAATAGGCTACATGTCTTCCCATGCTTTTCTATTTTCATCTTATCCAATGACCATTTATTAAGTGCCTACTGTATACCAGAGCCAAAATGACTTCGTGGATAGAGAGCCACCCTTTAAATGCAGGAAACCTGCCTTTTGGTGCATGTTGGCTAAGTGAGTCTTGATGTGTAACTTCCTTACACAATTCTCTATCATTATAAAATACAGAGCTGGTACTGATCTGTGTTAACAAAGGGAGTTCTGTAGATCAATGACCTTGCTGTTGCAGCTCTCTCCCCAAGTGCCTGGCTATGTGCTCTTGCATAGTTCTAACTGTTTGAAGGTTTTCCCTTTGGATCCAGATCCTTCTCTCTGCATGTATTACTTCTCACTCAGATCGAGTCCAGGAGTGCTACAGCAGCTCCTGGCATGGTTCCTTCCTGAATAATAAGGTGATCTCTTGAGAGCCCTGGGCAGCAGTTTAATGTGCCATGGGAGGCTTTAGACAAGAGCATAAATGGGAACTCTGGGGAAGCATCAAGTCCAGCTGATAGCTCTGCGAGGGAGCTCTTTATGCCTTGAAGTCAATAACAAGACAGTTCTACAGCAAAGCTTATCTCAGGCTGCTGTTGGTCTTTTACTAAGTTGGACTGGAGGGGGACACAATAAAGAATGATAAGTGGGCTCTGGTCCCCTTGGAGGGTGTAGATGCTGAGGATTAACAGAAGCCCCACAGTGAGGAAGGGAGGAAGGAGTGATGAAGCATGAAGCTGAAAGGAACAGCCTCATGCAAGGGAAGGAGGATCTGCAGTCAGAAAGACCTAAATTTAACTCTTGCCATTGGTGCTTACTACTTCAATGCTGGAGACTCAGTTTCCTCATCAGTAAAATGTATAGATTAACTAGATGGTCCCTTACAATTCCAGATCTGTGAGCTAGGTTCCAATAACCATCTCCATGGACCTCAGTTTTTTGTTTTTTATTTTTTTCATTTGTAAAACGAAGAGGTTGCTCTGAGATCCAATTCTACATTTGTGATGCTATGGTAGGCAAATGGAATGTGAAGGACTGCTTTTTCCAGATTCTTCCCATTCCAAATTCGCACCTTGGTTTATCTCTCATTTTTCTATTTTTCTCTGCTATATCTCTATAGGTATTCCAGTATCAGTGGCTCAGAGGTCTCTCAACCAGGCAGGAGTCACATTAACTTCTATATACACAACACACAGAACCATGGATATGTCTTTCAGAGAACCATCTAAGCTCATCTCTAATGTTTCTAATAGGGATGAGTGCTTTATTTATCAAAGACTTTTTCTATATCTATTGAGATACAGAATTGTACTGTATAAATTGTATTAAAGTATTGTGATATAGCATTGGTTTTGGTATTTTGAGTTATTATCCTTGGTAAAATTTATTTTCCTATGCTATTGATTCCTTTTTTATTATTTTCTTGCATTACTCTCATTTTTTCCCCAATTTTTCTTCTACTTCTCTAATCTGCTTTTGAAAATTTTTTTTACGCTTTCCTGGTCCTTGGTCCTGAGACTAAATTGCATTTTTCTTTGAGCCTTCACATTTTGAGCCATTTTGACCCTGTTGTCCTCCTTATTACTGCAGTAATTTTTGATAATCAAGCTCTTTTTTGTTTGTTTTTTGCTCTTTTTTTCCTGCCCTTTTGTGACTTGGTGTTTTTTTGGTGAGAGTTGAGGTCTGGTCTTGCATTATCCCAAGCTTTTTGTACGGGGGCTCAGGGTCTTCCTGCTGGCTTTCACTGGACATCAGGGTTGAGCTGCTTACCTTCTCTTTGGGTTTGCACTAGGGCGTCCCTGTTGGTCTCCTCTGGGTGTGGAGTTTGGCTACTGCTAGGTTGCTACACTAACAGAGTCTTTCTGATGGCTGGTCCTGGAGGAGTAATTTTATTCCTGATGTCTGAGGGATGGGGCTTTGTTGCTGGGTTGCTATGGAAACAGGGTCTCTGTTGCTAGGACTCAGAGGTGGGGTCTTGCTATTGGCCATTCCCAGGGTGGGATTTTACTAACGGTCAGCAATGGGGTCAAGGCTTCCCTGATGGTTTGTGCTGGGGCGAAGCCTTGCTGTGCTGTACAAACTGCTCATTTGCCTAAGAGTCTGCTGGCTTGCAGGAAGGTGGATTGCCCCAAGCTTGGAGCCTTGCTACATGCTCCTTGCTGTGAGGCTGGCTGCTTCTGCCTTGTTTGGAAGGAAATCTGGGAGGCCGTCTGAGAGTTCCTTACTCACTCTGCCATCCTGGCAGCAGAAGTCTCTGAGCATTCGTTTTATAAGATTTTGAGTTCCAAAATTTTCTCCCTCTCTCCTTCCCCTTCCCTCCCTTCTTCCTGAAATGGTACCATTGATCATTTCTTAACCACAAAATAGCATTTAATCATATTCTCCTCCTATACTCTGGTAAAGCCTTTCCCTAACTGATAGGTATCCACGCAGTTTCTAGTTCTTTGTCATGACAGAGAGAATTGCTATAAATATTTATGTGTATATGTGTGTGTGTGTATATGTATATATATGCATGTATATATGTGTGTGTGTGTAAATGTATAATATATGTTTATATATATTTTTGTGGTATATATGTATATATATATATGTATGTACATATATATATATACACACACATACACATATACACAAATATTTATAGCAATTCTCTCACTCTTCCCTCACTCCCTTCTTAATCTCTTTAGGATATAGATGTAGTAATATTCATTGGGTATGTTCAATTTAATAGCTTTTTAGACATTGTTCTAAATTGCTTTCCAGGCTGGTTGAACTATCAATAGCTATAAGATGATTCTGATAGTAAGAGGTCTTCTTCACTTCTTCAAACTTCCCTCTACTTCAAAGTTGACTTCTTCAGACCATTATATGGAAATAATCTGCCCTTTAGTTGGCTGGTACCCAAAGCCCCAAATTCAGAAACGTGTGACTCTAGATTGGAAGTGACCTTGTTTATAATTCACCAATACCTGATACATCATTTGAATAGGAAATAAAAGGCAGTAAAATGGAAGAGTCTCAGTCTTTCCTGGTCAAGTACATCTTCATGTGTGATATACTTATGCTAAAAGTTGTCATTGGTGTTGAGATGGAAATGGAGTCTTTTCTCTTCTTCTCTCCTCCACAGTCTAAATGCTAAAGGTCCAAAATAGAAATGTGGGGTTCAATTTCTAGAACAGTTCAACAAATGAGAAGCTTCCTCTCCGAGTCCTACTAGAGGACCGTCCCCAGTCATCATCAGTCAGAAGTTTCTTGTGTCACTTCATCAGGTTGATCTACATTGTGTAAGAGACTCTGAATGGACTCCTGTTTATACAACCACTAGCTCTACCTGCACTCCAGGAACAGACTCCTCTGACTAAGTCTGTCTCCCTGCCACCTGAGCCCTAATACTTAGGAATTTTCTCCTCCATAAAATGAGAGGCTTGGACTCGATGGTCCCTAAGGTCCCCTCCAGCTCTGACATTCCACGGTTCTCTGATTCTAGATGGATACCTGGGCTCTTTGATGCTTGTCAAACAGAAAACATCTCAGTAGTTTATAGATTTAAATTGTTTTCCTTCTACTCTATTGCTGCAGTTAAAAAAAAACCTGGGGAAATAGTTTTTCTTTATTCTCACACAGATGAAAAGCTTCTAAACACTCTCAGATGGGGAAAATCATTTGAGTTTTCATTGACTCATTACCCCAAGAATGATAAATATGTTTTCATATAAGTTCATTTTTTTATCCTCTCTCTCTTTTTCAGATGGTTCTTACTGTCAGATACATCAAAAGATAAAAGAAAAAAAAACCTCATTGCATTTGTTGCCAGGAAGGAGGCTAGATCTGAAGTCAGAAAGATGTGAGTGCAAAGCCTACCTTGGTGGACTAGGAGCAGTCTGACCTCAGGCACGCTATTTACATCAATGCCTTTTCATCACTTGTCTCATCTGCAAAGTGAGGATAATGTTATTTGGTCTTTCTCTCAATCTACACGCCTATATTCTCTGAGTCAATCATGTTTATCTTCCAGATCTCAGTTTTCCCCCCTGTTATTGAGTATTGGTGTTTTGATGGCTAAATGAGAAGATGTAGATTTAGAGAATTATAGGATGTGAGCCCTGGAAGAGACCTCCAGTCTCCTTCTCCCCAGCTCAGAACATGGGGAGAAATGTATAAAGACCCTATACATTTTTCAGAGAAAAGATATTCTTTAATAAATGAGCAAGCAACCCAGCTCCTCTGGGCCTCAGTTTCCTTATCTGAAAAATGAGAAACATATTACAGCACCTATAAGTACTCTTGAAACGCTAAATCTATAATCCTGGAGACCTGGGGTGCCATTATCTTTAATCCAAATGGCAAGAGTTTTAATCTTTTATGCCAGAAAATTTAGAGATTTTGAAGTTTCTAGTGTGAATCTATTAAGTTTTGAAGCTTGAAAACCATCTTTCCCCCCCTCCTTGTCTTTAAATGGGGCAATTATGGGCACTTCTGAAACATCCAAATATAGGAACAAACAGGATATTCATGTATCCTTGGATGATCTCTGGGAACCAGCATGGTGGTACTAAAATGGAATCAGCATTCAAATCCTGAATCTTCCACTTACTGCTTTTGTGAACTTGGGCCTCAGTTTCCTAATGTGTAAAATGAGGAAATTAGATTATTAGTTGACCTCTCAGTTTCTTTTTAGATGGATATCTGTGATCCTATGACTAAGTCATTTAATATCCCTGAGCCTTGATTTCCTCCATAGAGTTAGTCTCGGGAGGTGGGGTCCCTTCTAGGTTGAAAAAATCTCTTCCATTTTCTGAGCTTTTCATTGGCAAAATGAGAGGGTTGAGCTAGACTACAATCATGGTCCCTTGTACCCAATTTGGATCTAGAGTTCTGAGATTTCCCGTCCTACCACCCTAGCTCTAGGTCTGGCTGCCAAAGAATCATCCATTTGATTTTGCTGTTTGTGGAAATGTTCTGGCCAATAGAGTTTTCAGACCTACATGCCCTGAGAGGTCCTTGGAAAGCTGAAATCAGTTTATTGTGGTGCTTTAAGGTAAGGTGGAATGAGATGATGCATTGATATCTTTGTGCTATCTTCTCTCTCTTAATCTTAGTTTCCTTCCATTTCTTGCAGTCTGTGTGTTTCTGGGAAAAACTACAAGATGCTAAGTGAATATTCAGAAAGAGCAAAGTATAACATGGCTGCTTCAATCTCAGGCTGCATTAAGAGTGGGTAGTGTTGTATTCTCTGTTGCAAAGATGTCTCCTGGAGTTAGTTGTTTGTCACTTTTCAGGGTTGGGGTCAGGATATCCTTAAGCAAAGGTAAAAATCACAAAATATATCCCAGGGCAAGGGCAAAGAAAAAACACATGTCTTCAAACCAACTTTTAAAGGAGATTTATTTGAAAGGGAAAAGACAGAATCTGAGGGTACTTAATCTAGTTTTGGGAAATAATCAGTAGGTAATTGCTCTAAGTCCTTATTTATCTTGCCTTCTCATGTACTTAATATTTTTTACTTTAATATAATATCACATGATTTCGTCTGGTTCAGTTGAGGGAAATCAATGGAAATGGGGGCTCTGAACTGTAATAGTTGATTACCAGGGTCCTAGGAGTAGCCAAAAATGAGTCATTTAGGAGCTCTAGGTATTATATTACTCTGGCCCTCCTGAGTTATCCAGAAGACCACAAACAATGTAATGAACCCAACTCATTTCTAGATCCCTGAAATAAATGGTGTAACTTTACCTATTAAACAAATGACATTTATTTCCATGTTTCAAGGAACCATGATTCCATTCATGTACATACTCAGGACACTTTTGCAGACTAAAATCTCTATATACCTTAGAAGATTTTTTAAAATGAATTTCTAAGGTTGGAAGAATCTTTATCTATTGGACAAGAGCCTCGTTAAATTTATCTAGGATGGTCCGAAGAAGACAGCCATGTAGTTTGTTGATGGATTTTATATTCAACTCTTTCCATGAGATAGAATGCCACAGTGGATCAGATACTGAATTCAGAGTCAGGAAGACTTCTGTTTGTGACACTGGCTCACCATGTAGCTCTGAGAATTTCATTACTTCTTTGTTTCTCAATTTATTTCTATTTAAGAGGAGGAGGTTGACAAGGGATAATGTTGTAAAAAATTACCTATGCATATGTACTGTCAAAAATGTTATAATTATAAAATTAATAAAAATTTTTAAAAAATTATAAAAAAGAGGAGGAAGTTGGATTCAATGGCTTCTAATTCATCTCTCATCTCGGAATTGCTGATCCAACGATCCTTTCTAGTTTGAGCAGACTTGTCAGAGCTGTGTTTCATTGAAAGAACAACTGAGATCCCAAGGTCATCTCTAGGATGTGATGAGCATTAAAGGAGTTTATAGAGAAAATAATAAATTACAAATAATAAGTTATTCTGAACTTTTGCTTATTAGTGCCTTTGACACTAGATAGTGTTAGAATAGTAGGGGGAAAATTAATCAGCAAGCATTAATGAAATGCCCCCTATGTGCCAGGCACTATGTCAGAGTTATCAAATGAAGACAGAGCTTTCTTCATTTTCAGCCTCGAATCATTTTCTTAGCAGAACTTAGTTTTTTCTTTCCCAATCCATAGGTTGCTGTTATTGGTCACTGGGACTCTGACATACAAGGGCAATTAGACTTGGCATAGGCTAAAACCCTGTGACAGATAAAGGTCTTCTTGCCTTCTCTGTGGACACTCAATATCATTGATGGATGGTGATATTTACTTATGAAAGGGTGACAGGCTCGAATCAAAATAGATAGTAGGAAGTGTGGTACAACAGAAAGAGAACTGTGACTTTGGAGTCACTGGGATCGAATGCTTACTCTGGCGATTTACGGACTGTGCGCACTTGGACAAATTGATCAAACTCCCTGGTCCTCAGGTTCCTCATCTCTGAGCGGAGTGGAGTGCGACTAAATGCTTCTAAGCTAGAGTGAGTTTTTAAATGTTGACCAATAAGTTCTTGGGGGGAATAATGTAGAACCATGCTTAACTTAGTCTGTACTATTAACATTTTCTACATCACTTTCACTAAACTAAACTTTCCTTGGTTTAAATAATAAACCAAGCCCCATTTTGTAGTATTTGCTGGTTTCGGAGGTGTAAATACTCACAATGAAAATTATACTCCTGATGCTGACCCTCCTCTCACTGCTGAGATGCTGCATGGTGACTCTATTACATTAGGAACCCAGGTTTTCTTTGTTTACTTTTATATCAGGACTTCCCTTGACTCGACACCAGAGTTTTATCTTTTTCCTCTGTCTCTCTTTTTTGCTACCTTTTATGTGTTATCTTCCCTAATTAGACTGTAAGCTTGAGGGCAGACTGATTTTTTGGGGGAGTGGTACTCCCAGCACTTGGTATATATCTTGTCTATACCAAGTAAGCTCTCTCTCTCTCTCTCTCTGTCTCTCTCTCTCTCTCTCTCTCTCTCTCTCTCTCTCTCTCTCTCTCTCTCTCTCTCTGTCTTTCTGTCTCTCTCTGTCTCTCTGTCTCTCTCTGTCTCTCTCTCTCTCTCTCTCTCTCTCTGTCTCTGTCTCTCTCTCCCTGTCTCTCTCTCTCTCTCTCTCTCTCTCTCTCTCTCTCTCTCTCTCTCTCTCTCTCTTTCTTTCTCTCTCTGTCTCTCTCTCTCTCTCTTTCTTTCTCTCTGTCTCTAATGTATCTCTTTATCTCTCTCTTTTTCTTTCTCTCTCTTCATCTCTCTACTATCTACTTATCTATTCCATCTATCTATCTATCTATCTATCTCTCTATCTATCTATCTATCTATCTACCTACCTATCATCTATCTATCTACCCATCCATCTATGTATCATAATGCTGACTTGATTATTTTTCTCCCAACAATAAATGGAAAGCATGTGAGACAAAAAGACATCCATGATCTTGAGCCCTTGATATTCTGCTGGCTGGCTGGCTGGTTAAAATAAATCTGATATGCTACATCTTGGGCCTAGAACTTGCTGTATTTCTGAGAGTTATCATAGCACTGTGCAGACCTTGACTGCATAAACAGATCCACATAGATTTATGAAATTATCTTGAAGTCAGGCTGCAAATTCCTTAATTATCAGTATTCTTTTCATGTGCACCAAGAGTTTGCATAATTTCCCTGTGGTAGAATGCAGTGAAATCAAAACAATAAACTAAGAGATCTACCAATTCATTGGAGCACAAAATTTAAATCCTTGTTTGCTAACAATATTTCAGTTTCTGGGCAAATCTAACATGGGGAGACTGAATAATTATGTTTCCATCTTAACTTTAGGAGGAATCTGTTTATTTTTTCAGTGAAGAATGATTATCTGGGTTTCTACACTCAGATATTTACCATCATCAAATATATTTATTGCTTAACTTTCTATTGATTTTGCCTGACAAATATAAAATACCTACACACGGAGTGTCGGCTCTAAATCTGAGCATGATTGGCATTGAAAATTCAACTGGGACTCCTCGGATGGAACAGAAGCTTCGGTTTTTGAAGGTGACAAGCCAAGTTGCAGCACATGAAGAATGTTTTTGCTACAAACCCTTTTTTTTTTTTTTGACTTGGAGTTTTTGCTTTTAAAAAGGGAAGTTTTATTGATGACTTTTTCTTTGCACTAGTCATTTCTTTTTATATTTCTATTGAACTCTCCCTTTTCACAAATCCATCAATGAGCACATATTAAAGACCTACTGTGTATGTGGCTGTAGGTATACAAAGCAATCAATCTACTAGCTTATATTAAACACTTATGCACAAGGGACACTGGGGATACAAATAGAAATGAAAGTAGCCCCTGGTCTCAAGGAGCTTACATTCTCCTGGGGTTTGTGGGAATAGAACATTGCCACGAGTAAGTAAATGTAGCCTGTGTGCAAAATAAATACTAAATGATTGGGAATCACTAATAACAGGGAAGGGGGAATTAGGAAAGGCCTATTGAAAGAGAGATGAGGAAGCTGAATGGTCAAGTCTGTTGAAGTGCTTTGTTCATACTTCTTTCCTCATTGTGGGGGACAGAAAAGAAAAATTGAGAGCTCAGCATTCAGTTACTATTTGATGTTTCTATACATAAGGTAAGCTCCCTGCATCTGGATCCTGCAAAGAAAACATAACAGGGATGCCTCAGAAGTCTGACTCAGTAGCTGGATGTCTCAGGTCACCATGATCTGCAATGTGTAAGATGAGATGAGCATTTGATCATGAGGGAAGTGGACATTTTCCTAGTCCCATCACTGACACTGTAGCAAAGGTTCCTGGGGAACACCAGATGCCCAGAAACCCAAGCCTGTCAGACTTTTACATGGATCTCAGTGAGGCAGGGGAAAAAAAATTAACCACTTTGACTGGTATGTCATTTGGTACTAGGAATAAAAAATGTTCTGCTGATATCCCTACAACTGGGTTTTCCTTCTGCAATATAATATGTATATTTCTGTAATATACTACCTCAAAGTAGTACTATACCTAATATATATATATTAGTTATATTACAGAAATATATATATATATATGTATATATATATATATATTTCTGTAATATAACTACCTCAAAGTCTGATATTAGAAGGATTACACATGCTGTAATATTTTTTACAGAAGAAAAAACATCCGACATAATGACTGAATCTGGTAGGGTAGGCGCCATTTTGAATCTGTAGCTCCCCCATGAACTACAGATGCATTTTTGCCATCTATTCTTCGGGATTAAAATAGGTCATTGCAAATAATTTGGGTTTGGCTTTCTTATAGTTTTTCACTTACTTTATTGTCACTATCTTGGACATTGATCTCTTGATTCTGATTCTTCATCAAGGAGAACTGTTTTGGGCTTAAAGTGATACCTTGTCCACACGCAGGGGTGGTACTTTGTGGTCTGGCTGCAAATGAAAGACTTGGGGATCAAAATACTCAAATGAGGTAGTACTTTTTATTAAGCATAATTTCCTATGGCCTTCCCATGAGCTAAAGGCATTGGGTGAAAGTGGCTCTGATGACAATTCTCCGAGATCTGGGGAGGTTCCTGAGAGATAGATAGGGAAGGCACTAAAAGCTCTCCCCAGAGATGCCTCTTTAGTTCTGCCCTCACCAGGCCCCCTCTTCATCTCTTTTTAACTTCCTGTGTACTTTTTTGAAGGTGTCCTCCAATGATTGTAAGATGTAGCCTCTGATTTTTGAGAGAGAGTGACACACACTGAGAAGAGTTCGATGGATTTCAAATCAGAGGACAGAGTTTCTAGTCCTGGTTGTACTGCTTATTCCATTAGGTTCCATCTAGCCACCTGCTCTTTCCATCTACCCTGCAGCAGCTGTATCCTTCTCATATGGAGCAGTGCTTAATAAATGTCCATGAACTGATTGATTAATAAGCTATTTTGGAGTGAACTGAGGTTGACCTTTCTATTTTAGTCTCACCAAAATCCTCCATTGAGAATTCTGTTTTCATATCAATTGATGATTACCACTTTGTAATACAATTTGATATCTGGTAATGCTAGGCCACTTTCCTTCATATTTGTTTCCATAGATTCCTTGGCAATTCATTCTCTCTCTCTCTCTCTCTCTCTCTCTCTCTCTCTCTCTCTCTCTCTCTCTCTCTCTCTCTCTCTCTCTCTCTCTCTGTCTCTCTCTGTCTCTCTCTCTCTCTCTCTCTCTCTCTCTCTCTCTCTCTCTCTCTCTGTCTCTCTCTCTCTCTCTCTGTCTCTCTCTCTCTGTCTCTTTATCAATCTGTCTGTGTGCTGTGTGTGGGTGTGTCTACTTTTCCTCCTTCTCCCTTGTGCATGTGTGTCTGAAGCAATTGGGAGTAAATGATTGAAGGGTTAATACCTGAAGGGTCAGGTATCTGAGGTTGAATTTGAACTCAGGAACTCCTGACTCCAGAACTGATGTTTTACCCTCTGCATCATGTAGCTGCCCCAATTTCCTCTATTTTCTTGACTTTTTTTCCCCTTTCAGATGAATTCTGTTAATGTTTTTTTTTCTTGTTTATTTTTGGTAGTTTATTATAGTTCAGCCTACTCATGAGCAATTAATAGTTTTCCAATTGTTTAGATCTGACTTTGTTTGAAAAGTGTTTTGCCCCTTCCCCCATTTTATAGATGAAGTAAATGAGATCCAGAACAGTCAAGTCATCAGTTGCCTAGCACACAACTGATGTCAGAGGCAGATTAGAATTCAAATCTTCCTGATTTCAAGCTAAGTACTAAGTTCATTACTACAGGATAGATGTACTAGGCTCTCAACTAGATCATAAACTTTTTGAAGGTAGGGATGGCCTTATTTCTATATTTCCCTTAGCATCAATCACAGTTCACTTAGTTTTTCAATAAAAGTTTGTTGAATTGCATCATCTCTTCCAACTACCCTATTTTGGAAATGACAGAATCAGAGGCAAGATTTGAACCCACATTTCTTGGCTACAAGTTTACCACTTTACTCCATTTTCCTGATGCCCCATCTAGTTATATGTGTACATATCAACTCTCCCAAATGATTTCAAGCTCCTTTAGGATAAAAAAATAAAACCAAAACAAAGCTATCTTCTTTTTTCATCTCCTTTAACCTGAGAACAGTGTCTTACACATGGAAGGATATTTAATCAATCTGGTCTAAATTTTTCATTGAGTAGATGAGGAAACAAACTCAAGGTGTGGAAGTAACTTTCCTGAAATTATGTAGCTGGTTAGTGACAAAAGCAGGATTAAAGCTTGTGTGTCTGGATTTTCATTTAAGTGCTTTCCATAGTCTGTAATCTAGCCTTGTGAGTCATTTTAATTGTTTTTTAAAGTTTAGATTCTGAGGTTTTGAAAGATCTTGAGTCATAAGAACAACATTCCCAAAGGGCCATTGAACCCAAGGAAGCCTTGTCCATAACTCAATTTCAATGGTCTGGCTGAAAGACCCCTGCACTGAGACTTTGGACAAATGGCTTCCATTTTGCGTGCCTCAGTTTCCTTTTCAGTAAAGCTCCCTGCTTGGAGCTCCAGCTTGTTGCTTTTATCATTATGAACATAAGTTTGAGTGGAACGCTTTCAAACAACCACTGTGGGGCCAAGTCCAGGAGACCCACTTTGGTTCTGGCGCTGAGATTAAGTGCTGACTCCATCACTTGTAAGTGGAAAGAAGGCATGAAGTCCCTTAACTCACCTCTGGTCTCAGTTTCCTCACCTGTAAGGAAAATCTTTGTAAACTTAAATGTATTATAGAACTGTGAGTAGTTATTACTTGTGAGTCCACTGTCTGTTGATGGAAAATATAACCAGTGTATGTATGTATGATGAATGTTAAAGTTAATTAGGTTTGTGGGCTATGAGGAAGGGGGAGGGAGGCAAGGGTGAGGAGAATATTAAGCCGGTCTTGAAATGTGATGGTTTCCCAAACTGTAAATAGCTGATAAATAAAAAGGAAATCCTTTCTTTTTAAGTCTTAAAAGAAATCCATAATAGGTTTTCCTCATAAACTGCAATTATTTTTAAACAGCACTAATGAATAATTTAAAAACCCACTGGGTTAGGCAAATTAGTTTTAAGTGTGGATTAATTGCTTTCTTTATAATATTCCATATTCATATTTCTGCAGAATATGGACAGATATTTCATCTTCTTTAAAAATATTTTATGGTTTCTAAAATTCCCCTGATAAGTAAGAATTGCAGATGCTCTCCTAACCTGAAATGGAGAAAGTCCCTGTTATAAAGTGTGAAAATAGAGGAAGATCCTAAGCTTATGACTTGGGTGTTTTTCCCCACTGCATAAACCAGGTTGTTATGGGATGTTCCAGTGTTGTTACCAAGCTTTGATGCCAAATGCAGCCAAAAGAAACATTCTAATATGGTAGCCGGGGCCACCATTCTATAAAACATCCCCATTCCCTGTTTCTGATGACCTCATGGATGCTTTAAGAGGCCTATTTCTGGCTATATATGACTCATCTCCAAGACTCTGAGGTGATAAAGAATCAAATCATTCCCCTTAAAGGCTGAGAAGTCAGAAGAGCTCGTGACTTGTCAGATGATAGACTTGAAAGCAAGAAAATCTGAATTTGAATCTCCAACCCTTTCTTTGGGAAAATCACTTATTCAGTTTCCTCTTTGGAAGATTTTTATATGTTAATTTTTATTTATGTATTGATAGCTTTCTTTGAGGAAATGGAGTCTCCTTTGATTTTTAAGAGACTCCTTTCCAGCTCTAAATCTGTGATATCCTCTGTTCAAAAGGGAGTCACTCTCTCTTCTTTTATGGCTTTCAATTGAGCAAGACTGTTTTGATCTCTCTTCAGGTGGGGGTAGGATGAGCTTTGTTCTATGGTACCACTTGTACAATCCTTCCTGGCTAAGTCTGTTTGGCTTGCTTCTTTTGTATGTAATCTTTCTGGATCCTAGCTGTATGAAGTTATATCCCCAACGTGGATGGAGCCATGCTTTGAGGTGACCTGGGAGATCAAAAAGGGCCCCTGGCATCTTTCAATAGGCAACAATCTGATGAGAATCAAGCTGAGATGCAGATGCCAGGCTCTGCTACTTGTGTTTCTATGATCTAGGGACCACCGTGTTTCCTAATCTATTGGGAGCATCCCTTCAACCTTTGGCATAACGTACCAATTGATCAACCAATAGATCACTATCAAGGGGATTTAGATCAATCTGATTCTCACCTAGCTCTGTTTCAAGTGGTAATTCACAGCAGCTGGAAATATAAGATTCTAAAAGGATTTCTTCCTTGTAAGTTTTCTCCCCAGTTCCATTAAGGCACCTGGGATAACCATATTTTCCATACCAAAAATGGCGCAATGTCAATTAAGGATTGATTTTTCCTTCTCTTTTGTGAATATGGTGAAATATTTGCAATGGTATTCTAGTAGTATTAACAACTAGTTCTTCAAAAAGAAGTGTTCATGTTACACTTTTAAGTATAATTTTACTAATTAATATTTTCTCTAACACTTTCTCCAATCGACAAAATAATATAACAAGTCACGATTTGTAGGATTTACTTATTTCCAAGATGAAAATGATCACACTGGGAAAAAAAAAGTTATCAGCTTTCCTGAGCTAGTTCAATTGGTTCTAGGATATTACTGAATATTTGAAATACAAAGAGTTTGTAGAGTTGCTAGACTATTGGGAGGAACAGAGTAAGAGAGAGAAAAGGGAAATAAACAGAGAAAGAACTGAAGAAGGATGGGAAATGGAGATAAAGATTTCAAAGTTTACTAGAAGGCCTTTTTCTGGGAAGTCTGGAAAGCTATGACTTATCTCATGAGTTGAGATATTACTGATGTATGAATTTTTGCCTGTAGAGGTAAAGCTAAATGAGGGCTCAAGCTCTTCATTTTATTATTTATTACAATATGTGGACATTGTAAGTGTGGATCCCACTCTAGTAGACTCTCCTCAAGTGGGAGAAATATTTCCATTAATGGCAATTTGTTATTATCCTTTTTTTTTTGTATGTTAATAGTTTTCTTTGAATTATGGCTGCTTGCGTCTCATGGTATGATAAGTTCCATAAGTGTTGTTTTTTTCTCCTCTTTGTAGCATCAAAAAATAAGAGTGGACTTTGCTCTCTCCCCACCGCTTCCCAGTTTAAGATAAAGATGACCATAGCCTCTTCCAAGGTCATTTTCAGAATAATTACTAGAACTTGAACTGGGAAGATTGCCCGCCCTAGGATAATAACTACCTCTCAAGGTCACCACATGTGTATCATCCTTAGACTAATTATGAGAAACTGCCTATTATAGGCCTCACCCCCAGATAATAGCCACCTGCATGTGAGACAGCTGAATGTTTTGAAAGGGATCCAAGACTGAGTTGCTTGCAAGATAAATCATGAGTTCAACAGTGAATGCCCATGAACTCAGCCATATATATATATATATATATATATATATATATATATATATATATATATATCCTGGCTATTTCATACTCTTAAACATTCAAGGCTGGTTGAAAAACAAGACTACTGATAAGGGATTAGATTTGGAGCTTGCTTTATATATAAATCAGAAAATTTCCTCAAATCTGCTGGGAAAAAGAATTGCTGTAAGATTTGATAAGGCATGAAGATGTATCCCTGGCCTGGTAAGACCATTGGAGACAATCGTCACCCAGTATCTTCTCCACTACTTCAAGTGTCCCAGTAATGTTCTGCTTAACTCTCATGTTCACTTCTTTTCCTCATGCCTTGCCTGGGTATGAATACCATTTTTTTCCTCTTCCCATCTTCCCCCCTCCCAGCTCTTCTTTTGTATTGTTCACTTAATCCTAGCACTTAGCCCAGAAATTAGTACATAATAAATACTTAATAAATTATTGGTGACTTGATCTATCAAATAAAGGTCTATTTAAAAATACTAATAATCGACTGATACTGTATTATGACTGGTAATCATGGAACATCATAGTCATTAAATAATTGAAAATGTCTTAGAGGATAATGGAGAGGTATGTGGTAGGTATAAACAGGCCACATACAGCACATAATAAAGAACTATAAAGAAGAATTGGAGTAAAGACAATTATAAATGAAATACTTGCTTAGATTAAAAGATGGACAAATCATGTAGTGAGAATAAGAGATAACCAATGGACAATATATTCTGTTGAGAGTTCCAAAATGTTGGAAAAGGAGGAAGGCCCTTAATACATTGAATGGATCTGTTTTGGGAAGAACATGGGAGACAGAGATGAGTTGCCATCTGTCTCTTTGAAAAAACCGTCCACATCACAGAGATCCTAGATTCATTAGGATATTTAAGTCCAACTGCGAGTTGTGATCTGTATCTTTGGAAAAACCATCCACATCACGGAGATCCCAGATTCATTAGAATATTTAAGTCTAACAGCAAGTTGTGATCTGTATCTTTGGAAAGACTGTCTTGGATTCATTAGAACATCCAACTGTGATGGAACCATCTAAAATGTTTTCTAAAGCCAGATTTGAATTTCTTATAAACACAGATGCTGAAGGTTGAAAGGACTAGCATTTCCCAAGTTTTGTTCTTCAAGAGTGTGTGATTCTGAAAAGTAACCACAGGAGTTTTATGGAGAACCAGAGATTTAACCAGAGTTGGTCAGCACGATCTTTGCCCAAAGACACCACTGGTACCTTAGCCATTAGAAACTGAACTTAACAAGAAAAATTAGTTAAAAATAGAAAGCTTCCAGATGGTGATTCCTCTTACCATCCACAAGGCCATATCCCAGCTGAGATTTTCCTCGGTTTCTCCATTCCCTTTCCTCGTGAGTCTTTCTCAGCAGCACTAACATCTCCATGCTTGCCATAGCTCCATGGAGAATCAAACTAATGAGGACAAACACAGAGCAAATCCATCTGTGTTTATTTCCATCTGACAAGTGCTTTGGGAGCTTCAATCATGTCTGGAGAACATATGTCCCTTGACATCTGGTGTCCAGGAGCCCACTGCCTTGTAGCTACAATGCCTATTTTTATCTTTGACAATGAATTCAAGACTAGAGGGGAGGGATTGAGATGAGTCAAACCAAGGGCCTTATGGCTTCCAGTATGCGCATGGAGCATCACTGCAACATCAATGCTCAAGCCACACCCACCATTTATTCCCTCCTGCTCTCACCGAATCTTTACCCTGATCCAAAACTTTTACCAACATGACTCTGCAACTCAAGGCAAATTAGGTAAGAAGTAAGAATTAGAGAGAGAGCTGAGATTATTTGTAGCTTCGAACTCCAGAAGTAAATAATCCCAGATCAGTAGCCTTTGAGTTTCTAAACAACTTTCCTGTAACCAAATGTTTTATCTTTATTCACTCTTTATGTATTGTAGCAACTCCTGAATTGAGTTACTGTTGCTCTGTTTTTTTCTCTGATTGTTCCTTATGTCCACTACATAGTCTCACTTTGTATCTTATATTTCAAAAAGTGAAGAGTGGATTAATCTTTTCTATTGGTAGCTCATATTTAGTAGGAAATGCTCTCTAAATGGATGGCATTTTGATAATCAATATCACCATGTCACTAAAATGTGAAGGAAAATCCAGATGTATAACACACAAATTCAGATAAAGATTATAGCTTGCCAAGTCTCAAGATAATAGTTGATAGAGATCCCTAGATTGGGAAGGAGGGAAAGAGGACTCTCTCTTTTTGTCTCTGTAGATAGATAGATAGATAGATAGATAGATAGATAGATAGATAGATAGATAGATATAGATAAATAGAGATCTTTATCTATCTATAGATATATAGATGGGGATATATATATATATATATATATATGTATATATACATATTATCTATCTATCTGTCTATTCATCCATTTGTCCATCTGTCTGTTTATCTATTAATGGTACTGGCACCAAACACTATTAAATGCTTGAGATACAAAGAAAGAAAGTTGCTGTCCTCAAGGGACTCATTTTCTAAGAGGGAAAGGCAGCACCCAAAGCTGCGAAAACCAAGGGATTAAGTCCAGGGCAAGGAGGGAGAAAAAGAGCCTGTCTGAGAGCATGATGGAGAGAGAAGTACACAAATAGTCAAAGCGGGATCCAGAGAAGAATGAAGGAGTGAACGTGATTCTAATAAGTCCTTCTTCAAAGTGGAGGTTCTGGGAAGAACTGACCAATCAGAGTAAAGGGCCACCAAATGAGAAGCGTGATCCAGAGGCATCTTCTAGAATAAAAAAGACTTCTGGGAACAGTGGAGAAAGAAGTCCATGGAATCAAAGAGATTTGAAGGGAATGACTGCAGTTCTTAGGTGTCTTCTAAGAACCTTGGAGAACTTTGCTAACTACTCTCTTTGGACAACAAAGGCAGTCACACTCCAGAGTGACCATAGAGGAGGCTAAGCTCTCTCAGCCATTCAGTGACATATCTGACTACGGGGAGGAGAGCTTATGATGCCCATGGACCTTGCCCTGGCTGCACTGATGAGCAACAGAAAAAAAAATCTGCTCTTTTAGTGATGAGTCACTCAAAATTCTATTGCTTCCCTGATGGATTTGGAAGTTGTCCTGTTCCTAGGCTGCATTACATCATGGGAGTGACAGCCCTCTGTGTTGTATGTTATCCAGAAGGTGACACTTTGCTTTTGTGCTCTAAAGTACCAGTGATATATCACAGACAATGCCAGCTCATTTCAGAAAGCAGAAGGCCCTCCCTCTTGGAGACTGTCTGACTAAATAAGGAAAAAAGCAGAGGGTTCATTGATTTTCCCTCCTTCCCTCCCTTCCCTCCTTCCCACCCTCCATTTCTCCCTCTCTCCCTTCTTTTCTCCCAACCTCTCTCCCTCCTTCCCTCCTTCCTTCCCTCCTTCTTTCCCTCTTTCTATCTCCTTCCTTTCTTCCTTCCTCCCTCCCTCCCTCCCTCCCTCCCTTCTTCCTTCCCTCTCTCCCTCTCTTCTTCCTTCCCTGTCTCCCTCCCTTCCTCCCTTCCTCCTCACTCCCTTCCTCCTTCCTTCCTTTCTCTTTTTTAAACTCTCTTTAGGTCAGGATTTAGATATAGAGAAGTAGCCCTCAAAGGTAGCCTTTGTCTCTGAAGACTTCCCCTCATAGAGAACTGCATAGAATACAAGTTTCTTGAGGACAGAGTTTTGTGTTTTTCTGAACTTAGTATAGTGACTTCAGGGAAGATATGCTTAATGAATGATTGAATGAATCTTAATAGTTACTGTGTTTAATGTGAGTGCTAAAAGGAACTGGAGAGCTCTAGTCTGAGCCCACATTTTGCAAAGGAGAAAACTTAGGCTTAGAGAGAAATGGGACTTGACCAAAGTCACATAGTCAATTAATGGCAAATTATGGAATTGTGAACTAGACCTAGGGATTCATCTAATAATGATGATAATGATAACACATGTTATTATCATCACTATCATTTATTTAGCTTCTTAAAGTTTGCAAAGCATGTTACTTGTCCATGATCATACAACTAGTTGGTGACAAATTATGTGTTAGAATTAGGAATGTATCAATAATTATAATCATCATAATAGTAGTAGTTGACATTTATACAAACATTAGGTTTTATAAAGCAGTTCATGTATGTATTTTATTTCATCCTCATAACAACCTCCATGAAGGAGGTATTACTATTTTTGTTCCCATTTTACAGATGAATGAATGAAGGGTTAATGACTTGGCCAGGGTCACACAACTAGTGTCTGAGGCTGGATTTGAACTCAGATTTTCCCAACTCCTTGTCCATAATAATATAAAATATCGGTATCTAACCCTAATTTCGTATCTATGTATATAATTGTGGGCAAGTCACCTGATCTCCTTGTCCCTCAGTTTTCCTTTTGTGTAAGATGAGAAGGTAGACCAGGTTTCTGATTATAGAATTTCTATAGTATGTATTTCTATGCCCTTTCCTGCCTTCTGGCTTTAATGAAACATGCATATGTTTAAAAGCTGGTGTCTTTTTGTGCCTGTCAGAAAACCAGCTATTCTTTATATGGAGAGATTGCCTTGAACATAACAAAGCAGATTATATTATTTTAAATTTGATTGATATCATTCTCTTGTGAGTTCTTGAAAGAAATACACTGAGGTCAGAAGACACCGGCTGTCCACATTAAAAGATACTTAACACTAAAGGTTTCCTGATGACTAGATTCCCCTTAACTATAGGAGAGGCCTCCCATCCAGTGAGATTGCATTTCATGCTGAAGGGTGTGAATATTCATTTTTCCCAATTGTTACCAAGAGTCCAATTTTAATTTGTTTGATCTTTCTGCTAATATGGAGGCCTGCTTAGAGTATCCATTGAGAAGTCCTCGAGAATATTAACAGGGAATCCTCCTAGAATTGCTGCCGAGGTTTTAAATGTTTGTGAATTGCCATGGCAGGGTTTTAGTTTTTAACTTACATTAAGCAGATTTCATTATTATCAAGAATATGTGCAAATTAAAATGGAACCATTAAGAGCTAAAATACACAGGCTTTCTGCCTTTTCCCAATTTAAAAAGGAGTACGGTTAAAGAGGTAGGAAGGGAATTCGTTCCTTTTTTTTATGAAGAGAAATAAAAGCCGCTGGCCCCTTTGTGCATAAGCAGGGTATAGAGAGGTTTTGTGCTTTGGGAGAAAGTGCACTGGGAGATCAGGGGATTTTAATGTTGCTGAAATGCACTGAGGTCATTGATGGCAGAAGATCAAAGCCAAAGATGGCTTTGAGATGAAAGGTTCCCCAGAGATAATCATCTAGTCCAACCTGCTCATTTTTTCAGATGAGGAAACTGAGATAATGGAAGTTGAGGAATCAGAAAATTCTAGGAATCAGAGTTGACTAAGAATCCAAATACTGATGATCGTTCCTTGTATCACTTATTACTCACTTTACATAGTAAGGTCATCGATCTGGAACAGGGCTTTTAATTTTTTTTTTCATGCCATGGACACATGGATAAATGTTTCACAAACAGCCCTGCAAGGAAAAAAAAAAAAAAAAGAACATGGCACACCTTTAACATTGTTTCCTTATTAATATTTTGGTCACTTTCTTAAGTCTCGATAATAATTTATTTATTTATTTATTTATTTTTGAGGCTGGGGTTATGTGACTTGCCCAGGGTCACACAGCTAGGAAGTGTTAAGTGTCTGAGACCAGATTTGAACTCTGGTCCTCCTAAATTCAAGGCTGGTGCTCTATCCACTGCGCCACCTAGCTGCCCCTAAGTCTTGATAATCAACAAAATGATCAATCAGACTTGAATTTATAGTATTTACTGATTTCTAAATTGTAAATGTCTGCACAGAAAAATTTAAAATTTTCTCTCCTGAACTTCTTTCACTTTGTTCCATCATACCCCTGCATGGAGTCTGAGGGAAGCCTAGGACTTTGGAACAGTCTCAGACAGGAGACAACAGATTAAACCGAAGTTTCAGCAGTGGTTATCAACCTGTAGTGAATTAACCTGCTTAAAATCTGTCTTCAAATCTTCCACAGATAAATAAGACAAATAGAGATGGGCAAAGAAGGTTGTTCTCCTGGGAATTCATCTCTTCTTCAATACAAACTATTGTGGAGGCATCCCAAGAGAGAAAGAGCCAATAGAAGTGATGTTAGAGGAGGGGATGGAAGAGGATGGAGGAGACAGATCCAACTGCTAGACACTTTAGGGTAGAATTTGTGGTAGGATTCAATTGTGAGACTCCCCCCCTTTTTTTTTCAGAGTCCTACATCTACCAATACTTTCTAGATGTCTAGGAAGATACTAGGGGTCTTTAAAATCAGCAAAGATGGGCTTGCCTGGTTTAATAAAAGACTTTTACATTCCTACTTTTTGGAAGAAATAGTGTCTTTCCCATGATATTGTGTGTAGCCAATGGGAAGTACTGATGGCCATTCCCAATGTCCAAGTGTAAAGGGCTAAAACTCTTGAGTTAATGCACTGAGGTCGGACAACTAAGCACATAAAGCTAATTATTAATTAGACAATACTCTATAAGCATATGCTTGGAAAATGGCCTTTCCCACTATTCAGTGCTGTCTCCATCTTTTGGTATATACAGAGAATTGTAGGAGGGATTAGGGGGTGGAGTAAGACAAGCCAGAGTCACTTTGGCGCTGGACAAGGAGAAGGGAGTTTGTGGAGAGCTTGTGCCCATTCCCTTCACTTCTCCCCCTAAAGACCAAGAATAAAGACTTTTGCTTATCCTGACTCCGGCTGATTCTAAGCTATCCAGAGTGTTAACATGGTCTTCACATCCAGGACTGTTCTAAAGCGTGTAAATCTCTTCTGGGTAGAGATTAACTGGAGATGTTGCTCTTTCCACTGTGCTACATACCTCTAGGCACTGAATGTATATATATTATACATGTATATACATATATATATATATACATACGTACATATACATACATATATACATATACATATATATACATACATACATACATACACACATATATAAAATCAGCGTCTACTGCCTCTAGAGAGTCCTTGGGCAAAAAAGGTACAAAAGCACCCCCACAATTCTGTTGTCCGCTTTCTAACCTTCATCTCCTTCTGCTCCCTAACTAGATCCAAAATGGTGCATTCAGGCTGCACCCTAATCATCTCCACATCATCAGACATGCTACTCCCCTTGTTAATCTCATGCCATCTCCTGCTTCCCCCATTTAAATCCTTTTTCTTTCCCATGAAGTCTTCCCAGGCCACATCCATGTGCCTAGTTGGAATTTTTCCTTGCTTGTGTCAAATGGAAGATCCCGTGGGCATCTGAAGCACAGGTCCACAGCTGATCTAATCAAGACTTTAAGTCTTAGGTTTGGGCCTCGACACCAATAAGCTTCAGTCAGAGCAGCCAAATGGGCTCAGAAACGCAGGGGACGATGGCAGCAAAAGTGGACGATCCAAAGATGATCTTACTTTCCAAATACTGCTGATCTGCCGAATGAGCTTGACATCATAACCACCAGCAAGAGGAACTTGTCCAATGCTGGTGATCTGATTTCCAGACCATGGGAAGAATTTTTCTTTGCAGAACAGAAACTTAAAGTAACATGAGAACACATGACCTGGTTTCATACTCCAGGGAATAAGATTCCTGCCTCAACTGCTGCTATACTTAGATGTGTGAGTCTGTGACTTAGTCACTGGAACCAGGGCAATCTGACCTTGTGTCTTGGAGGAAGTGGGGCTTCTGGGAAGAACAAGGGATTAATTTATGTCTCTGTTCTGCAGGAAGGTGTCATAACCAGCTCATTGTTGCAGTCCCTGGTGAATGCTGACCTGAAGCTAGCCTCCTGTCTCTTGTCTGGGAAAATGACTCTGTGGCTATCTGTATCTTTTATTAAGGAAAGAACTCTATGTCCTGTAAGTATACTTATTGCCTTGACCTAAAGTTCCCAATCTAGTGAAGAAAAAGAATCCCTTTTTAATGTGAAAAAAGAGACAAAAAAGGGACTCCCAAAAGATAATAGTTATCCTCTGAGTCTCTTGTTGATTGAGAAACCAGATAAGGACACGATTTCAGTGATACCTTTAGGTGAATTTGTGGTTGTTTAAACATAGCATCATTTACTTACACTTGAAGAAAGTTTATATATATATATATATATATATATATATATATATATACACACACACACATACATATATATGTATATATACATATATACATACATATATATGTATATACATATATACGTATATATATATATATATATATATATATATATATATATATATATATATATATATATATATATTTATATGTACATTTATTCAGTGCCTAGAAGTATGTAGCACAATGGAAAGAGTGACAAATTTAGAATGACTGGACCTGGATTTGAAGCCTGTCTTTTTCTCAGTGACCTGGAAGCAAGATGTTTCACTTCTTTCTGCCTCAGTTTCCTCAACTGTAAAATGAGGAACTTGGATTAGAAGGGTCCTCTCCAACTCTTAATCTAGGATGGATTTGACTTATTTGTGGATTCATAGACTCTTGTCATACTTCTTCTTCTCCAAAGTCTATAGGTTCAAAACCATTGGTATATATGACTCAATTGGTATTTGGTGTTGAAAGGGTCATAGACCTTGAATTTGAATCCTAATTTGACATTGAGTAAATCACTTACATTTTCTGGCTCTCAGTTTCCTCCACTTCAAAGAGACTTGGACTTGATACCTAGCACAGTGCTTGACACATAGTAGGGGCTTCCTATACCCTTTCTGCCTGCCTGATTTGCCTCAAAGGTGTCTTCAGCTAACTTTGCATGTATGTTTTTGTATATGTGCATGTATGTGTACGTACATACAAATAAATATACTTATATTTAGTTGTGCTTTATTTTCTCCAATCATAAATAGAGATAATTTTTAAGATTCATTGTTTATAGAATTTTGAATTCCAAAATTTTCTCCCTTCCTGCCCCTCCCTCTTCCTAAAATGGTAAACAATTTAATATAGACTATATATGATGTAAACATATAAGATCTTTGAGCGATAATATGGAATCTTTTTTTTCTCTCTTGACATAGCCCTAGGACAAGATCCTACCCAAACGAAGTCTTTAGTAATGAATGAATGAATGAATGCTTTTTTGGCCAACTGCCCATTTTTCAGGGTGCCACCGTAGGCGTCTCAGGCTTTCTGCCCTTCATTAAGTGATGGCCTTCAGTTGGCTTTCATTGATTGTCTTAGACTTCCATTGTCCCTAGTCCATAAACATCTTTGTTTGATGACCCCTGTTGTGTTTTAAGAGGCCATAAGCACTTCGGCTGAAGCTTTCCCAAAACACTTGTCTTGAGGGTTTTCATTTAAAATATCACCAGTCACCGTGAGACTTCCCAGAGCTCCAGGAGAACGACTTCCTTCAATGAGTGGCCAGGAATTATCTCACCCTAGACCATGTAAGGCATTTTTTTCTCACCTCTGTAGCATAAATCCTTCAAGTATCTATTAACAAGAGCCATTTGCTGAGCAGACTTTGGTTTGCAATGATCCCTCTTTCATCCCCAGCCTGGAGAAGGGGCAGCTGAGTTCAGACTGGATTCCATGACCTTAGCCAACATGCTGGCAGCCTCAGGAATGGGGTGGGGGATGCTAATGATGGCTTATTTTGGTCTCAAGAATGACGTCTCTAGGAGTGCATGTGTGCATTGCCGTGTAGGTGGGTATGCTAATGGGGGAAGAGGAGGACTGACAGAGAGGTGACAAGGAAGGCACAATCTTCTCTTCTTCCCTCATCTACTTCAATCAGCTTCCCTACTTGCTCTCACTGACCCCACAGAGACACTTAGCCCAAATACCTTTATCTTCTGCTCTCTGAGAAGTCTGAGTTCGTGGATGTGTGTGAGATGGGGGACGTGACAGCTGCTCCTTCTTCTTCCTCTTCGATGCTGAGATTCTTATTCTTCCTTCACTCAGTAGTCATTAATAAGCATTTGTAGAATAAATATGTGTTATGGTAGAAATAATATTGAATTTAGAGTCAGAGGAGTTAGAAGTAGCTAGGTTTGTGGCAGAATGAATGAATAACACAGATGAATAAATGAAAATTATTATTCAGAACTTATGTGTAAAATGCTACCAGGGATGCAAATGGAGCACTGAATGTGGGAATCACTAGCTGTGTCACTATGGCTAAGTCACTTACTTTCACAGCCTCGGTTTTCTCATCTGTACAATGGGGATCATAATATTAATTACCTCAGTGGATTTTTGAGGCTCAAACGTGCTTTGTTAATACACAGACTGCAGAGATCCTTATATATGATTTAGTGGCCTCCATTTCTAGTTGTTTGAAATCATGCATCCAGAATTCCCCTCTTCCTTGCCTCCTGTGTAATTGATGGGTTGTGGGTAGGAGAGGGACAAAGGAAAGAGTCCTCACAGAGCCATGTCAGTTCTTTGTCCAAACTCTCCATCAGTTTGAGCCCTTGATGTGGGTTGAGGTCCCTTTAAGCTAGGACCTTTGATTCACAAATCCTGGTCAAAAGCACCCTTTTGAAGTCCAATGATATCAGGGCTTTCCCAGCCCCCACCAGATCTGAGCTAACTTGGGCTTTCCCAGCCCCCCACTGGATCTGATCTAACTTGGGCTTTCCCAAACCCCACTCTAATGATCTGCTCAGGTTTCCCCAACCCCCACAACCCCATCATAAAAAGGGGAATCCTGGAGCCCATTCTTTGCAGGAGCCCCAAACATGGTATCCTTCAGGCCATGTAAGGGTTCCTGTCCGCCCAGCGACCAGCTCTGGCCCTGGCATCTTTCTACCTTTACCCTTAATTCCAAACCCCAAATAAACTTTTTTTTTTTTATCAATCTAGGTTTTCGGGCTTGTAAATTTCTTTATAGGGGACTCTGCGCTGTCACTATACTGCATTTAACTATGTATCCTTGCGCCGAACCAAAAGGGGTTACCCCTTACCTAATTCTCATCACCCTGAGCGGGTTGGGGCACATTTGAGCCACAAACAACCTATGGAACTGGAGGCCCTTCCCCACTGGCATCTGCTCTCCTCCCATGACAACCCTCCTTCTTTGGGAATAATTCTCCTTTTCCCCTAATTTTGCAGAGGAGTAAAGTGAAGCCCAGAGATCTGAGTTCAAATTCAGCTTCAGACACTTACTAGCTGTGTGACGCTCTGCAAGTCACTTAACCATGTGGGCCTCAGTGTCCTTGTCTGGAAAATGAGCTGGAGAAAAAAAAGGCAAAAAGAGATCCAAAAGAGTGACTGGGGAAAAAAAGGCTAAATGACAAAATCTTGTATTGTATTTTTATTTATTAGGAATTTGAGCTTCATGACCTCTTAGCTTAGGGCTGATCTAGGGTTCTGTCCTTGTTTGTCTTGGAGAGAATAATTAACCTGATTATGATTGCATATTTGTCTGCACAAAGGGGTAAAAGCTTACAGGGAGTTTCTCTGGACCTGCAAGCAGCCACTTGACATTCTACACCAGAAGAAGAGAGTTAGGGAACCCAAACTGGATGACCTTGTTCCAAGTTCAGCCAGGTCTGAAAGTCTAGGATTCTAAAAATGAAATTAGAATATGTCTGCTCACCAGCTCCTTCTATCTCTGTCTCTCTATCTGTCTGTCTGTCTTTCTCTCTGTTTCTGTCTTTCTGTCTCTGCTGTCTCTATTTCTCTGTCTGTCTGCCTGTCTCTGCGTCTCTGTCTTTGTCTTTGTGGCTCTGTCTCTGTCTCTGTTTCCCTCTCTTTCTCTATCTCTGTCTTTCTGTCTGTCTATCTCTCTGTTTCTCTCCTTTGTCTCTTTCTCTTTCTCTGTCTCTGTCTTCTCTCTCTCTCTCTCTCTCTCTCTCTCTCTCTCTCTCTCTCTCTCTCTCTCTCTCTCTCTCTCTCTCTCTCTCTCTCTCTCTCTCTCTCTCTCTCTCTCTCTCTCTCTCTCTTTCTCTCACTCTCTCCCCTCCCTTCCTTCACCAGGTGCAGCTACTTAAGTAGCTACATCTGCAAAGCAGTTTTATTCAGTTTCATCAATTCTGAGGGGGAAAATATCAACTTGTTTAATTGATTTTATACAGATTAGCAAAAAAAAAAAAAAAAGCCTTTTCAGAACATAGAACTCACTTTCCCCCATGCAACCATGCATGTAAATGGTGGCGAGATTATGTTCTATTTCTGATTTGGTTTAAAAAATGAAGCTCTGGTCATTGATGCTTTGTGTCTTGTGCTCAGAGGAGAAAAGCCATTTCATATCTCACTGAAGTTGTAAAAGTTGTAAAGGGTGCAGTTGTTAAGGGAGGCTGCTGGGCCTGTTGCTATGGGATCAATTGGTTTAAAATTGGGGATAACACAAGCTCCAGCTGCAAAGACCACAATTCTGAGGGTGGGGGTGGGAGGCAAGCTTTTTCCTATGGGAAGAGATGAGAAAAGTTCTGCTTTGTATTGCAGTGGGGCCTGCTCCAGTACACCTGTGACCAGCATGGCTCGGCTGCCCTGTGGATGCTTGTCTGTCTCTCTTTTATGAATGAATAGACAAAATGAGCTCGAAGAGCAGGAGGGGCTATAGGAAAGACAAGCCACCATAAGCCATACTTGTTTGAATACACATGTGTGTGTGTATATATATATATATATATATATATATATATATATATATATATATATATATATATATATATACATATAGATAGATGTATGTATATATATATATATATAATCTGTGTGTATACACACTGTTACATATATTTATATATTTTCCCAAAAAGATAAAAAAGAATAAAATCTCATATATGTATGAAAATATGAATAGCATTTCATTTCGTAGTGACAAAGAACTGAAAATCAAAGAGATGCCCCCCTATTGGAGAATATCAAATGTGGGCTGAGCCATTAGAAAAGCTGAAACAGACAATTTCAGAGGAAACTGGAAACTCTATGATCTGATGCAGAAGGAAATGAGTAGAAACAGGAGAACTATTTATATAACAATAATATCATCAGGGGAGGGGATCTTTGAAAGACTTTAGAAATATGAGCTTAGACCAATTGTGTTTCGAAAAGACCAATTACGAAGCCTGCTACCATGCTAAAGAGGGAAATCAGATCTTTCCCAGGATTGGCATTATATCCACTGTATCATCTGGCTGCCCCTACATATGTATTACAAATGATACATCTAGATTACATCTACACAGATGTATATTTATATAATATATAAGTATATAATAAGTATATATAATATATATGACTATAAATATAAGAGTATATTTATGTAATATATCTTTGATGTTATAATTTTTATATTGTTTTATTTTATGTTATACATAATGTTTTATATTATGCTATACTATTGTATACTATACATGTATATGCTATTTATATATTCTATGTACTATATATAACATGTAAAATATATACATATATTATTACTATAGTATTTGGATTACATGTTACACACATGTTACACATATGTTATATATATATATATATATACAGTGTATACATAAAGCATGTATATATATATATTTGTGGATATCTATATCCATATCTATCTCTGCTATCTATCTATCTTATCTATCCATCTTGGTCTCTTTCTGCATCTGTCTCTTTGTATTTCTCTCTATATTTCCCATTGAATTGTCAGGGTAAAGAATGTAGGAATTATATATGTATTATATACAACTATACTAATATATAATGACAATATATACTATATAATATTATATATATACATATGTAAATATGTATATATATGTGTTTTTATATATATATGTGTGTGTATCTATCTATCTATCTATCTATCTATCTATCTATCTATATGTGTGTGTGTGTGTATCCATAGAGTCCAGAATCCATAGAGTGGATATGCCATTTCACCCTGTCCTCAAAGATAGATGCTGCTCCTTTTTGTACAGCATCAGGTACTTAGAAAGGTTTTAATAAATGTCTGTTCAGTTGCATTGCATTGATGAATGAATAAATGAATGAATGAAGTTATATATCTGTTGGGATTGTCTGAATTTAATTTGTGTGAGGGTGCTCTCTGCTATCAAAGAACAAAGAATATCCTTTGTATGTTGATGCTTTATTTAAAAAAAAATCGGCACCTCACGCCCAGATATCCTTCCTCTCTTCCTAAAGCACTCCAAGTTCTTTGTCCATACCTCTCCTAGGACACTTACCTCATGTTGCCTCATATATTTACGTATTTTAAAATTTATCCTGTACTTAGCAACCATCAACAAAAAAACAAACATCTAAGAGACTCCAAGGAATAAATGGGAAACCACAGAATCTGTTATTTACAGTTTGTTTAAAAACATGTGTATGTTAACTTAAACAAGCCAGTCACAAACATGTGCTTTTGTTTCCATGCTCCTTCTCAACTCCTTCTTTGGTAATTTTTCTGGATTTTGTTACCGTTTGTTATTATCCCTAGGGGCTAGAGTAATGCAGTCGGTACAGTGCTGGGGTTTGAATCAGGAAGACCTGAGTTTGGCTTGTGTCTCTGGCAAAAATTAGCTGTGTGATTTAAGTGGGGTCGCCATTGTGACTCCATGTACCTACAGCATCTTTCCAAGTCCTGGAGTGTTATAAACAGATCTAACTCAACCCAGAAATGGAAAAGAGAAAAAACACTACATTTGGAGGCAGAAGAAGGTCCAAATCCTGACCCTGCTACTCACAACTTGTGTGAGCTTAGGCAAATTACTTCACCAGTACAAGTCTTGCCTCATCTGTAAAGTAAGGAGGGGCAGCGAAGTAGCTGGATCCAGTGCTGGGCTTGGAGTCAGGAAGATTTATCTTCATGAGTTCAAATATGGTCTCAGATACTTAGTAGTTGAGTGACCTTGAGTAAATCACTTTACCCTGTATGCCTCAGTTTACCCATATATGTTGAAAGGGTTGAACTAGGTACCCACTGAAATCTTCTAGTTATTGAACCTGCACTAAATCTCTTCTATGCTACTTTGTGATTTTATCCAAGTTACTTGACCATGCTGGGTCTCAGGATTGTTATCTGTAAAATGAAAGTGTTGAACTGGATGGATTCTAAGATCCTTTCTCAAAATCTCTAACACTGTAATTTTAAATGGTCATCTAGACTCTTCTTGTTTACATCCAATAAGGGGTATGGGAATGGCCACCATTCATTTTTGGACAGCTCTCATTGTTAGAAAGGGTCTAAATACTGGAAGGTGCCAAAAACAAGGGCCAAAAGACTTGGTTTTAGTCCTGGCCCTGGGGACATTGTGCCCTTGGCCAAACTCCACAACCCTCAAATGAAACAATTGGTTTGGTTCTTCAAAGCCTCTTCCAACTCTAGAATTCAGCAATTCTGAATCAGAAATGGAGCTCTCCCCTGCTGTGTCTATAGCTGTCCCCACCTGCAATATTTCAAGAAAGGAGCACTATCGCTAGAGTGTGGAAGTCTTTCTTTTTTGGCAGTCAAAGGAAGACACTTCCAGGAGAGTTCTAGTCTCTTTCATTTTAATCCCCATTACCATCTCTTCCAGTCATGTCAGGCGAGAGATCATCTATCACTGTAGTTGAAAGGGTTTTTGTGGCAGAGCGGGCTGCTGGCTGCCAAGAAAACTTGCCTTGAGAGAACCTTGGCTTCTCTTTGGCCCAATCAAGAGGCTAAATGCCCAGCATTGACAACTTCCTTAATGGGGCAGGAGACTAATGAAGAGAGTGGCTTCCATGGCCTGAGGATATAGGAAACTCACTTTGCTTCTGACTATTGGATTCAGGAAGAAATGTCGCTACTAGTTTAGAGAGAGAAGGAGGCTGAGGGATCTTTGAATTTTTCCAGGAATAGGACAGACACATTTGCACATGGATTTGAGTGTGTGTGTGTGTTTGTGTGTGTGTGTGTGTGTGTGTGTGTGTGTGTGTGTGTGTGTGTGTGTGTGTGCTTGTATTTGCAAGTGCAGAAAGTGACTTAGAAAAAGAGCTCTTTGGGTTCTAGGAGTCTGAGAAATAAAACTTCCTGGAATCTATAAATAGCACAATGTAAAGATAAAAAAATTAAGATTCTACAAAGGAAAACAAAACAAAACAAAACATTCTTAGGATGTCAGCCCTTCAAGACTGAATGCATTTGAAGGACTCCAAAACCTGGCAGGTGATCTATCCCTAGTGCTCACAAGTTAGCTAAAGCATAAGATGGGCTCTTTCCACTGTACCATACTGTCTCTAAAACATGGGATCATGTGTTTATAATTTTCCCTTGACCCCCCCCCTGAACCCCTTCCCCGATATTTAATTTATAGACCCCACTTGTGACATGCAGCCCTCCCTTTTTTTAGTATCATGTGTTTATAATTTGAATGAAACTTTACTATTATAGACCAGGATTTAAAAGCCCCAGGTTCAGATTCTGTCTCAGATACTTAATAGCTATGTTTCCATGGAGTTAACATGTATCTTCTTCCTTCCTTCCTTCCTTCCTTCCTTCCTTCCTTCCTTCCTTCCTTCCTTCCTTCCTTCCTTCCTTCCTTCCTTCCTTCCTTCCTTCCTTCCTTCCTTCCTTCTCTCCTTCCTTCCTTCTCTCCTTCCTTCCCTCCCTCCCTCCCTCCCTCCCTCCCTCCCTCCCTCCCTCCCTTCCTCTTCCTTCCTTCCTTCCTTCCTTCCTTCCTTCCTTCCTTCCTTCCTTCCTTCCTTCCTTCCTTCCTTCCTCCCTCCCTCCCTTCCTCTTCCTTCCTTCCTTCCTTCCTTCCTTCCTTCCTTCCTTCCTTCCTTCCTTCCTTCCTTCCTTCCTTCCTTCCTTCCTTCCTTCCTTCCTTCCTTCCTTCCTTCCTTCCTTCCTTTTCTCTTTTCTTTTCCTATAATAATCTATAAGAAAATCTAATAATCTCTAAGGCGCCCTAAGAAACAATATTCTCAGGGATTTTGAGATGTGCTGTCCAATCCAATCCAATTCCACAAATATAAATTGGTACCCTATTCTAGGCAAGGTGTTGTACTTTTTAATGTGCTATCAAGAAAGCTCCTCTTACAGGATGACTCCCAGGATTTTATAATTTCAAATGACCTTTTCTTTTGCTGCTTTTGCCTCTTCATTCTCGACCCTACCCTTCAGATGGGTGATATCCATGGACTTTTCAGGCTTCACCCTGTGGGGCTGACTATTCCAGTAAAATTGTCCAAGTCTTAAAGGATTCCATGGCATCCTCCATGGTTGCTATATGTGGGAAGGGAAAGTCATCCACACTCAGCACAATTCCCAATCATTGTGTGGAATACATAAAAATGACATATCTTGGTTGAACTTGGGTGCTACAGCTGCAGACATTTTTGGCTTCATGAACCTTGAATGTTGGGAGAGAATGAGATCAAGGGCAAATGGAGAAAGAGATTCTGGGACATGTTGAAGGCAGGGACTGAATGCAGGGGAGTAAACCAGCCCGACAAGTGATGATGTAGGAGGAGCCAAAGGGAGGGGATGATGATGGCAATGGGAAGAGTTAAAGCCAGAAATTTGTAAGTTCTTAGAGCCAACAATGGGTCAGGTCCAGCCTGGGATCAGACACATAATTGTAGGCTTAATAGTGTGAGTTCAGAGGATCATTGGTTCATAGATCCAGACCTCAGAAGTGATCCTTTTATTTTATAGATAAAATAACTGAGGCACAGAGAAGTAAAGTGACAGTAACGGTAAACAATCTGGGGATGAATTTGAACTCAGGATCTCTGCCTCCAAAGTCAGAGCTCTTTCCACTGTACTATACTGTCTCTAAAACATGGGGTCATGTGTTTATAATTTGAAGGAAAGTTTGAAGTCACCCAGCCCAACCATCTCATTTTACAGAGAAGGAAACTGAGGTCTCAATAACTATGTGTCCCATGATCACACAGCTAGTGAGTATCCCAGGAAACACTTGGAGCCAGATTTCTCCTTCAAACCTATGCCTCTTTGCACCATAGCAGGCTGCCTCTCCATTTAAAAAGGAACAGGAAAAAAACATTGACTTGGAAACAAAAATGTGGTTTCCAAGGCTTTGGAGCAGCCAACCAGAAACATTGAGGATAGAGAAGGGACAGCAAGGGATGAAATACAGCCACTTCCTGAACAGCATGTGTCAAACCAACATCAGACTGACTTGTGTTTATTGAGCCCCCACTGGGCGAGGCAATGGAATCAAGGCTTTTTAATTGCCTTCTATCGAATTCTGTCCAGCTGAGGAGAGGCTGTGTAAATTAGACTGTCTGGGGCCTTGAGAGGGTCTTCAGTAGCTCAAGTTGCAGAGACTTTCCTCATACAAAATTAACTTATTTATTCATTAACTTTCAGATTCCAGAGCCTTGTTCTTCCTCAGTCTTGCCTGGGCTGTAAAGCAAATATAGTCCCACTTAGCAGGTCAAAAACACCATACACGGGATGACTATGGTTGACAAATGGAAATGAGTTTGACAGAGGATCTGACTGGGTGACTTTCTGCTGATTCATTAGTATCCAGCCATGAATTTTATCCTGTGGAGGAGGATTAGTTGATGGTGGTATAGACATGGGCATCATAAGGCATTTACTTCTAGAGCTAGCAGGAACTTTAGAGTTTATCTAGTCCAATTTTCTTATTTTGTGGATGGGGAAAATGAGGCTTGAGGAGTTAAGTGACAGACCCAAAATCACCTCAGCAGGGAGACGAAGAGCTGGGATTGAACTCAGGCTACGTTACTTCAAGTTCAGTCTTCTTTTTACTGTATTACTCTATTATCCTATCCTTTTTCCCCCAGTAGAATCAAGAGACCTGGATTCTACCTTTTTCACTAGACCACTACTGATGTTGGGTAAATCCTGTGCTCTGTCTCTAAAGAATAAGGAGGTTAGACTAAATAACTTCTAAGGCACCTTCCAGAGTCAGGGTGGTACAGTAGAAAGTCACAGGATATCTGGAAGTTTGGACATCTCATTGGCCTTTTTCTATTCTTTCTTCCATCCATTCCCAGTTTAACTCAATCTCTAGACCAAGGGTTCTCAAACTATGGCCTGCGGGCCATATGTGGCCAGCTGAGGACGTTTACGCGGCCTGCCGGACTATGGCAAATGGTCTGAGGGGCGGAGAAAAAGTGTGAGACTTTGTTTTTACTACAGTCCGGCCCTCTCACAGTCTGAGGGACAGTGAACTGGCCCCCTATTTAAATAGTTTGAGGACCATTGCTCTAGACTTTCCCATCAGCCTTCTTGTGATGGAGCAATATCTGTTCTGAGACATTCTCAGAACTGAGGAGTCATTAGCCTGAACCACCTGGACCACCATCCAGATGTCTCAGTGACTTTAAGGAATATGATTCTCGGGGCTTTAGTTTCTCCTTCTGTCACTTCCGAGGCAGTGTCTCCTCTTCCTCCCAGCTCAGATGCAGAAATTTGATTGATGAGTCAAGACCTATCAAGAATATTTTCCTCTATTAGTCTCTCACTCTCTATTGCCTTTACCTTCTCTTATATTCCCACCTCTCCGTTCTGTAGACATGTACATAGTCTAGAAAGAACAATGAACAAATATTTTGATTATAGTAAAAAAAAAATCCTCTTATCTACCACTGGATTTAGAATTTCAGAATGGTTTTATGGAAGTGAACCTTGGGGAAATTCAAATATCAAGCACAATTTGGTAGATGAAACCTGAAACAAAAGGCTTTTTGATTCCTCTTAATCAGCACTTCTTCTCCAACTCTGACCTATTTCTCCCTTCCTTCCTGCCCTTCCCTATGTCCTATTAGTGATCATTCCAGCACCATGGGCTTGGACAGCTCCTAGGACAACAGGGTAAAAAGATCCTTGCCATCCCATTAGCAGGCTGCCAGGTGGGCCTTTCTAAGTCCTTATCAGCTTAGAATCAGTAGTGCTTTCGGATAGCCTCCTGTAAGGATTTCTGATTGGTAATCGTATTCTAGAGTAGAGGGCCTGCTGAGTCTACTTTAATGGAATTAGATAAGAGGACACTTGAAATTAGCAGCCGCCCATTTGTTATACCAACATTGAATGGGCTCTCTGGTTCACCAAAATTGGTTATTCTCCTCAGAGGGCTAAAGGTCATTTCCAGTCTCATGAAGCAGAGGCAAGGCAAAACTGGACTGCTTGATAGGGCAAGGGTCTTAGCCATAAGAACATTGGATTTAAAGGTGGAAGGTACCTTAGAGATCATATGTTCATCAATTAGAGTTGGAAAGGTATTGGAGTTCATTGAGTCCAAATGTCTCATTTTTACAGATAAAACAACTGAGGCACAAAGAAGTTATTAAGTGTAACTTCCCTGAAAGCAGACCCTATCTATCTTTGTATTGTGTCTTTGTATCCTCAATGCTTAGTATAGAGACAAGTCAGTAGATAAAGAAATGGTCCTCAAATCAAAATGATCTGGGTTCAAGTCTTCCCTCTGAACATTGTCTCTTTGTGACTCTAGGTGAATTAATCATTTAAACTTTCGATGCTTTATGGAACCCTTTAAGACTAAATTTCAGAGAAACTTACTGACCTGCATTGTTAGAAGGAGTTTCCTCACATGAGAGAACCCTATACCAGTGAAATCAGAGGTCTAATCTTTGCTTCCAGTTCCTGGCAAATAGTAAGTATTTTATAAAGTTCACTCATCCATCAATCCATCCATCCATCCCTCTACTTTTATGTGTATCCATTTATTCATCCATCTACCTTTCTGTTTTTCTATTCTCCATCCATTCATCTACCATCAACTCAGGCACCCATCCACCCATCTACCCATCCACCTATCCACCCATCTACCCATCCACCTATCTGCTTATCCATCCATCCATCCATCCATCCATCCACTTTTATATGTATCCATTTATCCATCCATCCACTTTTATATGTATCCATTTATCCATCCATCTACCTTTATGTTTTTCTATTCTCTATCCATTCATCTACCCATCAACACAGTCATCCGTCTACTTATCCACCCATCTACCCATCCACCTATCCATCCATCCATCCATCCATCCATCCATCCATCCATCCATCCATCCATCCTTTTACCCATTCCTCCATATCTCTTGCTCATAGGATAGAATTGGAATCTAGAAGGTTTATCAGAAATAAAGGAACTTGCAAATCTACCCAGTATAACTGAAGGCTGCTAGGGGTTGCCACAGTGCACAGAGCACTTGGCCTGGAGTCAAGAAGACCTGGATTCAAATCCAACCTAAGACACAAAGTAACTAACTGTGGGCAAGTCACTTAACCTCTGTTTCAGTCTCCTCATCTGTGAAGTAGAGTTAATAATAGAACCTCCACTAGGATGATTGTGAGAATCAAAGGATGCAATACTTGTAAAGTACTAAGCACAGTGTCTAGCACATAGTAGGTACCACACAAACCCTTCCTCTAGTCCAAACTTCTCATTCTGTAGACCAGAAATGTGGGACTTCCCAAGATGAGATCACTCATCCCAATTGATGAGGTCATGGACCAAGGTATGAAAAAGAACTAAGAGGTCACTTACTCTAGCCCCCTACTTTTACAGATGAAGAAATCTGAGGGTCAGGAAGGTTACCCACAGGTGGTAAACATCTATAATGGCACATGAATCCAGATTCTTATACTCCTGAACCAGTATTCCTTCCATGTGTCATAGTAACCTCATATTCCCTCAGGGGTCAACGAGGGCCCTGGCTTTCTCTTTCCTCATCCCAGGGAAACTCTGCCATCTCCTTATACAGACTTATTCAGATGTCGACTTTTACCCATTCCGATTCTGATCCTGCCTAGCCCAGCTGGGCCACCAGGCCCTTATGTGATAATCTTTTTATCCCATGGCTGCTGCTGTCAATCAGTGACCAGGGGCCCCCATGTACAGCTCCATCTAAATGCAAATGCAGATCCCCTGCCAAACAACGAGGTGAAGGCTTTCCCATTAGCAGGCAGGAGATAGGCGAGTTAATCTAATGCTAAAAAATTCCCATGCATAGAGAGCAATTTCTCCCGCTCAGGCCCGGCATCATTTTCTCTTCATGACCACTGTGCCCATAATAGGATAATTTTTACCTTCTTAAACTTTGCAGAAGGAAAAAGGACAGTCATCTATCTTTGGAAATAGCTCCTTCTGTATTCATTTTATCTACAAGAATGCAGATATTTGTCTATTCAGCGAATGGATGCCGTTGAAAGAGATAAAAGATGAAGATGGCTTGAGCATAGAGATGTGTTGGGATTCAAAGACTGTGCTTGACTCCCTGAACTCACCACTGGCAGCCTTGTTGGCGAATGATATTCGCCTGTCCTTGACTAATCGACTTCTTTCCTTATTTTTTCTCCCTGTTTCCCTCCCAGCATCCAGTTGTATTTCATTTGTGTAGCTGGCCCGCTGAATAAGACGCTGCTTATAACGGTTAATTTACCTTAATTATTACCTCTTAGACATTCAGCTAAAACCCGGATTTTCTCCAGCTGAATGGTTCACAAATTTGCTACCTAGGCTTTCCAGGAGGACTTAAGGTAAGTAAGCAGGGCCATATCTAGCACAAGGCAAATGGGTTTTTTTTTCCCCCAGGGTGCGAATATTAGGGGAGGGTTGTTTCCTCACTACAGTATGTGGCATCCCGTACCTGGGTAATAATCCAGATAATATATGTAAAAGGTACCCCATTGTCAACTTCCTTAATCACCACGCTCCTCAGCCTACACATTTAGAGAACACATTTTTATTGATATCTTTTATTTTTACAAAATAAAATACCAAAAGAGATAATATTTGTAAAGCACTTAGCACAGTGCCTGGGATATAATTAGGCACTTAAGAAATACTTGCTCCCTTTCTCCCTTTTAACATCACCTACATTTTCCAGCATATCCCTCCCACCACATCCTCCCAGAAAGTCATTTCTTATAATAAAGAATTATTTAAAAGGAAAAATAAGTCCAGAAAATGAAGCCAATGTATTGAAAAAGTATGCTGTTGCATGTCATGTTCCACACACGTGGTACTCCACCTCCTCAGAGAAGTGGAGGAGATGCCTTCTTTGAGTCCAAATATTTTAAATGTCATTCAAGGATTAATTTTCTTTTTGGCAGCTTCCTTTTGGACACTCCTAAATCTAGCGGGGCAGTGAATTAGAGTGCTCATCTTACTGATTTCAAATTGGGTCTCAAACATTTCTTAGCTGTATGATCCTGAGCAAGTCATGTAACACAGTTTGCCTCAGTTTCTTCATCTGGAAAATGAGCTGGAAAAGGAAATAGCAAATCACTTCAGAATCTTTGCCAAGAAAATTCCAAATAGGGTCATGAAGAGTTAAACATGACTTAAAAAATAACCAACTAAACACATCTAAATAAGTATTGAGTTCTAAGAGTATCCCTCATATGCCAAAGGCTACTAGTGGCTCTCTGCCTTCCTTTCCAAGCTTATTCTCTGAAACAAGGGAGTTGGACTAATTGATTTCTCAGTGGCACCCCCATCCCTTTAAGTCTATGACTAATCAGTCAATCAAGAACTTTTGGTTAAGATGGTATAGTTGAGTAGCATAGCTCTCATGTAAATCAAAATTAGTTCCAGAAAGACCAAGGTTAAAGAAATCCCCAAGGAAGCAGAATTGCCCAAAAAGACAACAGTTAAAAGGGTCAGATTAGGGATGCAAGTGGTAGCTTAGGCAAATGGGAAATCCATGGAGTGGAGAGGCTTGTTCTGGGGAAACCAGCATGATCTCCTGGGCAGGAATCCATCAGTAGCCAGGAGAAAAAGGGAGAGAGTAGGAACTCCCATAAAGGAACCAGAAGCCAGCCAGCATTTGGAAGGAGTGGGGATGCAAGCCAGTGCCAACTCAGGTAAATGGGAAAGAAGAAGAATCCAGAAAACTCTAGGGACTGGGCCAAAAGGTAGCAGTATCAGAAAGAAAAGATGAATTGATACCATTGCCTGCAAATAGACCTGACATCAGCCAGGACTCTGGACAGGGATATTGTGAGTTAGAACCATCTCATCAAATGCCTAAAACCAGATTCTTGCTCTAAACTTTCAGGATAAAATCAGGAGGAGAGATTCAATAGCAACAGGTCACCATGCAGGTTGAGAGGGTCTGATTTCAGAATACTGGGATCTATATTGGGAAGTATGGAGAAGTCAACTCCTGGGCATTACCACTAGAAGGGCTATTTCGGAGGCCTGAGACCAGTGCAGTCTCCGAATCTCCACTGAACTGGTTAAAGGCTAGCAGAAAACAAAACTATCTCCTGATTGAGGATTGTATAAAAGGAAAGAAAAAGAGATTGAATTTTGAATCTGGAGGGGGCAACCAGGATTCTGAGATAAAATTCATGGTTTGAAGTAGAAAATGGGTTCCAACAGCAGCTACCTTCTTCAAAACAACGGCAGTAGCATTTAGTCTACGGAAGAGACAGGATAAAATGTCTACCCAACATGTCCAGAAAGGGTGAAATGATTGGTCCAAGCACAATTTCCCAAAGCAGAATTGAAGCTGCAAAATATGAATAAACAGAAGAAAGCACTAAACATAATTAAGAAATTCTATGGGTTAGAAGCCCAAGGGATCAACCCAAAAGAGAACACCTATTCCACAGCTATTATAATTGGGATCTTGGAGAAACAAAAAGACTAGAAGAAACAACAACATTGAAGCTAGAGATTTAAAAAATGTAACAAGAGTTTTGGAGGAAACAATGGAAAGGAAAATAAGTAGCTCAGAATAGAAAACTTTGTCCATCAAAGATAGAATGGATTAAACAGAAATCAGTGATTTTCTAAGACAATAAGAAATATAAGAACAAAGTCAAAAGATTGAAAAACTAGGAGGAAATTCCTGATGTCTATTATCAAAGCAACTGACCTGAAAAATACATCTAGAAGATATAATAATAATCACACCCCCTCCAAAGCCATGATTAAACAAAAGGACCCAGACCCCATATTTCAAGAAGTCATAAAATAAAAATTCCCAGGTCTATGAGAACCAGAAGGTAAAATGAAAATAAAAGGAATCCATCAATCACTTCCTGAAAGGAAACTCAAACTAGAAACACTCAGGAATGTCTTGGTCAAAATCCAGAGATTTTTAAGTTGAAGAAAAGAAAATATGGTGGTAGATTTTGCTTTCCACCATTTTTTAAAAAATCACGCATGGGTCAGTCTCCTGTCTTCCAGCACCTTTCCAATTTTCTACAAACTTCCAATTTATCGTTGACAGTGGTTCATCAATCCCATCTGTCAGTTCTTTTCTAGATCCAAGGTTGCAACTTATCTGTACTGGGTAAGGTGAACTCAGCAAGGGCAACTGCAAAACCTCTTCTTATATCTTTCTTTATCTCTCTGTAAGTTAATTTTTTTCCTTTCTAGTGTGAAGGATTTTCTCCTTTGCAGAGAAAACAGAAATAAACATTGAGCATCTATCTGTTGTCAGTCCCCTCCACACCAAGCAAAGGAGTATCCCTTCTTTATTTCTTTTTCTCATCTGCCATAGATGAAAATAACAAGTAAAATAACAAAAGCCCTAAGTGTGCCTCACTGGCACAGTGGGTAGAGAGCTGGACCTACAGTCAGCATGATCTGAGTTCAAATTTACCCTCAGATCCTTTGGGACCCTGAATAAGTCACTTGACCCTATTTGCCTTAGTTTCCTCATCTATAAAATGAGCTGGAGAAGGAAATGGCAAACCACTTCAGCATATTTGCCATGAAGACCCCAAATCTGGTCACAAGAAATCAAAAACTACTGAACAATCATCTGTTCGATTGAGTGTCCATTTTGTTTCCTGTAGGGTCATATTCCATTTTGCAGTTTAATTCAGTCTTGATTTTGTAAAGCCTGTATTTCTTTTTAGCCTTTTAGAATATTATATTATCTCCTTTATAGCAATCTCACTGCATCTTGTCTCCTTTTTTTTCCCCACAGATTTTCTTCAGTTGCTAAATTATCATTCCTAAAGTAATAGCCCGATCATTTTTCTTTCATTTAAAAGGGGCGGCGACTCCCCGCTACTTCTAGGATCAAATGCAGCCTCTTCTGTTTGGCTTTTCAAGCTCTTCAATTTGCCCCCTGCCACCTTTACAGGCTGATTACATATAGAATAACATCATAGCTAACATTTATAGGCCAGTTTGCAAAGCACTTTACAAATATCATTTCATTTTATTCTCATATGAACTCTGAGATATAAGTGCTATGATTATCTTGTTTGTCAATGAGGAAACAGGTTTGGAGAGGTTAATCATTTGATTAGGGTCACATAACTAGTAAATGTTTGATGTAAGATTCAAACTTTGGTCCATCCTGAATTTAAATCGCCTGCTTTAACCCTGTGACCATCTGGCTGAATTCAATCTGTTTCCCTTTATAGAACATTTTATTTGAACACGGTGTCCTTTGTATTTAGTCTGTCAATTTTATCTAATTTTTTTGGCAAGTATGGGAGCACCATAGAAAGATCACTAAACTTGAAATTATAGAACCTGAGTTCAAATTCTGGCCTGCTTGTGTGACCTGGAATAGCCATGTCACCTGTGGACTTCAGTTTTTCACCTTCAACATGAAGAGGATGGCTTGGATGGTCTCTGAGATCCCTTCTAGCAATTGATCTATGCTCCTAAATCATTGCTTTGGGACTCAGTTTCCTCATCTGTAGAGTGAGGGGGTTGGCCCAAAGGATCTCTGAGATCTCTTCCAGTTTTAATCTCTGACCTTAAAGAGTCACACACTTGGAAAGTCTTGGACGCCTGAGTAATGGCAGCTCTTGTTCCCTAAGGCCACAGTGGGACCAGCTACCTTTGCTTGTTCGGGCCTCAATGGAAACAGCAGCCTCTGGTTCCTTATTAGATTATGGAGTCTGGGCCAAGGATTATGACTTCCCATGAAAAATGAAACTCAAACAAAGGGAGAAAAATGTGGGCCCTTAAGCCGACACTTTAGAGAAGGAATTTTAATATTGCCAATCTTGCTACAGAAAAAAATATCTTGGGAATAAAAGCCATCCATGATGCTAATTGTGCATACGAGCATTTCACTGGAACGGTTTCTAGAGAGGGCTTGAAGGGGGCTCAGTTCTCAGAGTTTGGTTAGGGGTGCTCAAATCCTGGAGCAATCAGGTTGAAGATTGGGGAAAGGGAGGGGCTTCAAGACTACCTCCATGAGACTCTAAGAAGCAACTGGGAGGCCCTTTAGCCTAGAGGAGAGAAGAATAGGGAGGGGAGGAGTCATAATAGCTAGGTGCCTTCAAATATTGGAAAGGCTATCATGTGTAAAAAGAATGGACTTTCTGCAAGATCAAAGTATAGTATAATAAATAATATAAATATAATATAAATATAATATAATATAAATATAATATAAATAATATAGTATAATAAATAAATAAGATCAAAGAAGTATAAAGAAAGAGCAAGATAAGTTGATAAGTAGTTAATGTTTATACAGAGCTTATTATTTACCAGGCACCAGGCTAAGCACTTCATAATTATTATTATTATTATTTTTTTTTTGGTTATCACAACAATACTGAGAGGTAGGCGCTATTATTATCCCCACTTTAGAAGTAAGGAAACTGAAGTGACTTGCCTAGAATCACACAGCTAGTAAGTGTCTGAGACTGAATTTGAACTCAGGACTTCCTGATTCCATGGCTGGCACTCTAGTTATGTTCCATTTGTGTATTCATGTGAGAGTGTGATTTTGTGTGTGTGTGTGTGTGTGTGTGTGTGTGTGTGTGTGTGAGAGAGAGACAGAGACAGACAGAGAGAGAGAGAGAGACAGAGAGACAGAGAGAGAGAGACAGAGAGAGAGAGAGAGAGAGAGAGACAGAGAGACAGAGAGAGACAGAGACAGAGACAGAGACAGAGAGAGACAGAGACAGAGAGAGACAGAGAGACAGAGAGAGGCAGAAGCAGAAAGACAGACAGAGACAGGATGACAGAGTGGCACAGAGAGAAAGAGACAGACATAGAAAGACAGAGACAGATACAGAGACAGTAAGTCAGAGACAGAGACAAAGAGAGATAGAAAGACAGAGAAAGAGAGATACAAAGAGACAGGGAGAGATAGACAAAGAAAGAGAAAGACAGAGACAGAGAGATACAAAGAGAGACAGAAAAACAGTGAGAATAAGCATTTATAAAACAGCTATTAAGTGCCATGCTCTTTATTTAGTACTTTTTACAAAAACGTTATTTGCTCTTCAGCAACCCTGTGAAACAGGTGCTATTTTTATCCCCATTTTACAGATGAGGAAACTGAGGCAAACAGAGGTTAAGTGGCTTTCTCTGCATCACCAGTAAATATCTAAGGCTGGATTTGAACTCTGATTTTTCTGACTCTACACTCCCACCTGACTCATTAGAATGTAAATTGTTTAAGGGCAGGGAATGTACTTTTGTCTTTCTGTCTGCAGTCTAGGACACGGTGCCATACACATAACAGGTACTTCAGAAACATGCTAAAAACATTCAAGTAGAGTTAGGGTCTCTATAGGGAAATAATGACTTACACCAAGAGTTGTTCAAATGTACAATGAGATGTCACGGCATTGAGCAATCAGCCAAAAAAATGTATTATGACAGGCAGTGAGAATGGCCCCGGGATTAGAGTCTGTACCCTCAAGGAACTTACATTTGACATAATCATATGCATGTATATATGTATATATACATTGTACATACATACAACCTGCAAGGTAAACACATGCACATACAAACATGTGTGCATACAGTGTATATATTCACATGTGTTCAGATACACAACTTTATGTATAAGTATCCCATGTCTATTCAGATATATAAATATTCAGGGTGTGTATATATTCATTTTGTACATATATAGACATATATATGCACATGTACACATACATACATATGTGCATATGCTTTATTTCATAATACATATGTATATTATCATTTTGAGTATGTATATAGTCATTGCATGTATGTGTACATATATGTATATATTTTTACAGACATACAAACATATCTTTAGTGTATATCTAGATATTCAAGATGTAGAAATTAATCCATTCTGTTTACATGTAAACAATGCACATGCATATATATATATATATATGTGTGTGTGTGTATAGTATTTATTTTGTGTACAAATAAATATATTGTAATTGAGGGTAAGTAAGTATATATTCATTCTGTATATATGCACATCATGTACACATACATATATGTGTGCATGTTATTTATTTCATATATAGTTATATAGTGATTCAGGGTATATATGTATATAAACATTTCTGTTTATTTGTACACACATATACATATAAGTATGTGGTTATTGATGTGTATGTGTATATTTATTTGTATATAGACTGGAGATTTTTTTTTTCCTGAGGCAATTGGGGTTAAGTGACTTGCCCAGGGTCACACAGTTAAGAATTGTTAAGTGTCTGAGGTCAGATTTGAACTCAGGTCCTCCTGACTCTAGGGCTGGTGTCCTATCCACTCCCCCAACTAATTTCTAAATGAAATTTAGCTTTTCCTTCTATTATAAATTTGAGTGATGAAGCAGATCAGGGGTGAGCTTTATTAGATGGCTAATAGGGTACACAAAAACATTGAAGAATTTTGGGATTAGAAGGTAAGGCTTGAGTTGCTTCCTGAAACAAGTGAGGAATTGTACAAAGTGAAAGGGAGGGGAGGATGGCATTCTAGACATGGGAGGCAGCCAAAGCAAAGGCTTGGAGGTAGGAGATGGAAGCCATGTGTAAAGAGCAAGAAAGCCATTCTGTGTAAAACAGTGGAAAAGATTAGAAATGTTTAGCTAGAAAAAAAAAATTCAAGAGGAAGAGGGGCAATGGGTAGTGAGCTCCTCATTATGGAAGGTATTGAAGAGGAGGCTTGTGGCTATTTGTTAGAGAGGCTTTGGAGGGTATTCCTCTTCAGGCATCAGTTACAAGAGGCACTTTTGGACTCCAAGCTTTTGCAGTTCTTTAGAGAAGGGATTTCCTTCCCCTGCAGGCAATCTAACACAATTATTTCCATTCTCCCTAGAATCCCCTTACACCATCCCCCCCAATTTCTTTTAAGGATCATCTGCAGCCCAGGACTGGAAAGGAGTCTGAAGTTTTATTGATGCATTCAGGTTAAGGTCCATCCTTTTTCCCCCTCTTCCCCTCCTCCAGGCTTCCTGAAATCAGTTGAGGCAATGTGAAATCTTGATCTTTTCCTAAAGGGGAAGCTGAGGGTATAAGAGAGGCCTATCTCATCAAGCGTGGCGGTCTTTGAGTTGGGCTGCTTTGGATCAGCCTTTGCACCAATTAATCTACTCTCTAGCCTGGAGATAAGATTAGAAAGTGGGTAATGAGATCTCTTAAATCCTTCTATTTTAGAACGAGCCCTCATTGTCAATTCCCTTGACTGCTCCATAATGCTTTCTAGTGGTTTAAAATAAAAGCCAAAATGTAGTTTCAGGAATATAGGGCTTCTCTCCCTTTTAGCCTCGAATAAAACTAGAAATAATTGATTCTTCTATGTCTAAAGGTCTTCAGGGTTGGAAATGAATGCTAAAGAGACTGAGATTTCTTGGTTAGGAAAGAGTCCTTTGGAAGAAAGAAACCTCCAGGTTAGAAGAAATACCTTCTCAATCTGAGGAAGGAAGGGCAAGGTAGCTCAGTGATGTGGTGGCCACAGGACCTGGATTCAAATTCTGTTTTCAGGCTTTTGAATATTAAAGTGAGGCTTGGGTTTTTGGAGATCAAACTACTCATCTGACAGAAGAAACAGGAAGGAAACAGAAAAGGATAGAATCTTGAGCGATTGTTATCCAATCACTTCTCAGTCATGTCCAACTTTCCATGACCCCATCTGGAGTTTTCTTGACAAAGATATTGGAGTGTTTTGCCATTTCTTTCTCCAGCTCATTTTACAGATGAGGAAACTGAGCCACATAGGGTCAAGTGGCTTGTCCAGAGTCACACAGCTAGCAAGTGTCTGAGACTGGATTTGAACTCAGGAAGACAATTACTGATTCCAAGCCCAATGTTCTATCCACTCCACCATCTGCTGTTAAATAGCAAAACAGGAATTGATCTTTTTTTTTTTTTTTTTTTTTTTTTAGTAGGAGAGAGCAGATTGAATTCAAGCCTTTCGTTATATATTGGACAAAAAGAAGTTTAATAAGCGCTTGGATCATTTAAAATATGAATCATCCTAAGGATGGAAAAAATAGTCAGCGGATGTTGGCTGGGATTCTACCTTTTCCTCCTACAGCCTGCGAGACCTTTAATAAATCCCTGAATGTCTCTGCGCTTCAGGTACCTTCTCTGTAAAATGAGAGAGTCGGATTAAACAATCTTTCAAGTCTTCTAGCTGGGAATCTGTGATTCCACGGACTGAACTCCACACGGTTTGCAGGGTAATTTGTGGTGTCTCTCTGCTGGTCATGCCTCTGGTTGACCTTTAAAAATAATTCTCTGAAGGTCATGGATGGCACTTTCTCTTTCTTCCCTGGGATGTGTTAGTAAGCATTGGTATCCCATGACTCTGAACGCTGGTGTCTGGAAACTCGAGTTCTTGTTTCTGTTCTGCCCGTGCAATTTCCACTCTCTAGACATCACAGAATGGAACAATGGTTGGAAGGCACCTCAGCAGCTATCCAGAAACACCCAGGGTCCCAAAGGAATCACCATCATATAATACTTGGCAAGGGGTCAACCAGCCTCTACTTGAAATCCTTCAAGAGTACTAAGTATGAGGACGATATTCCTGACATCATTCTACTTTCTACTCTGTGCTCATGTTTCTGCTGCCTGAAGTTAAACACAATAAATTTTGTACCTCTTAGACATGATAGCGATCATGGTTATGCTGCCCCCCAAGGTAATCCCCTTGCCCCCCAGATTTTTCTTTTGTCAGATTAGGAGTTTGGATGATATTATCGCTATGGAATCAAATGCCTTTGTTTACACTGAAAGAATATCGACTCTGGAATCAATCAGTCAAGAAACATTTATTAAGCACTCCGTACCAGGCCGTTGTACTAAGGACTGGAAATATAAAGAAAGAAATACAAAGATCCCTGCCCTCAAAGAGTCTGATAGGGGAGACAACATTTAAATAACAAGGTACATAGGAAAGAATCAGTGAATGAGAGGGAGGTCAGAAGACTTAGATTCGAATCCCAATTTCTGATTTGTGTCACCTTGGACAAGTTACGTAATCACTCCCTGGCCCATTCAGTTTTTCCAGCTATAAAATCACATGGAGTTTAATTAAGTGACCTTCCTTCTGGCCTTCCATCTATGGTTCTACGTGATCTACGTGCATGCTATATCTGTCTTTCCAGAGGAATACAAGCAGTGATGTGTTTATAAACGTTGACTAATTGGTTTTGAAAAAAAAATGGTGATGATCTACTCTAAAATTTAATCTATGTTATTAACATTTTCTCCATCATTTTTTAAAGTCTAGACAATAAATAAAGCAATAAATCAAGCTGTGATTTGTAATGTGTACTGATTTCCATGGTGTCAATATTCCCATTGAAAATTTAACAATTGGCTTTCTGGTTTGGGCAAGTTCATTGGCCTTTCTGATGGTAATCTCTTTGAGGGTAGGTCCTATTTTTCATTCCTTTCTATCTCTCGTATTGGTGCACTATAAACATTAAATTGACGCCTACTTATTAAGCTGATCTGCTCCATGAAATGAGTATAGATTAGAACCAGGGATGCTGCCCAGTGAGGTCCCTGAATTATCTTGGGCTGGCCATTTTATTTTTCCTTCCTGAGCCACTTCGGGTGTCTCGTTGCCTTGTTCAAACCCAGCCAGTCCTTGAGATTAACCATAGCCTGATTACATTTTAATTGAGGCCAGATTAGCGCTGGGACATCCTTTTAACTCTGGAGGCCTCAATTCCACAGAACCATAATGAACTAATAATGAATGTGCTCAAGTCATTAAATCAAAATTCATAAAAGGGTGAATATTGCTTTCCTTTATAATAAAGCAATTAACACCCCGTATGAGAGAGTCGATACTAGTGAGCGAGGTGTGTAGAGTGCTCTGAGCGACGAGGTTAGTGTTGTGAAGTCCACATCACGTGGAGCCAGGAATTCTGCAAAAGAAGGCCTGGGTCACTTTTAACACATAATCCAACCTTCAATATACTTACTAGTTCTTAGTTTTCAAGAGACTTTGAATGAGTTGGGTGATAAAGTGATAGATACAATAAAAGCTTTTGGACGCCATTTTTGAATCTTCTTCAGTGTCGTGAAGTCCTCTGGAACACTGTGACCCAAAGGTGGCAAAAGACAGGAGAATCAGTAGGGTCATTCTTGAACCATTCAGGAGAGTTCACCTTCATCTCTTGGAATTTCTAGTGAAATGAGCAAGACAGAATTTAAGGATCACATTTATCTTGAAGCCTTTGTTAACTGCCCTCTCCAAGTTCCAGGGCCTTAATCCCCCCGAATTACTTTGTATTTATTTAGTATAGTCTTGGTGTATATTTATCTAAGTACACATTGACCCTACATTGCAAGATCCTAGAAAGCAGCAACTTAATTTTTGCCTTAACATCTCCAAATGCTTAGCACATAGTAGGTGCCTTCTAGCTACAAAAAACTATGATCCTATGATTGATTGATTGACTAATCTCCCGACTTGCTAATGTCTTTTGAAATTATTTTGTACTTATTATATGTACATATTTATATTATTATATGTATGTGATATATATATATTATATGTGTATATATATGTATATATTCATATTATTATATATGTATATTTGCCCATTGTTTCTTCCAGTAGAAGAGAAGCTCCCAGAGAGTAGGAATATTTCATTTTTTTTGCCTTGTTTTTCCAGTTCCAAGAACAGTATTTAGTATACAGTAAGCCCTGAATAAATGTTTTCTGACTAATTCATTAATACTTCCCCATCTTTGTATATGTTTTTTTTTTCCTTAAATGTGTGTATAGTCCTTCAGGGTAGCTAGGTAATACAGTGGATAGAATACCAGTTCTGGAGTCAAGAACATTTGAATCCTAATAGGCTCCAGACATTTATTAGCCATGTGACCCTGGGCAAGTCACTTAATCTATTTGCCTCACTTCTTCATCAGTAAAATGGGAACATCCTGGAGAAGAAAATGACAAATCCAGTATCCTTGTCAAGAAAATCTTAGTGGGATAGAACTGACTAACAATAACAGTGCTTGAGAGCAAAGCTATTTGATTTGGGGCCTTATCCCAGTCTCTTCCTATCCCCTATTAGTGGCAATCTTAAATTTTCATTAGTGTTACACTTTGATTATAAGAACCACTCTGATGCCATCTTCTATACTATCTACAGGAGGCCTGTGCTAATCTCCTCAGTTGCTATGCTCCCCCCACCCCAATTTCTTTGGTCTACCCCTCAATTTCTTTGATTTATATAGTAGGCACATAATAAATACTTGTCAACTAACTGATTGATTAATGCTTCCCTTCCACAAAATTGCTTTGCATTGACTATTTCTATTTGCTATTGTATTGCATATATTTTGCATTTTTTTCCATGTACATATTCTCCTGTAGTAGATGATATGTTTCTTGAAGACCTGGGTTGTTGCATTTTTGGTTTTGGATCCCTAGTGCCTCATTCATAATAAATGCTTATTAAATAGCTATTGAATTAAATTGAATGTAAAAGTCAGTTTGGGGAAACGAGGTGAAGCGTGAGTAGAGGTCTAGACTGCAGCACAAAGAATCTGACTTCAAAATTGGCATTAGAGGCTTAGTAGCTGTGTGACCCTGAGCAAGTCACTTTACTCTGATTGCCTCAGTTTCCTCACTGTCAAATGAGCTGGAGAAGGAAACGACCAACCACGTCAGTGTTCTTTGCCAAGAAAACCTCAAATGGGAGCACGGAGAGATGGACATGACTGAAATGAGTGAACAACAACAGCAACAAAATCAGTCTTGATCTGAGCTGGAGTAGTCAATGTGGGCAACAGCCTGGGGTACGGCATCTCAGAGAGAGTGAGGTGGGTCATATCACAAGAGCCCTTTTGTATTATTTTTCAATACTACACATGTTTTCAATGAGTGGAATATTCTGCTCTGAGTGTTATGGATACATGTAGTCTGTGTAATGGGAGATGGGTACATGTGCAGAATTCATTAGCATGCTTGACTGATGCAAATTCCCAAAAGGGGGTGTCTAGAAAACCTACTTGCAAAAGAATGGTGGAGCCTGTGTGGAGGAAGGACCTTGGAGAGATTGTGGAACATGTGTAGACATTCTGTAACTGGTTCTGGTTGGCTAACTGTGCTGAATAGGAAACTCTGATTGGCTGCAGAAGCATTAATAGATGCCCCAGTCAGCCGTGGCCATTTTTTTTCCCCCTCTTCAGCTGTTTCTTTTTTGGTTTGACTCCCCTCACATGTCCGGCAAGGGACAATGTTCTAAGGGGGAAGTCTACTTCCGAGATCATGTGAACATAGATCCAGCTCCTTTACCCGCCCTAATACCTATTCAATAATGTCCCAATGTACTAAAATCAAAATTGCAGCCAACTTTGCATTGAGGTCCTGAGAGTCTAGGAGAGCTCTTCAGGAGGGACCCAGCCCGGAGCAGCACAAGGAAGGACTCACCTGGTATCAATACCACGTTGGGACATGAATTGGAAAGATCAGTGCTTTGGAAGAATTGAGCTAACTAAACACTCCCCCGAAACCACGTGGAGTAGTGGAAAATGTGCCCCCCACTCCCTAAGATGTTAAGGGGAATTATTCATGCTTTTGTTGTGGTTACATCTTTGAAGTAAATATCTTTTTCTAAAAGCTAATTAATATTAAATGGTTAAATGGAACTGGGGTATTAGTCACCAGGGGCTAACACTAGAAGAAATATAGCTCGTGGGAGCTGAGCCAATGGAAGGGAAAAAAAACCTTCCCCTGACCCTCTGAGCCCCCTAAGGGGAAAACAACAGTCTCTGGGAGACTAAGGCAGAACAAATTCAATACTTCTGTGATAATCAACAGCAGAAATCTCAAACTCACAACCTGTGAACTGCATGTGACCCATCAAAACTCCTGAGTGCTGCCCAAACTAGGTCAAAATGTCATTGAGACATAGTTCACAAAATAAAAATACCATCACGCATAGATAATGTTAATTTGTAGTTTTCTAAATCAACTTGCAGTCTGCCATGATCTTTATTTATGGTTAAATGATCTCCTTTAATGACAGAGAGGTAATTAATGGGTAGGGATCTGGATCTCCAATTGGGAGGACTTGAGATCAGTCAGCTACTTTCTAATTTAATAACCCCGGACAAGTCAATAAACCTCCTTGTAAACCTCATCTGCAAAATGATTGTTGATTTATACCTGATATATTGTAAGATCTCTTTTAACTCCATATCTTTGATTCTATAAGTCTCACGTTTCATGTGAATGTCCAAAGCTTTCCATAAGCTGTATGTAGTGGGACTCAAATTATAAATGCAAAAGTTTTACACGTCAAATTTTGTTAAACTCACATAACTGCCTCATTTCACCCCTCTTTTTGGTGTTAGTTGGAATCTTAAAATCTCACAGTCTTATGCTTTGGAAATAAAACAACACTCAGATGCCATCTTCTATAAGAGGTGGGTCCTTACTTTCTTAGTTGTTAATGATCTGCCCCCTCCTCCAGTTATTTTGATTTAATTTGTTTATATTATATATATATATATATATATATATATATATATATATATATATATATATATATATATATATATATATCTGTATTGTTTCCCCCAATAGAATATAAAATCCTTAAGAGAAACGACTGTTCCATTTTCACTTTCAAATCCCTAGCATCTCAGCTATAGTGGACTGATGTAGAAGGTTCAAAGGCTATTAAATCTGGAAAGCATTTGGGATTCAACTAAGAGCGTCGGTTTGGTATGGAGTTCAACGTTTACAATGCTGAGTTTGAGATCAATAAGAGCTAGGTTCAGATCCTATTTCTGTATAAGCATAACCAAGCTCTTCATCTCCTTGATTTTTCACCTTCTCATCTGTAAAATGGGTGTTTAGATTGTATTATCTCAAAGGTCCCATTAAGGGATTCCTCCACTTTAAGATGTAGTCTAAGATTTGACATGACAAAGTCCTGTAGTTTGAAAGTATGTTATGGTTTAATGGTGACATTTGAAATTTATAATCCAGAGAATCTTGAGAAAATGGAAATGATCAATTTCAAACCAAGTCTACCACTTTTTTCCCTCCTTAAGTGTTCAGCGCCATCCCCCCCCCCCTCCAATTCTGCAATCATATGGCAAGACCGCTAAGCAAAATTAGCCTCTCCTTTCCTTTTCTCTGGCCTGGTTCCCAGAGTTATTGTTTGGTTGGCTTGTAGTGACATAGGCAAATCAAATGCAAGTGTATCACCTCGGGTCTGTTCTAAGGGTCTCTTGAATAGCGCTAAGTTTGTACCCTTCAGCACTAGGCTTCCCAAGGATCCAGGAGGACCACTGATTGCACCGAGCATCTGGAGAGGGTTTGATGATCCCCCGGTGAAACATTCAAAATTGTAGAAAGAGTGTTTCAGGATTGAGATAACTTGTCCTCTTCCCAACATTTTAACCTGATGAGATTTTGCTGGAGTGTGTGTGTGTGTGTGTGGGGGGGATTCTAACTTGTATTATCCACACTAACAATCCCTCTCAGCTTTGTGTTATCTGTAGATCTGGACAGGCGTGTAATCTAAACCTTTGTCCAAGTCATTTGTTAAAAAAAAAAGTTACAGGGTCATATATAATCTTGTAGTACTTTCTCAGAGACTTCCATACTCACAGTGTCACCCTTGTGATGGCTAAAGTATATGTCTCTGGTAATGGACACACAGTAGGTGCTTTATCTTACTGATTGTTAAAGAATGGAATAGCCAAAGCAAGATTCGAACCCACACCCTCTCATTCAGCCCATTTCCTGCTATATGCTCTCTTTTTGAATGGTTATCCATATAGCACGAAGGGACTGAATCTGGCTGTGGCCAATTAGTTTCTAGCAGAAGTTAATTTACGAGTTTATACATCTCCTGTTATACATCTAAAGATTTATTGAAATTTGGTCCCAGATAATGAGGCACTATTTATAATCTTTCTAGGAAGCAACTCTCCAGTTTTAAATAGCTCTTTAAAAATAACTGGTTTGTAGGGAACAAAATATGGGATTTTTTTTTCTTTAATAAAAATCCACAACAACTCCTATAGCAGACCTAGTAGAGAAGTAGAAGGATTATGTGGAATGGCTGTGTGTGCTGTTGAAGGGATTATCCAACCTAGGAGAGGGGAGGAGGATTAGCTACGACATGATATAGGAACAAGCAGATTAAAAGAATACTAAATATGTATTACAGGCTCTTTCCTATGACATACGATAATACATAGCTCCCATTGAATAATTCAAGACTGGAATTCAGCTGATAGCTCACCTAGAAAGGTTTATGAATGGGATAAAATAGAATTAGAGGCTTTGATCCCATGAGGGACGGGGTATTCTCATTCACAATCATCAGAATTGTTCTTCCTTTTCAGAACAAGGAGGGGAAAGAAAGGAAGGAAGAGGAGCGTAAGAATGGAAGCATTGTTCCTCAGGCCTTGTCAATGAGCGGGCGCAGATATGAATTAATTAGAATGGGCACCAAGGCCCAGACCCCGCACCCACCAGCTTTGTCATCCTTTGCTTTTGCCATCCTGTCATCTCTTCCTCCCTGTCCCCCAACTCAGTGCTGGTGAAGGAGACTGGAAAAATAGAAAAGGACTCAGAGACCCTCAGGACAAAGTTGAAGGTAATAAATAGAACTTTTTTTCTGTTAAGTACTTTGATTTCATCCTTCCTCACTTCCTTTTCCCTTCCTTCCCCCCTTTTTTCCTTCTTCCCTTTCATCCTTCCTTCTTTCCTTTTCTCTTTCTTTCCTCCCTCCTTCTTTCTTCCTCCTTCCTTCCTTCCTTCCTTCCTTCCTTCCTTCCTTCCTTCCTTCCTTCCTTCCTTCCTTCCTTCCTTCCTTCCTTCCTTCCTTCCTTCCTTCCTTCCTTCCTTCCTTCCTTCCTTCCTTCCTTTCTTCTTCCCTTCCTTCCCTTTTTTCTTTCCTTCTTCCCTTCCATTCTTCCTTCCTCATTCCCTCCCTCCCTCCCTTCCTCCATATTGGAGTTATGACAAAAGCCAGCCCAGAGAGACAGTAATTTTCCTCAGGCCACACAGCTTTTAGAGGACAGAACAGGGCTCAGCGTTCCCTCTGGGGGATGCTGATCTCCCTGGCCTGGCTGTTGGTTCTTACTTTTTTGAAATGGATCCATTGCATGATGATGTTTTGACTTATGAATGAATTGTACTTAGGTTATCTCTAAATCACAAGTTTCACTCTGTCATCTCCCAAGAAGAAAGGCCTGAGATGTGGAACAAAATATGGGTCCCTTCCCCTTTCCCATCCTGAGTGAGCCTCTCCAGCTTTGGGGTTAAAGGGGAAGAGAAAGGAAGGGGTTTGGTTTGTGATCCCTGTCATTGAGCAGCTCTGGACAAGGATTCAGCTGGGTTTAGAGGCCATAATCCTGATCTTGGAACCAGAAACAGCTGGGTTCAATTCCTGCCTCAGGGTCTTATTAGATCAATGCCTTCAACAAGTCTCCTTAACTCTGAGTCTTATACCCTTTGATCCAGCAGTGTCTCTGTGCGTCTGTATCCCAAAGAGATCATAAAAAAGGGGAAAGGGACCCACATGTGCAACAATTTTTGCGGCAGCCCTCTTTGTAGTGGCAAGAAACTGGAAACTGAGTGGATGCCCATCAACTGGAGAATGGCTGAATAAATTATGGTATATGAATGTTATGGAATATTATTCTTCTATAACAAATGACCAGCAGGATGATTTCAGAGAAGCCTGAAGAGATCTTCATGAACTGATGCTGAGTGAAATGAGCAGAACCAAGAGAACACTGTACATGGCAACAAGATTATGTGAGGATCAATTCAGACTCTTTTCAATTTTGAGATGATTCAGGTCAATTCCAATAGGACAGATAAAGCCATCTGTATTCAGGGAGAGGACTGTGGGGATTGAATGTGGATCACAATATAGTATTTTCACCTTTTTTGTTGTTGTTTGCTTACATTTTTTTTTCATTTTTCCCTTTTTTGATTGATTTTTCTTGTATAGAATGATAAATGTGGAAATATGTATAGATGAATTGTACTTTTAACAAATATTGGATTATTTGCTATCTAGGGGAGATGGTGCGATGAAGGCAGGAAGAAAAATTTGGAACACAAGATTTTGCAAGGGTAAATCTTGAAAACTATCTTTGTATATAGTTTGAAAATAAAAAGCTATTATTAAAAAAAAAAAAAAAACTAAACTAAACTCTGAGCCTTAATATCCTAATCTATGAAATGGAAATCATCAAAGCATCTATCTTGGGGCTTTTTGTCAGATAATGTTTATAAAATATAAAATCTTTAAAAATTTTAAAAATTTTAAAATTTTATAAAATGTAAAATTTTGTCAGTAATGTTTATAAAATGCTATTTAAAAAAAATCTGTGATTTCCCACTATTGAATCATAGGGTATAAGGCTCAAAGTTAAGGAGACTTGTTAGCAGCATTGAGTTAGTAAGACTCTGGAGGCAGGAATTGAATTCAGCTGTTTCTGGTTCCAAGCATTTTTTTTAAAAGCCTTAAGCTAATATAAATATTAAATATATATATATTATATATATATAATAAATATTAATATAAAGGTGAGCTATATCCAATCATTTGAAATGTTTCCTTTAGCATTTCCAGCAGAGGCGTGGGGATGGGTCTGAGACCTATCAGGGAGCTGCTGCCCTTCTTAGTGGGGAGACCAGTGAAGCTAAAACCGGGCCTCCAGTCCTAAGAGCTCCATTACAAGCTGCCGTCGGGTTTTATCTAAACCAGAGAGTGTGGAGAGGAAGTGCAGCCTATATTTGGACAAATATGGGTAATTGTTACTTCATGGCAGAATTGTAGAGCTGTGAATAGCTCAGCTCCTGAGTTAATGCCTTTGTGCTGTGGAAGAGGGAGGAAAAGAGGAAAAATAATTTCTTTTCAAAGAGAGAAATTACATAGAAAGGGATCAGAGTGATGTGACTCTGGGCAATTCAGTGCCGAAGAGTACCTGTACTTGTATGAGCATCAGGAGTGCTCCCACAATATCCCACAGGGGCTTGATTCTACTCCTGACATGGTGGAGGCAGGAAGAAGGCAGGAAATGCAAGTTCCTAAGGTGGTTTGGAGGAGGTAACCTGGTACTTTGGAAAGGATGCTCAATTTGGAGTTGAAAGTCTAAGAACCTGGTAGTTAATCCCCAAGACCTTTCCAGGTGGTCTATGAGATCAAAACTATTTTTATAATTTGAGACCCACAGAATGACTCTCTGACCTACAGAAACATAAAAACAAAGTTGTGTTGAGGTCCTCAACAAATTTTAAGAATGAAAATGGGTGCTGAGAACCCAAACTTCAAGAACCTCTTCTTTAGAACTTTGATGCTGAATACTTCAGCTGTTTTATAGCCTACTGCTCTGATTTTTTTTTCTGAAGAAGTATATTTTAGGTCTTGATAAAAACCCAACTTTTCAAATTTCCCTGGACTACAGATGGCTTTGTCTTCCTGTCCCTCTGGGAGGTCTCTTTTTTGAAATTTAGGTTATCTGTCCCAATATGGCTGTCCATGGTGTAGGAGACTGAATGTGGAGGCAGAACAACTAGATTTGAGACTTGGTTCAGCTATTTACAAACTGTATTATCTTAGGTAAGTTATTTCTCTTTTTCCTAACTTGGTTTCCTCCTGTGTAAAATTAGAGGGTTGCCTGGAAGGATTCAAGATTCTCCACTTTTCCCTTGGAGATTTTGAGTTTCTAGTCTTCTGTAACTCCTTGTCACAATGGAATAATATTCTCCATCTTGGTTGGTTTATTTGATGTTAACTTTTTCTTTTATTATTCTAGGAACTTTGAACAATAGGAAATGCCATTTTAGCTGGAGTCTCAGAAAACTTCTCATCTACAAAAAGAGGGAATCAGACAAGATGGCTTCTGAAATCCCTTCCAGGTCAAAATCTTTGATCCTCTGATTTCTAAGGCTCCCTTCAGCTTGGGGATGAGAGGGAGAGAGACACATATGGAGACCTAGACCCAGATGGAAAGAAGCAATATGAGATTGAGAGAGACAGAGAGAGACAAAAATGGAGAAAAAGAGACAAGAGATAAAGAGACAGAAAAAGAGACAATGCAAACAAAGAGATAAAGGGCGGGGAACAGATATGGAAAAATACAGTGAAAGACACAGAAATACACATAGAGAGACAAAGAGGTAGAAAAAAAGAGAGAAAAAAAAAGTTATAAACAGAGAAAAAGAGAGATAGAGAGAAAGAACCCATCACAGAGGCAGAGAGAGAGACAGAAATAGAAAAACAGAGCTGGAAAGTTTATCAATGATAAACAGAGATGAAGCTAGAGAGACAGGGAGATTACCTGGAATGACCTATTTCAGGAGCTCAGGTGCTGATTTCAGCTCACAAGCTGTGGGAGAACACAACAGATGCTTTACTATCTTTCCTTGCAGGTAATTGAGAACTTCCCAGGTGTCCTAGCCAGTCAGGTTTCATTGTCAGGGGTGGAGTCAGGGATGAGTTGGGACTTAGGTCTGCAGGTCAGCATGGCAAGTGGCTCTTGCTGTCAATGGAAACATCACATTTAAGTCAGCTGAAATTTCCAACTGAAGGCTTTCAAACTAAAGCTACATAGAAGCATGTGGAATATTACAACAAACAAAATTTTTTTAAAAAGTTAAATTCAGAATAAAATTGGTCTCCATTTTAAGAAACACTCGGGTGACCTTGTTGGGGTTCCCCACCCCTGACACTAACCAACTCCACGTTCTAGGGCAATTACCTTCAAATCTTAAATCTCTCAAGATAACTAAGGCTTTTGAGAAATGCTAAGAACAAGAATAACAACAAAGGTCTTTGTTTGCTTTTAGGCTGTGCCATGACAAATGGAAGTGTGTCCCAGAGGGATCTTAAAGGAAGGAAAGGGACCCACATGTGCAAAAATGTTTGTAGCAGCCCTTTGTGTAGGGGCAAGAAACTGGAAACTGAGCGGATGCCCATTAGTTGGAGAGTGACTGAATAAATGATGGTATATGAAGGTTATGAAATATTATTCTTCTATGAGAAACGAACAGTAGGATGATTTCAGAGAGGCCTGGAGAGACTTACATGAATTAAGAGTGAAATGAGAAGAACCAGGAGATCACTGGACACGGCAACAATAATACTATATGAGTATCAATTCTGATGGATGTGGCTCTCCTCAACAATGAGGTGATTCAAGCCAATTCCAACTAGCTTATAATGGAAAGAACTGTCTGCACCCAGAGAGAGGATTATGGGGTGAGTGTGGATCACAACATAGTATTTTCACTTTTGTTGTTCTTTGCTTCATGTTGTTTTCTTTCTCATTTTTTCTTTTTAATCTGATTTTTCTTGTATAGCATGACAATTGTGGAAATATGTAGAGAAGAATCACACATGTTTAACATCCTGGACTACTGGTCTAGGGGAGAGGTTAGGGGGGAAGGGAAGGAGAAAAAATCTGCCACACAAAGTTTTGCAAGGGTGAATGTTAAATTTTCTACGCATATATTTTGAAAATAAAAGCTTTAATTGGAAAAATGAGCAAAAAACTGAAAAAAAAAACCAAAAAGAAAAGAATCCCTTCCTTAAGTGAATGGAAACAGCAAAGGCAGTAGGCAATTGAGAGGGCAGATCTACTCAGTTCCTATATTGCCTCTAGCCTGGGAATATTAGGGGGAAAAAAGATTAAAGGATAATGTAACTCAGGATAAAGGGAGATTGTCATTTTTCTTTATGTATTCTATAGTCCAGTCAAGCTGGTATATTTCCTGTTTCTTTTTGGGGGGAGTATATGTCTTGTTTCTTAAGTACAACATTCCCTTTGCTACCTCTGATTTTGTATGGGCTGTCCTCCATGCTGGGAATATCCCATGTCGCCCCTTCTGCATCCTAGCACCCCTAGTTGTATTCAAGCCTCAGTTCAAAATCTATCTCCTGAAGGAGGTCTTTTCCAGTCTCCTCTGTTGCTAACCTTTGCTCTCTAAGGTCACTTTCCATTTGCACTGTATATACATAATGCTACAAATATTCATATATCTCCATTTTCAAATGTGCTCTGGGATTTTGAGCACTTAGAAGGGATTATCTGAGAGTCCAGGAAAATAGTGACAATAGTGAGCTAAATCCAGTAAGATAAAATGTAATAGGTGTAAATCACAGGCTCTATGCTTTTACTTAAATCTACAGCCCAAATCCAGTATGGAAAAGGGATAGCAAAGTAGTAGTGCATGTGTAAAAGATTTTGGTGGAAAGTCAAAATGAATCAACAGAAGATACGGCAATTGACAAAATCCAATGAAATCTTAGGCTACTTTAAGAGATGTGAGCTGACATCGGGGCTGTTATTTTCAGTTCTCCAAAGTCACATCTTAAGAGACATTGAGAAGGGAGAATCGGACATTGCTTCTCTCATCACCATCAACCTCAAGCTAATGAATAACTCCTTGCCTGTAGCCCACAGACATTGATGACATCCTTACAATGACAACAGCAAAGTCTCACCACATTCTACCATCCCCTCAAGCTATTATTCTCCATCTCTTCTCCCTTTCACAGATTCCTCTCAGTCCTCAATCTCTTTCAGCCTGGCTTTTGACCTGACCACTCCCTTGAAATGCTCTCTTCAAAGTTACTAAAGATCTCCTAACTGTCAAATATGACATTCTATTTTCACTACTCATCCTTCTGGACCAAAGAACGGGAAGCCCCAAGAAGCAAGTTCAGGCTTGATACCAGGAAAGTTAATAGTTAGAGCTGCCCTTCCTCTTCCAGGAGGTAGTGAGCTCCCCATCATAGGTGGTCTCCCAGTGAAGGGTTGATGACCACTCATCAGGGATGTTGTTGAAGGGATTCGTTTTTCAGATCAAGTTGGACTAGGTGATTTCTGAGGTCTCCCAGATCTAAGATTCTTTGAGTCTCCAACTGCAAATTGAAAACTTTAAACTTCTCTAAGCTAACGCCCAGCTTGGCCAAAAGTCCTTGGGTCCAATGGGACTGGTTGACCATCTGTGCCACTGGACTGGTGTCTTGTAACTTGGCAGTGGGGCCACTTATTGCCCCACTCTCTTCTGCTGCTCTTAAACAGGTAATTGGTTTGTGAGATATACATTCACGTTTTCCCAGTCTGGTAGATTCATTCTCCTTGTCAGCTACATATCATTCTTTCAAAGCTGCTCACTAAATCCTGCTACTGGCAACACAGAGGGGTCTCATTTCTGTTATTGCTATTTCCTACATATCCAAAATGTCAGAAATGAGTAAACAGCTGCTTTTTATTTATTTATAATACCTATTCTCTCTTCTAATATCTCTTTTTGTCTCTCCCTCCTGTCTCTTTATTTCTCTCTGTGTTTGTTTCTATTTATCTCTTTCTCTCTCTCATCTTCTCCATATATATCCATATCAATCTATCTGTCTGTCTATCTGTAGAACTGAAATGAGTAAATACATGTAAGAATTCAATACCAAAAAGAGTATGTAATTTAACCTCTTGGATACTTTTTCCTATTTTATTTAGGAGAATATACATTTAAAGAAGAGAAAATTGAGAAGGATGAATAGCTGACATTTATAATGTGCTTTAAAATATGCCGAGTACGTGATTCTATTATCTCATTTGGTCCTCAAAATGAGAACATTTGAGGCACCTGCCCAATTTTACAGAGAAGGAAATTGAGGCTCAGAGGTGTAGTGACTTATTCCAGATTCATACCATTAGTAAGTGCCTGAAGTAGGCTGTAAATTATTGAATTCAAATGTAGCACTCTACACATTAAGCTATAGAAAAAGGAGAAAAAAAGAGAGAAATGGAAGAAAAGTGGGGAGCAAGAGGTATAGAAGCAGCAGCAGAAGGAGGGAGGAGGAGAAGAAAAGAGGAAATAAGGAAGAGGAAGAAAAGGATGTAAAAGGAAAGGAAGATGGGGAGGAAAATAGATTGTCTTTAAGGTTTTCCTGGGAGACAGTATGACATAGGGGAAAGAATATTGACTTGTCTGAAGATCTAAAGATCTCAAGAAAGGGACCTTAGGGGTCACTGCATCCAGCCACTCCATTTTACAGATATGGAAACTGAAGCACATATAAAAATCACACAGCTAATAAGTGTTTAAGGTGGAATTTGAATTCCTATTCCTATTCCTAACTTTGAGCCAAATTATCTATCCACTAAGGCCAGCTTACTGCAAATTCTGAAAGTATAAAACAAGGCAGCCAAAGATAATAGACTAATCTGGATGACTTCAGGACATTTCTGTGGACCAATATAACAATTATCCTGAGTTATTTCTGTCTTACAGTTTTTGAGACAACTAGTTTTGTTCTTCACAGTTTCTGATGGGGTAATAAAAAATAATCCTTTATACTCCTATATACAAAATCATGTTATATCTGTTTTTTATTTTTATCCTCACACCAACCTTCTGAGATAGGTAATGCAGGTATTATTATCCCTTTTATACAGAAGAGTCACAGTCCAGACATGATCTATCCATTGTAACACAGCTTGTAAGTATCATAGATATCACTCAGAATCAGTTCTTTCCATTTCTTTCCCTTTATATTAAACCTGAAACATTTTGAGGGTTTTTGTTAAAGAAAGAATGGGTATGAGATACAGTGGGAAGAATTGAGATCAAACCTAAATATACATTAAATTGATTAAGAAGCACTCACTTGATGCTAAGGTCTATGCTTGGTACTGGAGATACAAAGACAAAAATGACACTCGCCTTGTTGAAAGATGTTATATTGTAATAAAGAGGCAAAAAAGAGCTGGAAAAGAGTTGAAAATATACATATAATGGTAGAGAGAAAGTATAAGAGAATGTGATTAAGAGAAATATAAAATGAACAGTCAAAATTGTGAATGTGAATGGGGTGAACTCGCCCATAAAATAGAAAAGGGATAGCATAATGGATCAGAAGGAGTTGAAGTTGTAGAGAATGAATATTGATGGGATTTGAAACATATCAGCATTAGGTTAAGACTTATTTAGACAGAGTGAACTAGTTGACTTTTAGCTGACCCACCCTCAAGTTGGTCTCCATGTGAAAATTCCAAAGCACAGTATATTCATTTCCTTACGGCTGTGTGTGTGTGTGTGTGTTTTGCTTTCAGCTAATCTTAATTGGAGGTAAGATTCCAGGTATTTAAAAAAATAACAATTGATAATTGTACATAATGCATATAAAATTCTTTGATCTTTATTATCTCATTTTAAGTTTCACAACAATCCTGCAATGGTATTATGTTTATTTTATTTTTTTCAAATTCTCATTTTAGAGATAAAAAAGAAACTGAAACTCAGGGTTTAAGTGAATTAACTATGAAAATACACCAAATCAGAAAAAAAGATGTCATATAAATCAATCTCCGAAGTTTACAGATTAAATACCATACACTTCAGAAGAGTATAGTAACTTGCTTAGGGTTTACACAGATAATTAGTGGCAAGGGTGTGTTTGGCACCTATGGATCTAAATTAAAGTCCCTATCCAATGTGCCTAATAGGAAATTGGTGTCTGTGGAATAGTAGGGAGTGGGAGAGCTTGATTTCTTCTGGTGAAGGTTTATGTTAGATTTTGAAAAAAAAAATGATACACATGGCCAGTTCTCAGCACAGCTTTCAGCCGTTGCTCTTTTCTACTTCTTTTCCACTCTGAGACTGCCCTAGATATTCATTTTTATTTAATTTTACCTGGTGTCATGGTCTGTGAAAGGGAATAATTCTCAGGAGAATTAGTCATGACAGTCAGTAATGAAATCACTAGACCCTTTTGTTTGACAGTTTTAAGGGAAGGCCTCAAAGGGAAGGTCACTGTGGCTTAAGTGGAAATAGCTTAAGGGAGTGTAAGGCGGGGGGACTAAGTGAAGACAGCCCACTGACAGACTCCAACCCCTGCCTTATTCTGAACGACCTCCCATTTTGCTTCAGAACAAACCAAATCAGAGTAGCCCACTGACCCTCATTAGGATGGGGCTGGGCCTGATGCTTGTAAAGCTGGGCTGGGAAGGGAGATGCTTAGAAAAATTTGGGTCTGAAGCCCATAGAAGGAAGATAGAAGATCTAGAATGTTTTAATCTCCTGGAAACATCTACATTCCTGTCTCAGGATGGTGTGTTCAGCTTGGGCTCAAAGGCAGCTCATATTTCTTGTTTGTTTAGTTTTGTTTTTTATATCATAGGGGAGGAAAGTCCTGCTTAGATAGGTCCAATTCATTCCCCACTATAAATCCTTAGGATCTTTATTACAAATGAGGGAAACTGAAGCACAGCATTATAGATTTAGAGCAGGAAGGGATTCATTCAGCTCAATCTTCAAATTTTTTTTTAAATAAATAAGGAAGTATGTGAATCCTAGAAAAGTTAGATGACTTGCTTAAAACTACTTATCCAGCAAGAAACAGAATCAGGAATCAAAGCCAGATCTTGTAATGTCAATCAACTGACAAGCTGGAAGTTTATAGCTTGGATTCTGGATAAAGCAGGTGTCCAGAAAAGAATCATAATAGGAATAAAAGGGCATCAGGTAGAAGGGAAAATGTAGAGAACATTTGGATGAAAAAATTCTAGGTCAGAAACTTAAATATATAGAAGAAATATGAGAAGCTATCTCCCTCCCTTCTTTGGGAAAATAGGCCTGGGATACTTTCACTTTCTACCTGTGTGACACTGGGTAAGTCACTTACTTAACCTTTCTGGGACTCAGTTTCCCCACCTGTAAAAAGTATGTATGTGTGATATTACAAGTCTCCTAAAGCTTTTTTTTCTTCTCAAGATCTATGAATCTATATTGTACTAATATCAGACTTTTAAAAATTTTTTTAAAGTTCGCAGAGCTATCTCTCCTTTTTATTCTTTACACTGGAAAATTTTAATTTGAGGTTCAATCTTGCTTTAATACACACATATATATGTATACATATACACACATATAAATTGACATTTTAAAATATTATTTTAAATAATTTTATACATTTTATTTTACTTCTTTAAATACATAATCCATAGGCTTCATCCAATGGTGAGAGGGTCCATGACATAAGCAGAGTAAGAACCTCAATTTAAGGGATTTTTCTCTTTGGGGGAAGGTTGAATTGGGGAAATACAGGTGAAGTAAAAAACAGATATTTGTAAAAGTATTTTCAAACATTTGAAAAGAAAGAAGTTTTTTAAAAAGAAGAATGACTGTCGGAAAAAATTCTCTTTTTTGGACTCCATTAATCACAAACCAAAGTTGTCTCAGAATGTAAAGAGACTGAAGACTGGAACTGGCAGGGCTAGTATTCTATGAGGTAAAGGTCTTGACCTTGAGCAAAGTTGGATTGGACTGGGATGTTTAACTGTGACTTATCATTGGAGCACAGGCACTGGTCATCGGCACATGCTCTCTGTATGTGACCTGGCTGGGGAGTTTGAGCTCTGTTCAGACCCTTTCCTGCCCCCCTTCTACTTCTGTATTATTCAATTGGCCAGTAGGAGTCATGACCCCACTAATGCTTTAGCGACAAGACTCTGGGGACTTAATGGACTGGCAATTGCTATATATTACAGAAGAGACAGAAAAAGCTCTCTTGTCAGAGTCCAGTGCTGAATATGCAAACTCCACGGCCAGTCATTGGTCAGAGACAAGGGAGCTGGTCTTAGAGTCCTGGGACTTATTTGTTCAAGAAAGCCCTAAAGATATCTCAGCTCTCCAGGGTGGCTGGAGTTTATTCATCTAATCCTTTATTATTCTATGACTCTAAACTTAATCATATTGTACAGGGCTGGAATTAGAGGGCCTGGCTTGGACTCTTGTTTTTCACTTCATTTCTTCATGACATTTAGGGATCCCTTTTTGGCCTTTTGATTTCCCCACAATGAAAGAAGCAGTGGGTGGCTATGTTCAACTCTAGATCAATTATCTAACAATATTGTCTTTCCCTGACCCCAGCATAGTGGAAAGAAGGAAGGAAGGAAGGAATATTAAGGTGTTTTTGAGATGTATCAGCGTTTCCCTTTCTTTGGGACTGACCAGTACACTATAACTTATTCCAGGAGAGATTTTCCAGGACAGCTCTGAGTCTACTACATGTTTACATAATGGCCCCTAAGAATGACTGCTCAGAACAGGGGAAGCATGTGGGACATTCTCCCCTCCTAGGTTCCAATCTCCATTTCCAGGTTTGCTCACCCTTTTTTCCCTCTTTTTCCACACTCAGGCAAAGATCAATTACATCCTCTCTCTGCACTTTGTGCCCGTTTAATCTCTCCTATTTTGTTTCTGACATCTCCAATAATCCATCCCTGACACTCTTCATAGATACAGCAATTACAGCCCACAAGGACAGCTCTTGACAGGATGAAGACTATTTGCCCGCCATCGTCCCGAGCCCTAAAGATATTGGACATGACTTCGGGAAATAGCTCTAGAAGGAAAAAAAAAAAAAGATACTGATAATGGCTGCTATCTACATCCTCTTTCTCTGTTCTTAACCAATGCAATGTCTGGAAGGAGAAATGAGGAACCACAGTCCACTCTGTAACATTTAGATGGTGGTTGGATTGACAAAAACCTAGCTCAAACTTGATTATTGTCTGTTGGTAGACCACAAACCAGATTGGACTGATTCTTGTATGAACCAGTTCTAAGGATCAGTACTTAACAAAGTCTAGAGGTATTAATTTTCTTAAATAGATCAGATTTATTATATTTTTAGGATTTGAAATTCCCTTTCCTCTCAGGAAATTCATGGAGGTCATGCTATTCATTTTGGAAGATGGGGAATGAGTGGTGGGTTTGCCATTGACTGCTCAACATAATTATTCTAACATCCAGAATATATTATCCTCTTAAACCTGGCTGAGAGGACAGGTATGTTAGAATGGAAGTTGCTTTTATTGGTGACTATGGCAGTTGCATAACAAATATTCCTGCCTGGGGGAAAAATGACTATTTCAATCTCTTTTCTTTCTCATAAAGTCTGTCTGTGTTGATGTGTTCGTTAGTTTTGCTGAATTGTTTACTTTCTCTCTTTTATTCTTTGTTATAAAGGATGGTTCTCTGAGAAGGGAGAGTGGGGAGGAATATATTGGAAAAATAAGGTGATATAAAAGGAAAAGATATCAGTAAAAGTTTTACAAAAATCATTTCATGAAAATTATGTTAAAAATTGCAAAAAATCAAGGAAAATAGGAGTTATGGTGAGACTCGATGTCAGTGGTATCAATCACTTTTATCTTCTCTATAGGTTGCACTGACTTTAAGTTGAATGCTCATTGCCTATTTTTGCTTTCTAGATGCTCAGTGTTACCCACCAAGTGTTCCTTCCTGTAATTAAATATACTCTGTCTGACACTATCTCTAGAGAGAGATAGGATGTCAAATATATGTGAAAATATAAGGCCAGTCTGACTGGACCATAGAGTGTAGGAAGAGGAAAAAACATTATAAGGGTGAAAAAGTTAATTAAGGCCATATTGGGAACAGGTCTGAGATCTGAGAACTAGGAACCATTGAAATTCAATGAGGGGGGCAATTAGGTGGTACAGTGGATAGAGCACCAGCCCTGAAGTCAGGAGGACCTGAGTTCAAATGTGACCTTAGACACAATTCCTAACTGTGTGACCCTGGGCAAGTCACTTAACCCCAATTGCCACAGGGGGGAAAAATTAATGCGTACAGGAGGAGACCCAAGGCTTTAGGACTATCTCTTTGACAGCTGAGGTCACATGCTACCATATGTATTCATGATTTGAGTAAGGGGTAGGGTAAAAGACATCTATATCTTCTCTAGCTTGACAAGATTTCGGGAGGAAGGCAGCAAGAATTGAGATGGAAAGAGAGAAGCAAAAAAAAAGATTTAGACCAATCATTTATTTGACTTCATCTTATTCTTCCCTACCCCCAACATTCTATCCATTATTTTGATTCAAATTTTCATTTTTCAATGAGTTATACTGGTACCAATTAGACATAAGTCCAAAAGTAAAGTCATTTCGACAAGTATTTATTAAGCACTTACTATGTGCCCGGCACTCTGCTAAGTACTTACCAGTTTTATATATTTTTGAATATATCTATATATACAAAACTATATGGTGGATAAAATGGAATTCATTAAAGGGGATTGGGAAAGCCTTTTTGCAGAAGGAAGGATTTTAGCTGAGATTTGAAGGAGGTCAAGAGGTAGAGAGGATTGGAGAACAGTCAGTGGAAGTGTCCAGTGTCAGAAGTTGAATTGACTTATTGGAGGAATGGTAAGGAGTCTAGGATCACTGAATGTTAGAGGAAAATGAGATATAAAAAGACCAAAAAGATAAGAAGAAAAGGTCATAAAGGATTGTGAAAGTCAAACCAAGGGGTTTTATATTTGTTCTTGAATGTAAGAGAGAGATAATGGATTGGATGAGTGTGTGGATGGCAACATAGTCAAGTCCAACATTTTACTTTAGGAAAATCATTTTCATATATGAGTGGAGGATAAACTACAATAGGAAAAGACAAGAGGCAGAAGACAGGTCAGCAGGGTCTTGTGCAAATCCATGCATGAGGGTGTGAGGGCCAGAATCATGAGGGTCAGAGTGTCCCAGAAAAGAAGTTCTTCTTTAGAAGGTCTTGTAGAATCGATAGGATTTAGCAAAAGATTGGATGGGGTGGAATTGTTAAGTTGCGAGCCTGGATAACTGGAAAGATGGTGGAATTGATGGTAAGAGGGGAGCTAGGAAGAGGAAGGGGTCTGGGAAGAAAGATAAACTCAGTTTTGGACATATTGAGTTTAAGATGCCTTTAAGATATTCGGTATATGGAGCATCAGGCATAGTGTTGATGATAGAATCACCAAACATTGTGGTGGGTGGGTCTGTTGCCATGCAGACATTCAAACACAGGTGGTTTCCATTTGGGAAACTATTGCCAGGTGCTGGGAGCTGTTAAATCTCATTAAAAGGAACCAGGAGAGTTGTCCAGGCACCACAGATCAGGGCTTAAAAGAGTGATTCTTATACTTATTAGCCAAGTGGCCACAGGCCAGTCTTATGACCTCTCTGAACTTCAAGTCCTCATTCATAAACTTTGAAGATCCCTATGTTGTATTCCCCAGTAGAATGAGTTCCCTGAAAGGAAAACCTACTTCATTCCTTTCCAGTACATAGTTTAAATGCATCCATCAATTAGCAAACATTGAAAAAGTGTTTATGATATTCCAGCCTTCTTCCTCAGCACTCAGGATACAAAGAAAAATCAAAACTGTGCTTGTCCTCAAGGAGCTTACATTTTATTGGGGGGGGTGTTCCATGGTGCATAAATCACTATACACATGAGACATGGGGATGGATAGAATCCCATAATAGATGTTGCTAAATGTTTCTTGGTTGATTGCATGTATACAATTAAAACTTGAAGGCTGTTCATTGTTTAGTCTCTTCATTTTTCAATGAGCAACCTGTATGGTTTTCTGATCACACATCTTTCTAATGGTACCCTTATTCTGGTTCTCTAGCTGGAAATACGTTGCAGCCTGCTCATGTCTATACCCTTTGGGTGACCCACAAATTAAATTCTCGGTTGATCGTAGCATTCCCTGACTCATAATTGGCATTTGAGTCTCAGTCCCCATACTCTTTTCATGCCAGGCAAGTGGGCGCATTTTGAGGAAGGAGATCTCTGCCAGGATGCTTGCTAAGGTTCACAGCTATAATGTATCAGATCATCCAAATTCCATCATATTCTCAAGCCACTTAACTTTTATTATATGTTTCCAACATCTCCAGAAATACATTGCAGAAATTACCTACCTACGCTTTCTGTAGCAGAGTCTATGATCAGTGATCATTCCCAGCTACAGGTTGGAGCTTCACTTGCTCCCTGAAATGACACATCTGGAAAAGAATAATTGCTTCCTTGGCAGCAAGGCATCAAAGAAAGGCAGGGTTGGTTCACATTCTCTTCCACATTTTTAAAAGCGATTTTCATGTCTTTAAAAAAAAACTGGTTAAACCTCAAGGACAATGATAGATAAGCAGCGAGAACAATCAGATGTTTTTCTTTTTTTATTGAAGCTTTTATTTTCAAAACATATGCAAGGATAATTTTTCACCATTGACCCTTGCAAAACCTTGTGCCCTCTCCTAGATGGCAAGTAATACAATATATGTTAAACACGGTAAAATATATATGTAAATCCAACATAGGCGTAAATATTTATACAATTACTTGTTGTACAAAAAGAATCAGATCAAAAAGGGGAAAAAAAAAAGAAAAGAAAACTCAAGCAAACCACAACAAAGGAAGTGAAAATGCTATGTTGTGAACCACATTCAGTCCCCACAGTCCTCTCTGGGTGCAGATGGCTCTCTCCATCACAAGACCATTGGAACTGGCCTGAATCTTCTCATTGTTGAGAAGAACCACATCCATCAGAATTGATGATGGGATAATCTTGTTACCTTGTGCAATGAAATCCAATCGGATATTTTTCTGCCTCAGTCCAGAAGAAAGAATTGGGAGCTATGAGTAGAAGTGAGGGGCAGCAAAAAGGGAGATAGATTTAAGTCTGAACACTAACATTTGTATCCAGTCTGTGACACTTTCTGCTTGAATGAGCACTTAACCAGTCTTTTCTTAGAATCCTCTAGTAAGAAGAAACTATTTACGGAGCAGCACATTGGATAGCTCAAATCAGTCAGTTGTAAGCATTTAAGCTTGAATCATGTATCAAGCTCTGTGCTAAATGCTAAAGGCATGGAGCTAAAAAAAAAAAAAAAGAAAATCCTTCCTGTCCTCAGGTAGCTTACAGTCCTTTGGAAGGAATAATGAGTGCATATATAAATGTAATGGAGTTAGGACAATCTATTAGTCAGAAGTCTATGCTCAACCACTGTCTTCCAACTTAGGAAAAATAAGGGACAAATGTTTTGATCACTAATATTCCATCTCTCCTACCAGTTAGCCTAGTTTTTACTTGAAAGGTATTAAAATGTAGAAGATGGTGTTTCAGTTGAGACAGGAGGGAAAGCAAGGATTAATTATAAGAGGTAGAGGTGAGGGGGAAGTGTATTCCAGGAAGGGAATAGATAACCAATGAAAATTCGAACATGTTAAAGGAAGAACATTAGGAAAAGTCAGCTGAGTGGATCATAGATTGTATGAAGAAGAGTACAATTTAATAATGTCAGAGAGGTAAATTGGGAGAGCTTATGATGAGCTTTAACTATCAAAAAGAGGAATTGGAGTTTAATTCTCATTGGGAATTCCAATGGAGTTCCAAAACTCATTGGGATTTTTTGAGTAGAGGAATGATATAGAAAGACATGAACTTTGGGAAAATTGCTTTGGTAGCTGACTGAAGAATCAATTGTTAGAGAGTTTTGAGAACAAGAATTCTATTAATTCTATTATATTCTATTAATTCTAATTAATTAATATATAATTCTATTAATTGTCAAGGGGAAGTTAGGAAGGCTTGGCTGGGGTAGGAGGTTTTCCCAGTTCAGAAATTTTTAAAAGTTGATATTAGTTGGCATTGATCCAGAAGTTTTAAAGCTAGTTCACACTGATTTGAACTGGTGAAAATCAGTTGGAAATGGATGAATATATTAATTTTGTGATAATTTTCATTCCCCACAACTGCCCCACCAAATAAGCGTATGAAATCCTCATGGGTTGACTTAACTCTATACTCTGTCTCTGATGGTAATTTTCAAGAATAATCTGAGTGAGAGGATGAAATAGTTGTGTTCATAGATTATAGATAAACCCCAGACATTTATAACTTCTCCTTAATGACATGCTGTGGCACTCTGTCTCATGAGTGATTTTATTTGTCCCTCTTTCTTGGAGCTATTTATCTGAATGAAGCTTGGTCAGTTTCAGTCTGGCTGATGGTCATTTCATATTGATATCTATATTCTAAAGTAATTTTAAGGTACTTAGTGATGATGACCAAATTTCATACCCTCCTAAAGGGCATCAAGACAGATCTTGAATTCAATTTATGTTTCATTTTGACATCTTCCAGTAAATTGATGGCTAATCACATTTAGTAGTCCTTAATGGTTTGATGTCAGTTTGGAAGGAGGTCACTTATGGAGTGCCGCAGGCATCTGTGCTATTTTTCTTCATTTCTTTTTTTTTTTAAATCAGTTCACTGGATAAAGGAATAAATGGCATTGTTGGAAGGATAAATTTGTAGATGGCACAAAATGAAATGGATAATGCCAACACATTGCTTGACTCAGATAGGATTCAAATTGGTCTCAGCTGGGTAGAATGTTGGATGAAATAAAGAAAATTAAATTTGATGGGGTCAAATGTAAAATCTTGTACTGGGGTTCAAAAAATCAACTTCCCAAGTACAAGCTAGAGGAGGTGTGGCTAGATAGCAACTATTGGCAAAAAGACCTTGGGATTTTTGTGAATTACAATTCATTGTATGCAGTATTTGACACTCATAGTCTCCCACTTTTCAAAAAGAATATGGACAGGCACATTTTCTTTTTATTTCTCTCCCTTAAGAATTAAACTTGGCCCTTATAATTTGGCAGAATTCAGTTTCGATTGCTTTGCTGTTGTTATTTCTATTTATGCTGTAGTGCTCACTACAATGTCACCATTATACTGTGTATATTATTTTCCTGATTCTGATTTCTTCTCTCCATAACTTTATATTTCTTCTTGTTTCTCTATATTCATCATTTGTTATTGTACAGCAATATTTAGTTACACTTATGTCCCACAGTTCATTTATTTTCTTAGCACAATTACAATTTGTGTTTCAGAATTGTTCATACATTTAAAAATTGGTTGGTAGATTTCTATTATATCTTCTTTCTCTCTTCAGACAACTACCATTTTTACTTCTCAAATTTTTTTTTCTCTTGAGGTCTTTAAAATTTTATTGAGTTTCCTATTAAAACAAACACTGTTTCTCTAACCTTTTTCTATAAAGAAATTTTCAGTGACCCTAAGTAAAAGTTATCCATGGTTCCATAGGCTCAAGGAACCTATTGATTAGTCAGCCCTAGCTCTAAAGGGCCGTCCTTCAATTGCTTGCTGACCTTTGGGGGAATTAATTAACTCAAGTTATGCTGGGTTTATGGAATAGTATCCTGGCTACAAGAATCCATTTCCTGACCCTTGGTGGTTAGTACCAACTTCATAGCATAATGGTTCCCACATCTTTTTTGCAACATAGTAGAGGGATCCTTTTCAGAAGAGGAGCAATAGACTAAGGACTACTGTGAGCAGTTGGGGGCTCAGGATAGTGACCACGATACTGTCTGCTCCATTGGAGCTAGTTATTACTTATTATTTAGCAATTTTGTCGCTGTTGTTTTGGAGTCTATGCTACTATTCTACTTCCCTCCTTACTGCTTTTGCTATTCTTTATAGATCAGGGAGTACTGATCCTTTACAATCTCTATTATCCTCTCCATTTTTCCTGAACCAAAATTTCTTTGCCTGTTCTTGTTGACTGCACCAATTTGTGCTTTATCTGGTGTAGTAAATGACTTGGAGTCTGAGGGTTTGGGTCAACCATCCCTTCACTCAACAGAAGCACAAGGGAACCATCTTAGCCTTCTTCAAAGTATGACCCAATAAAAGTAGCTTGCATAGAAATTCTGACCAGTGTAAGAAGCTTCCAAGCCCACCATATTAAGTGTTCCTTAAAAAATGCCTTGCCTGTAAACTCTCAAATTTAAGTTTTCCATCAATCCACCTAAGGGATGTGATGTGTTAACTCAAACTTCCCTGGGTCTACATTACAGCATCTGGGCTTTCAACTTCCTTCTAGAGGCATAGTACAGATATGGGTTTCATCTGGCCAAATTTCAGAGATACTTGTGAGGTTAGATTTGATAATTTTCTGTTGAGATTATTCCAGACACTTTACTTTTGCTCAGACTTTGTGCATTTGTGAATAGACTTTTGAGGCCATGAGTTTTATTCTGATTCATTTCGCAATTTTGTCTCCTGTAATCTGGATGTCTCAATTGCTATCTTTCTTCCTTTATTGAATCTACATGGTTTATAGTTTGTTGGATTTATCTTCTACATCATAATATTCTATCCATTCTTCTTAGTTAATAGCTATTATGATTGAATTTATTTTATTTAAAAATTTTGATAGTATTTTATTTTTCCCAACACATGCAAAGATAGTTTTCAACATTTACCTTTGCCAAACCTTGTATTCCATTTTTTTCTCCCTCTCCTCCCTTTCCTCTCCTCAAAACAGCAAGCAATCTGATATAGCTTAAACATGTGCAATTCTTCTAATGTCATTTCCAAATTTTCATTGTATGCAGGAAAAATCAAATTAAAAGAGAAAGACATATGAGAAAGGAAAAAAAAAGCAAGCAAACGAACAACAAAAAAAATGAAAATACTGTGCTTTGATTCACAATCAGTTGCCATAGTTCTCTCTGTGGATGGCACTTTCTAGTGTGATTAGATTTAAAAAGCACTAGACAAATGCATTCTTACCAATTTTAGGAGTACTCCGTCCCTGGTAAGGAGTTCACTATTTCTGTCTTTTAAGCTATGTTCCAGAATTCTGAGTCTCATTACTAGAGAGGACATTCCTAGCCAGCTGTTTATTTCCCAAGTCACATTTTCTCTTCTTTATCCCTTGTTTTCAATGGATAATATAAAGAATACAACCCACACCCCTATGATTTCCATTTTCTTGCCTAAAACTTTCTAATATCTGATACCTTTTTTTTTTGAATTGAGCTCTTGCAAACTAGCTTTTCAGTCTTTGCAATCTGTTGAAATGTTTTTCTTAAAGCTTTTTATTTTCAAAACATATGCATGGATAATTTTTCAACATTGACCCTTGCATAGCTTTGTGTTTCAGATTTTTCCCTCCTTCCCCTCACCCTTCCCTTAGATGGTAAGCAATCCAATATATGTTATACATGTTAAAATATGTTAAATCCAATATGTGTAAATATGTTTATAAAATTCTCTTGTTGCACAAGAGAACTCAGTTCAAAGAGGAAAGAAAATGAGTAAGAAAACAAAACGCAAGCGAACAACATCAAAGAGTGACAATGTTATGTTGTGATCCATATTCAGTTCCCATAGTCCTCTTTGGGTATAGATGGCTCTCTTCATCTGATTATAATACTTGTAAGGTAGATTCTTATCAATCTCATTTGTGCCCATGTGAATAATGAAAAATGGGTAATGCCATTCATTTTGAGAAGTCTTGGGAAGTTCTCCATTATATCTTGTAGACATGTTACCGGAAAAATGATAGACTTAGACATGGGGTTGACAAGAGCTGTTTGGTTCCCTTGAACACGGGATCACCAATTACTGCCTTTATTTGCTGCTTCATCAGGCTCTTACTGAATGAAATCTCCTGTGGCTTGATTATATCATTCCTTCAAGGAAAAAGCTCCTTCCTTCTTAGGAAGCCTTTCAATGTGTAGTTTTAAGCCCTAGTATAAAATTGTCCTTTTCCTTCTTTTCCTCTTCTGTATGAAATTCTGCTCTCCAGTCTCCAGAAAGGGCTACATTCTCTATCCTATACTTCACAACCTCATCTTCCTCTAATGAAGCCATATATCTGTGAAATTGTGTTTTTCTTAATTATCCCTTAATTGTTCTAGAATGTGATGAGATGCTTCTTGAATCTCTTAACTTCAGGAGGCAGACCATTCTACACTTGGAACATAGATAACAATTTCAGCAATATAATTATTCTAAATGCAATATAAATCATTATAAATTTCTATATATTCTCCACACTTTCAGCTTTGTTTTTTAAGTATTTATAAATATTTACATCTTAATCCCAAGGGCTTTGTTAAGATATTTATTAATCAATGCCTCTTAGTAACTGACAGCCACATTCAAATTCCTTTTTTGATGGTCAACAACTCTTTATCACACCCCTTTTCCTCTCTTCTCTCCTGCTTCCCATTTACTTTTTCTTATTCCCTTTGCCTTGTCATTTCTATTTTCTAAGATACATTCTCCTTCTCCTTCAACATTTAACATATTTTCTTATGAAAACGAAAAGTAGAATCTGGACCTAGAGATTGTACTTTACATTTTCTTCAGTTTCTCAAAATATCTTTTCTCTTGCTGTTTTCATTGATCCAGTTCCAACCAAATAATTTTTCACCTTATTTTTGCTTTCTTTTCTTTTGTTCTTCCCTCCGCCTTCACCTCCCCCCTCCACAATATTCTCCTAAAGAAGCTAGATATAAGGGGATATAAAAAGAACCTTTCTAACAATTAAAGCTATTCCAAAGTGGAGTACGCTGCCTAGTGAGTTCCCTAGAGTCTTCAGGAAAAAATTGATTTGTGATTTATGGGGATGTTATAGAAGAAACTCATGTGTATGGATTCTAAAGTCCCTTTCAATTCTTAAAATCTATGATTTGGTGATTTTCAAATGGGTTAACTTCCTATAATTTTAACTCATTTCAATTGGTTTGTTGTCAGGGATCATGGAGAATGATTTTACATTGTGAGAGTTATAGTTTGTATGAATTATAGTACTCTTTCTTCCCTTTCCCCATAGAATTATTTAGAAAACAATAATATGGGATTTGAGTGAAATAAATGAGAACAATATCGGTTTGCTCTGGTATTTGCACTGTAAAAGAGCCAGGAAGACCAGATTTTAGTCTGGCCTCTAGCACCAATTAGCTGTGTGTCCTTAACAATTTTATTTTACTTCTTGAGGTCTCAGTTTTCCCATTTCTAAAATTAGGAGTTGGAAAAAAAGAAAAAAGAAAACAAATAAAATAAAACAAAATTAGGAGTTGGACTAGCTGATAAAGGCTCTGTTTTCCATGCCAGGAATGCTCCCCCTCATCCTGTTTACCTCTTACAATTCCTATTTCCTTCAAAGTTCAGCGTAAGTTCCACCTTTTCTATGAACCCTTTTTGGAGACCTCTCCCACTCCAATTCCAGCTGTTACTCCCTCCTCTTCCCCCCACATGCTGTTTTCCCCATTAATATTTAAGTTTATTGAAGGCAAGAATTGTTTCATTTTTTCTTTATATACTCATCATTTAGCACAATTTTAATAAAAAAGAAATTGGCACTTAATTGATCTCTTAGGTATCTTCTGGTACCCTATAAATTATTAATAACAAATGGCTAATCTACTATTGAATTCCATTTAGGGCTTTTAAATCTCCTGTGTGTGGGGGAATAAGTGTACTTGGGGAGTGTGGTACAATATACTTATGATTTAATGAAGAAATATATACGCCCTTATTTTCATACAGACTGGAATTTTTATCTAAAGGCTTAGAATGGGGAATGCTACCTAATTTTTGCTCATTTATGAGAGAGCTGATTAAAAGTATGTTACTTTAGGAAATGAGACCTTTTATAGTCTAAAGAGATCATTTATCTATCACTCTAAATGTGATCTTTCTAGATAGTTTAATATTGTGTGCCTGGCCAAAGATATATGAACTGAACTGAGAGGTAGAAAAAGATAAGAATCTATAGATGACAGATTTTTAAAAGAGAGTCTCCGGAAGAGGTCCTGGAAGAATCCACTAAAACAAGAAAGAGGTCATCTTAGCCAATGGCTAGGTAGAATGCCAGATAGGTCAAACACTGCCTACTTTCTCCTAAAAAAGATATCCTTTTTTAAGGAGGAAAGATGGCCCATCATTAGGAATTTAGCAAAAGTACTAAAACATTCCTGATTCTAGGAAGATTTGATTTGCCAGACTGAGTCTTGTCCCATGTTGAGAAAGCCTATGTCATCTATCAGCCCATCAACAAAGTGTCTGTTAAGCTCTTAACTATCTCTTTTTGTATTGCCTACATAGCACATAGTAGGAACTTAATGTATCTTGATTGATCAAATGATTGCTATTATATACTGTAATACAAAGGGAAGATCCATATAATTGTAGCCTTCAAAGAACCCACATTCTAATGGGAGTTAGGATGCAAAAAATTACTTACATACAAGATATAAGCCATATAAACAGAAGGTAATCTTTGAATAAAGGTATTGGGCTGGAAAATTGTGATGACCATCTCAAATCCCAGGCTACTTCAGTCTTGGAGACAGAGATTTGGAGAGGGCATTGCAGCCATGAGTAAAGAGAGGGAAGCTTGATAGCTGGAGTAGCTATATTATACTATATATATGAAAGCATATATGGTATATATAGGTTAGAAGTAGGTGAATAGCCCTGTTGGGTGGAATATAGAGTATGCAATGAGGGATAATATGAAATGGAGCTTGAAAGGCAGCTTGGTGTAGGATTCAAGAAAGCCTTAAGTGTCAACTTATGGAGACTAGACTTCGACTGAATGGGCAGTAAAGAATCATTGAAGATTTTGAGTAGGGGAATAAATTAATTATTTAGGAAGATAACGTCTAGGATGGATTCAGTGGGGAGAGAACAGAGGATGAGCTGCTAGTTGGACATCCTTTCAGTGTTTTGGATGAGAGAGGTAACGAGGGCACGTCCTAACAAAGCCGGTGTTATGAGTGTGAAGATGGGGAATGGATAAATGACATTTTGAGGCATTAGAATTGGCATGGATCGTCACAAAGGAATGGAGAGTGAGATTGTTTGAAGTGGCCAAGAAGTTGTAAGGTCAGTGTATTTGAATAATCATTGATGGAAGTATTAGTGTTGTCAAAAAATGATTGTGGAAGAGGAAGAGGAAAAGGAAGATTGAGGCACAAATTAAAATAATTTAATAAAGAGGAGGACCTTGAAAAATGGTGGATGACGAGATGGAGAGAGCTTGGTTTACTCCACTGGAAAGAACTTCAGTGAATTCGAAAGCGTTGAGAGATTGTTTTTAACTGTGGTATACAAGAGGTTGGAGGGGACAAGAAATATCTGACCTCTCAATGCCACATCTACAATTGAGGAGAGCATAAGAAGGTTTGACTATCATCTGGTTGAATAACCAGGAATATGTTATCTATAGTGTATCAGAAGAGTTTAGAGAGTGATAGGAGGTATAGGGAGAGAAAAAGGTAAAAAAAAAATGTGGGAGATTTAGTTTACAAAGACATGGAGTTCCAAAAACACAGAAGGAAATACTTAGAAGGAAGTCAGTAGAGCAGATAACAACTCAGGTCACTTAGAGGTTGATGAGACAGGGACACTGAGTTTCAGAAGAACTACTGGAGACTTGCACCTTCAACAGTCTTCCCCCCCCCTCAATCTGGTAGGGACACAAGGCCTGAGATCTTTTAACTATTGAATATGAAGCATCTAGAAGGCTGAACCCACAAAATAAAAACATGAGGAAGAGAGAGATTTAATAAGAACAATTAGTACAAAGACTACAGGGGAAATTATCACATCAGTAATGAATATACAAATCCCATATAAGTTGAACTACTAAGCACATGAGCTATTAGGGGAACTATTAACTTAGTAATGAGCATGAGAAGCTATTAAAATGACTCCTATATAATGAAAGTAGAATTCTTAACAATACTCCTAAACATAGAAGATGTATAATTAGTCAATCAAGGGCCCGATGAGAGGCCTTTTTGGTCACAAAGCCATAAGGACTAAACAACTCCTGGGAGACAGGAAAAGAGAGGGAAAAAGAGAGGAGAGAGAGACACACACAGACATACAGAGAGAGACATAGACAGAGAAAGAGAGACAGAGAGACATAGGGAGAGAGACACACACACACACAAACAGAGAGAGAAGAGAGAGGGGGAGAGGGAGGGAGAAATAGAAGAAGAGAGGGAGAGAGAGAGGGAGAGACAGAAGGGGGAAGGGAGAGGAAGGGAGGGTCAGAGGCACAGAGACAGAGAGAGACAGAGACACATAGATGTAGAGAAATACACAGAGAGAGCCAAATAGATATAGGTTATTAAATGAATGATTTTTTTTTTAAAGTAACCAGATGCCAAATTCTAGTTTGGGTATATCTTCTTGGGTCAGGACGTCCAGGTCTTTGGCTCAGATTATGGAAGGCTCAGAACTGCCTGACTCCCTCTCCTCCCATATCCACCCTCAGGAATATTGTAGAGATGACAGGACTTCTTACACTTTGTCCACTCTGAACCTCTTTTTGACTGAGAAACTTTTATGTGCCCCTAGATATAGAGGTATATAAAATAGCTTTACAAATCAAACATTTACTGATAATAAATCATAATTTCATGACTCCCCCAGCAAATTACATACTTGATCCACACTTTAAGAAGCTTTGGATAGAATATATATAAACATTATTATCAAATATTACATATGATAGTAAAATATATAATATACAAATATATATTTATTTGTAAATATATAAACATATTTTAACTTAATATAAAATTGAATGCAGTGTTTCTGTTCTGTAGTCTTGCTGCATTTTATTTTTAATGATGAAGACTATTCAAGATCTGAGAGTCATAGTAGTAGGCTATGCAGGAATCACAAAGGTAGAAGAAAAATGGAAAAACATTTATTTATGCCACTAACAAAAATCCAGGGCTTGTGTTTGCATTCTGGCCAATGTTGGCAATTTGTTACAAGAAACTTTTCTTTAAAATGGAAAAGAGAAGTCATTAATATCTATAAATACTTATAATCATCTTGCTTCAGAAAACAATTAAAAGTACCCCATCCAAACATTTCCCATCGAGTGGTTCAAATGGGAAATAATTAAAATAAATTCAGTATCGCCTGAATTCACCAAATTCTGGAAGCTCAGCAATATGGACTTTAGAGCTCATTGAAATTTGGTTAATACTTTTCTTTTTCTTTTTTTTTCTTCTGGTTATTCTTAAAACTCTTCTTTTTTTCTTAAAGATTTTTATTTTCAAAACCTATGTATGGATAATTTTTCAACATTAACCCTTGCAAAATCTTATGTTCCAATTTCTCTTCCCTCCCCCCATTCTTTCTCCTAGATAGTAAGTAATTCAATATATGTTAAATATGGTAAAATATATGTTAAATCCAATATATACATACATATCTATACAATTATTTGCTGCACAAGAAAAATCAAATTAAAAAGAAAAAAGATGAGAAAGAAAATAAAATGCAAGCAAGCAACAACAAAAAGAATGAAAATGCTATGTTGTGAACCAAAGTCAGTTCCCCCAGTCCTCTCTGTAGGTGTAAATGGCTGTCTTCATAAAAGATTATTGAAAGTGGTCTGAATCATCTCGTTGTTGAAGAGAGCCATGACGATCAGAATAATCTTACTATTGCCATGTAGGATGATCTCCTGGTTCTGCTCATTTCATTCAGCATCGGTTCCTGTAAGTCTCTCCAGGCCTTTCTGAAATCCTCCTGTTGATCATTTCTTACAGAACAATAATATTCCATAACATTCATATACCATAACTTATTCAGCCATTCTCCAACTGTTGGACATCCACTCAGTTTCCAATTTCTTGCCATTACAAAAAAGGCTGCCATAAACAGGTTAATATTTTTTTTAAAACAAGATAAAATTTGTTTATGACTTTTGTTTTATCCCACTATCGGATATTATATAAGTTTTTGCATCAATAATTGTTAATGATATTAGTCTGTAGTTCTCTTTCTTTTCTTTATCTCTCCCTGGTTTAAATATTAGGGGCATAGTTGTCTCATAAAAAGGAGGATAATAAAGTGCTTTCTTTTGCAGTTTTTGAAAGGAATTTGTTTTGTATAGGCATTAATGAAATTATATTAATAATTAATTAATTGGTTAAATCAAATAATTAATTAAATATTTGTTAACATTTACTTATAACTTTATCTGGACCAAGGTTTATTTTCTTTTCTTACGGTAGTCCCTCTAAGCCATGCTTAATTTCATTTTCTGGGATTGGATTGTTTAAAATCTCTATTTCAAGTTCCGTTAATTTTAGCATTTTGTATTTTTGTAGGTAATCATCCATTTCTTTAAATTTTCATTCTCTATTGCATTTTAAATAGATTTTGATAGACAATGATTTGATTTATATGCCACTTTTTAGGAATGCCTTTGCTATAGAAAGTGAGGAAAAGCTGTAGTATAATATCTATTTGTTATGGAAATATAGCGATTGAGTAACAGCAACAGAGGAGATCCTTCTTTGCTGTCTGAGTGGTGCATAAGGGGACAAAAGATCAGGATGGAAGTTATTGTGATGGGCTAGGAGAAGCACCTGGAGTAGTGGTCTGGGACTTTCCTGTCCTCTGTCTTCCTCTGCCCAATTTTGTGCATGGGTTAAGGAGAAAAGACAAAGACAAAGGCTGACCAAGGGAGGGCTCATCAAGTAGTGAGTGGTTTTTGCTATTTCTTATCAATTCTGCTATTTTCCAACCATTTTTTCCCCATCAGATGCTTCCATTTTTTTTTAACCTCTTCAGGCCAAAGATGAGTAGAAGAGGGCAAGGGGAAAAAAAGATAAGGCTCATTTGGGTGCTCTGTACTACACAATAGGATGCTGGACCCAGAGTCTTAACAGTTGTATGATCCTGGACAAGTCACTTAAAAATAGTTATGTGATCAGTTTCTCCATCTGTAAAATGGCAAGGTTAGATTTAATAGCTTCTAAGATTTCCTCGACCTCCATATTCCTATGATCTTTGAATGACCTATTCTATATTCTTTGTTCCTTGCCTGCCTAACTTGAAATATGACTCTATCTTCTTCCTTTACTGCTGCCCTGGAGGACAAAATTTGACTTACTCAGGACCTGGGGATCTGCTGATGTGGCTGCCCACATCTCCCAGACCCTGTCTTTACTCTTGACCATGGCACATAACTCAGCCAATGATCCATGCCTTGATCTGTTGACTCCAGGATATGCAGCTTCTATTAGACCCTGACAACCATCGGATTCTTTCCTGATAATCCCTGCTTCATCCTGCCCCACAGTGGAATCAGCAATTTTATTCCTGGTGGGGACTTGCGGATCTCACATTCAATGTTTGCTATTTGTGTCTTTGGCTAAATCACATTGTCCCCAGAACTCAGTTTATGCTGTGAAATTTAGGAGGCTGGATACAATGGATGGTCTCTAAATGCCCTTCTAGATCTGGCTCTATGGGATAATTAATAACAATAATAATAAATATATACATATATAATATATAAATATAACAATAATAATACCTATATATACATATGTATACATAAAGACATACATATATAATATATAAATATAACAATAATACATATATCTACATAAACATAAATATTCATATATAATATATAAATATAACAATAATAATAAATATATAATGTATAAATATAAAAATAATACATATATAAACATAAATATTCCTATATGATATGCAAATATAACAATAATAATAAATATATAAAGTATAAATATGACAATAATACATATATATACATAAACATAAATATTCATATATAATATATAAATATAACAATAATAATAAATATATAATATATAAATATAACAATACTACATATATACATTTATGTATACATATATATACATATATAATATATAAATATAGCAATAATAATAAATATATAATGTATAAATATAACAATAATACATATATACATGTATGTATACATAAACATACATATACATATATAATATATAAATATAATAATAGTAACAATAATAAATGATAAACATCTACATAACACTTTAAAGTTTACAAATGCCTTACATTTCACTTTATTTTCACAATAACCGAGTGAGGTAAGTGCTGTTTTAATTCCCATTTTGTAGGTGAGGAAACCAAGGAAAAGATGAAGTAAATGACTTGATTAGGATAACCCATCCGAGTCAGTGCCCTAGGTGGGATTCAGGAAACTGAGGATAAGGGATTTTAAGTAATTTACCAAGGTAACACAGCTAAGTCTGAAGCAGGTGGGATTTGAACTCGGGCTTCTCTGACTCCAAGGGCATTTCTCTATCCACTGCATCACTAGCAGTCTCCAGAGAAGCTTTTCTCTTTGATTTCACCCTATCAATGATGGATGTTGTTTGGAGCACAGTCATTCATTAAATTGTCTAGTAAGATGAGAAATGGTTGTCATCTTCATTCCTAGAGGGGGTACCCGCCTGACGGAAATCACAGGTCTTTGAGATATTAAAGTAATAGAGATAATAAGGAGGTGTAATTTAAGGCTATATAGCACTTTGCAATTTACAAAGTGCACTCAAAGACATTTTATCGAATTTGATTCTTAGGATGTAGGTAGGACAGACTTGAGCATTGTAATGCTAGAGAGGAGGAAGCTGAAGCTTGGGTTGCTGACTTGAGATGTTCAAGACTCTTCAACTAGTAAATGGAGATGGTGGGATGGGAAGCCTTTGGAACACAGCGGCCCCAGTCTTCTGGCTCTCTCTTGCATAGACTCTAGGCTTGTTCATTGACTGCCCCTCATGTCTGGAACCCTTTTCCCCCTCACCTTCAATTTCTGATTTCTCTGACTTGTTTCAAGCCTCAGTAAAAATCCCATCTTCCATCAGAAACCTTTTTAGATCTCTCTTTAATACTAGTTCCTTATGTCTACTAATTATGTCTGCTAGATTCTGTCTGCGTCATGTTTGTTTATAGGGGTTTGCATACTGATTGTGAACTCACTGAGATCAGGAACTGCCTTTCTGCTTTTCTTTGTATCTCCAGTACCTAGCATGATTCAGAGGAGCAGCTTAATAATTGACTGATCATCAAATTCTGAATATCAGGACTAGAAATTAGCGCATATGAAAAAGACCTGGAATTTTTGGTGGAAAGAACGCTCAATATGACTCAACACCTGAAAAACCTAAAACCTTAGGTTTAGGGCTTCTTAACCTGGGGACTCTATGGGGAGATTTCAGGGAATCCATGAACCTGGATGGGAAAAGATTACATCCCCCCTTCTATTAATCTCTACTTGGCACTAAGTGCTTTCTTCCCTTATAAATGTGGGCAATTCACATGAAGTTGATCAGGAATCTTCAGGCTTCAACAGATTGTCCAAGGGGTCCAGTAAACAAAGGTCAAGAGCCCCTCGTCTACCAAGACCTTGGGTTGCATCAAGAGTTTGTGTGATAGTTTTTACCCTGTTTAACATATATTGGATTACTTGCCATCTAGGAGAGGGGATGGAGGGAAGGGGAGTAAATTGAAACACAAGGTTTTACAAGAGTCAATATTGAGAAATTATCCATGCATCTGTTTTGAAAATTAAAAGCTTCAATAAAAATAAATACAATAAAAATAAACACAAAAAATAGTTTATATAAGAGGAGTATATCTAGAAGTCCGTGCTTAGGAGTTCAAATTCTAAGGGAGTCTGGGACATGACCAGGAGAGGTCAGTGGCTGGACAAGAGAAGCTATGAAATAGTCTTGGAGTTGGGCCAAGAGATGATGACACCTGAAAGCTCTCTTTTAACTCTGAAAGGTGGGCATACAGTGGAAGGCTTAAGCTTACTATGCTTGTTTGTGGAGGGAAACACCTTGGACAAATGAGTATAAATGAGTGGGAGGGAGATTTTTAGCTCAACGTAAAGAAAGTCTTAATAATGAATTACTGCTGTCTAAAAATGGAATTGGCTGATTTAGTGATCAAAGGTGTGTATGGGAGGTCAGGTGATAGAAGCAAGGGACCTGGATTGAAAACTTGACCTTAATACTTTCTATATTTTGGGAACCTTTGATGCCTTTCTGAGCCTCCATTTCCTTATCTTAAAATGATGGGAGCTCTTGTGAGATCTCTTCTCACTCTGAATCTGTGATCTTAGGATCTCTAAGATCATTTTTTACCTTGTTCCTCTTCACGACTCTGTGTTCTAGACCAGCTGACTTATCTATGTCTCCTTGGCTTGGTCTCCTGCCTCCATGTTTTCTTCAGGGGCTATTTCACATTCGTTGAACACATGACTTCACCTCAGCCTCAAATCTCAGCCCAGGTCCTATTTCGCTCCTTCTTCCTTCCTCTAGTTAAGAATATTCTTTCTCTCCTCATAAGGTCTTCTATTTCTCCATGAGATCTCTCCCAGTAAAATATAAACTCTGTGATGGCAAATGCTGTTTGTTTTAGTCTTAGTATCTTCAATGAACCTTTTATGTAAGGTATTTATGTAAGAACTTGAAGTCCACATGAATTTCTGCCATTTTTGATTTTAAGACTCGGTCATCTTGATCCTTGATTGTTTATTTTTTTTTCATTAATTCCCTTGAAATTCTTGACATTTTGTTTTTCCAAGTGAACTTTGTTGTTATTTTTTTCTAGATCATTAAAATCGTTTTCTTGGGAGTCTGATGGGTATAGCGCTAAATAAGTAGATTAGTTTAGGTAGAATTGTCATCTTTATTATATTTGCTTGCCCAATCCAAGAGCATAATCCTTGATTGTTCAATGAGATCTCTTTGCATTTGTCTGAAAGAAAGTCCTATGGGTCAGCAAAGGGCTTGGTTCTAGAGCATCCTTGCTGCCAGCCTGGTTCCATCCTCCCTGAAATAGCCATGTGCCAGAATGAGAAGTAGATGCAAAATTATGCTAACCCACTTTCTTCTCTTCCAAAAAGACTTGGATTTTTTTTCTTTTAGGGGGAAAATTTGAGGCTGAGTAATGAGTAAGAGATATGAGAGTACACTGAAGAAACTTGGAGGGAGCAAAATCTTTAGGGCAAGCCAGAATTCAGCCCAGGGTGTTCCAGGAAGGAAGTGTGTGTGCCAGCAGCCATCATTCTGGAGAAGTCACTGAGCACAAGTCTGGGAGACCGGAAAATTGGAAAATAACAAACTAAACGTGGCATCCATATGCAAATTTGTGAGCGAGTCCAAGAGGTGGGGGAGAGAAGGGGAAGGGAATGCAGGAGGAGCCACTTAATATTCCCTATATGGAGGACCCTGCAAGCTTTCCGTTGTGTACAAGAGGGTAATTAAATCAAGGAGTTTGGCGAAAACCAAGAATTGCTTAGACATTTGAATCAGTGGCAGATCGGGAGAGGCAACTTGCCCCCACTTTGCTGTCTGGGACTGACTGTGTTGAATTTGCAGCCTCTTTGCATAGAAGTACTAGTGCCTGATCCATGACAGGTACTCAATAAATGCTTATTAATTGTATAACAGAAGCATACAGCAGGAAAGAAAATATACCTGGGGAAAGGCATCAAGCAAAGTAGGGCTTGGGGTAAGTAGCCCAGAGGGATATTCCCTTAAGAGTGGGGGTATAATATATTGTCCTCTCTGGAAGAGACAGAAATCATGGACTTCTAATACTAAGTTACTCACTGCTAGTTGCAAATGGAGATGGATAGGAAATATGGCAAGGTATATGGGAAGTTGTTGCTTCTGGACCATCAATGGATAGTTTACCATTTTAAATATTTTAGTGTTAACTGTTATTTCATGCATCTGAAGGAATATGTGTTATCGCTACCCTTCAAATTCATCTCCTTGGGACAAAGCTCCCATCTCCCTTTCCTAGTTCCATCTCTGGCTGCCATCATACTCTGGTGAATCAAAGCCTCCCAGGAATTGGGATGTGGGGGAGAGCAGGCTTAAAGGATAGGAAGAATAGTGGCGGGAGTAGTTCAAATTGTTCCATCAAGATCTTCATTTCATATCTCACCAACAGGTCTGTCCTCGGGCCATTTGAGGACAGAGCTCCTGGAAAATAACAAGCTCTGGCTCCCTGTAAAAAAAAAAATCCTTCCTCTTTTCTTCCCCTAACATAAAAGAATCCCATGAAGGAATGGGGTTGCTGCTGAATTCTGAGCTTGTCACAGCCCATTTCTATCCATGCAAGAAGTGAATTGGTAAATATTCAAGCTGGCCAGGCCCAGGCCTTGAGAAGTGGTCTCATAATAGCCCTGTGCAGAGGGAGTTTGGTTGGGGAGGGAAGGAGGAAGGAAGGAAAGCTGGAATTTCTGGTTGCTCCTTCATTATGGATGATCTGAACTGGCAGGAGACAAGGATGTAGGTATTTTCATGGGAAAACTGTCCAATCACAGCATCCTAGAATGACCCTGGGATGCTTCCTCTGAACTCAGCTTAATTGACACAATAGCCTCTCTTGCTGACTTCTAGTTTTTTTTTTCAAGACTTGGTGGTGGCAGAATGTGCCCTCAGTGCCAGCTCCCATGAGGGAGGGGAGAGGATCCTCTACTATCTCCTTAACTGGCCTCCATTAGGTCCAACGGGAGCTAGGAAGAGCTGGGCAGGAATTCTAGCCATCTCTTCCCAATATTAGACTGGCAGTGCTCATGTCAATGTCAAGACCTACAACATCTGCCTGACATATGTACGTGGCACGAATCTTGGATTTCGCATTGGAATGGACTTGGGAGGTCAGCCCTGTCACTTTACCCAAAGTGCCATGGGCAGGAAGGAATACAGGCTGGATTTCAACCTCTGATCTCTGATGTCAGAGCATGGGCTCTCTCTATTATACATGTCACATCAAATTCGGACGGTAACAGATCATCAATCTAGAGCTAGGAGGTCAACTGCTCGACTGAGGACACGATGATCCAAATTACTTAGCCAAGGTCACTTAGTACTTGGAAATCTTTCTATTATACCATATTGATAAATATATTTATATGTACCATTAATAAAAGTCATCCATCTCCTGGGCAGTGTGGATGGCAGAAAGTTGAAGTTATGGATGTCTTATGGACATCCTGAGCTGACACTGTCAGAGGGCATTATTTGGGGGCATCACAAGCAGAATGATGTTGCTTAGAAGAGACAATAGTTTCTACCCCTCTTCCCATGTTTTTTTTGCTGAAAAGTTAGACAAGGCAAAAAAACCCACTGAATTTAGAGTTAGGGAATTGGGCTCAAATGTCAGCTCTGTTCTTACTACCTCTTTATCAAGGATAAATCACTTTAATTCTCTGAGCCTCAGTTTCTCCATTCATGAAATAAAGTCTAGTTCTAGAGAACCTGTAATGTAACATACTTTATAATATTAAATGTGTGACCCTTTTGTAAAAAAGGCTAAATTACCCTCTAAGGGACATTGCTTAGAACATGAACAAATATTCTTTGTCAGTTCCCAGTAGACTCTACTGCTGCCATTTTGTCTGTGGATACTGTAACTGCCTCTGACAACCTCAGACATCCAGAACTTTCAGAACTCCAGTGGTTCTGTCAGAAAGGTAAATAAAGGCAGCAAACCTAGTCACATGACACCAGGATAGAAAATAAACTCAAAGCTAGACCCTTCTTTTTCAAAGGACCCCACTTCCATTGCTGTTCTAGCTCAGCAGTTAATCAGGGGCAAAGAATAGTCATACATGGCCCAATGTTATGTTCTGCTTTCTAGAGCCCCAAAGTTGGGGTGATATAAAATGTACTGTGTTTTCTAGAGCCCCCACGCCAAGGTGATTAAAATATTGTGGTCTGCTTTCTAGAGTCCCCATGCTGGGGTATTGTGTGCTTAATTACCCACACCAGGGTGATTAAAACATACTATTTTAGTGGAGAAGTGAGGAGGTGAGACTCCTGAGGATGGTGGGAAAATGGAGTCTGTTTATTCCCAGTTCTTTCACCCCTATATACCCTCATGCCCTTATGTAACCGAAGCAACACTGCTCATGCACTAAATATACATTGTGTACTTGGGACCACCTGTATGTAGATTGCCACCTGGTATTATTCTGCTTTAATCACAACACAGGTTGTCACCACCTCCTGACTTCCCAGGAAGGCCGAGAGCCCTTAGAGGAGATGGGGAGCCCAACCAGACCCTCTAGGCTGAAGGGTCTTATACCTCACCCAGAGTTCCCCCACTATCTGTAGCCCTCTACAGCCCAAGGAATTTGCCCTTGTAACTCTATGAGGGCAGACCCCTTCCCTTCGTGGACTATTTCCCCATTTGTAGAGTAAGAGTGATGGACTAGGGGCAGCGAGGTGGCGCAGTGGATAGAGCACCAGCCTTGAATTCAGGAGGACCCGAGTTCAAATCTGGTCTCAGACACTTAACACTTCCTAGCTGTGTGACCCTGGGCAAGTCACTTAACCCCAGCCTTTAAAAAAAAAAAAAAAAAAAAAAAGTGATGGACTGGAGGGTCTCTAAGATTTCTCTCATCTCTAAATCTTATCTTCAAAGATAAGAGTCTTTTCCATCAAGGATCTTTCTATTGAAGAAAATCTCTGGGTACAACTTGTAAGATCCTAAAACCAGAGCAAGGGTTCTTAAGTGGGGTTCATCAACACATCCCCAGGGAGTCTGTGAATAGATATCATGAGCTCATGAACTGAAATGAGAAAAATAAGGACATCTTTATTTAGCTTTTGCTTTCTTTTTAATTTCATGAATATTTTTTTTGCATTTAAACCTTCAATTTCCTTTGTAATCCTCTATATTTTAATTTTAGTCCCTTTAGATTTTAAGTTCATTAAGGGGAGGGATTGTCTTCCTTTTTATTAATTGTTAACCCTAGTGCTTTACATAGCACCTATCATGTTGTAGATATTTAGTAAATGTTTATTGGATTGGGTTTTATGCATTTAAAGGTATTATTTTGAGAAGGGGTCATAGGCTTGGCTTTGGCAAAAGAGGTGAAGGACACCAAAAAGGTTTCAAGTATGACCCCATCTTGTCCATTGCTCTAATTTTACAGATGAGGAAACTGAGACTTGGGAGATAAAAACCACTTGCCCCCGGGGCCGAAGGTGCTTTAGCTGTAATTTGAACTGATATCCCATGACAAGTTCAGCAAGGGTAAAAGGTAGGATGTGAAACTGGCTGCCTCACCAGTGTTCTCCACTGCATCATGCTGTGCTTCTAGAAAATTAAATACTAAATATATGCAAAGTAATTTCCAGAGGGAAGACACTAACCACCTGGGTGAACAGGATTAAGATAAGTTCATTAAAGTTAATATTATCTCTATGGTATCCATGTTATGGATGTGGTTTAAAACCACTCTGAGTAGAAGGTATTTCAAGCAACAGATTGTGGAGGGAGGGAGGTTATGCTCTTGACTCTCCTCTGGACTTTCTCTGTCCCATGCCCTAGAAACTGGAAACTCACTTGGGCTAGGGACTTCACGGATTCTGGCCCTGGAGCTGCTTCCTTTGAATGGCCCATTCTTTCCAGAACCTCCATTTTATGGAAGGCACCCAGATCACCCATGCTTTCACTTCTCTCTAGGCTGTATTCTTGTTTCCCTGTAATGTCCCTGGACCCAATTGTCCTTCATCCTTCTTTCACTCTTCTAGCTTCCTTTTCTGTGTTGATTTCTCTCATAAGAAAGTAAGCTCCTTGAGGGCAGACATGATCTTTCTGTTCATAGTTGTATTCCTACTCATTAGCACCGTGTCTGCCATATAGTTAGCTCCAAATAAATGTTTGTTGACTTGTAGAGGAAACATTTGGGAGGTAGGGTCCCCTAAAATCATACATGCTTGTCAGGGGTGTTTTGATGCTCACAAACTTTAAAGTGCCATATAAATGTCAGTTGTTATGATTATTAATTATAATTAGCCAATAATCACTTGGTCTCCAGAATGATGACTTCATTCCCTGAGCATTCTACTGCCCTCTTGATAAGCTCAAATAATATTTACAGAGTAATACAGAGGGTGTGAAGGAGGGCATGTATGCAATTCACTTTTAAGTTTAATTTGCATTATTAGCACTTGTAAAAGCCCAGACAATCAACAAAATAGTAAAATAAGTCTTGAATTGTAGCAGAATTTCTGAGGTGTGAATACTCACCCCAAAGATTTAACAATCTGCTTCTTCATTCCTGTTGGAGCCGGTGCCTGCTCTGGCTGCCAATAAGGATGGGGCCAGATGATTGGATGAATAATTCCTGAGAACCACCAGTAAGGTCTATGGGATACCAAAACACGAGGCTGAAAAAAGAATTCCCTATCCAGATGTGCACTTGTGCTTTTTTTTTCCATAAGAAAAAAAGGTTTCGGTTTTTTTTTTTTCCTACTTCATCCCATCCAATAACTAAGTAGAGCGAGTCTTTTTTATTCTCATCCCACCCTCAGGACTGACCAGGCCAACTGAATTTATGGAACCCACCGATTGTTTTGGCCTTGTGCTGTTTGGGAGCCAGAACACTCTGGGAATGATGGGCCCCATCTTCTCATATAGAGAGCTGTGAATTAAAGTGTGTGAGTTACTAGCCCCTTGAAACTAGAATCTGGTTATAATGAAAACACCAGAGACCTTTAACTCTGGATCAGCTGGCAGATGACACAATAGAACTATATTAATTTTGGGTTTTAATAAAGCATATTCCAGCACTCAATAAAGGCTGTGCTGCTATTTGGGGATGGGAGATGCATTATGAAGGCACTTTAGAGTAGAAAAAAAAGAGCTAGATAAAGGAAATCTAATTGAAGCATACAATGCGTTTACCAGTGTAGCTACTGATAACACATTACCAGCTCTCTCTCTCTCTCTCTGTCTCTCTCTCTCTCTGTCTCTGTCTCTCTCTCTCTCTTTCTCTCTCTCTGTCTCTGTCTCTTTCTCTGTCTTTCTCTCTCTCTCTCTCTGTCTCTGTCTCTCTCTGTCTGTCTCTCTCTTTGTCTCTTTGTCTCTCTGTCTCTCTGTCTCTGTCTCTCTGTCTCTGTCTCTGTCTCTCTGTCTCTCTCTCTTTCTCTCTCTGTCTCTCTCTGTCTCTCTCTGTCTCTCTCTCTCTGTCTCTCTGTCTCTCTGTCTCTCTGTCTCTGTCTCTCTGTCTCTCTCTCTGTCTCTCTCTCTGTCTCTCTCTCTCTGTCTCTCTTTCTCTCTTTTTTTCTCGTTCTGTCTCTGTCTTTGTCTCTCTTTGTCTCCTTCTCTCTCCTTCTCTCTCTCTCTGTCTCTCTCTGTCTCTTCCTCTCTGTCTCTCCCTCTCTCTCTGTTGCCCTCTCTCTGTCTCTCTCTTTCTGTCTCTCTTCCTCTCTGTCTCTCTGTCTGTCTCTCTCTCTCTGTCTGTCTCTCTCTGTTTCTCTCTGTCTCTCTCTCTGTCTCCCTCTGTCCTCTCTCTGTCTGTCTGTCTGTCTCTCTCTGTCTCTCTGTTTCTCCCTCTCTGTGTCTCCCTCTCTGTCTCTCTCTCTCTGTCTCTCCCTCTCTGTCTTTCCCTCTCTGTCTCTCTCTTTTTTAACAGCACAAAAGATAGAATCGGGGTTACTGAGTTGCAGTCAAATGTAAAAATACACTTCATAGTGGTCTGTGAACACTGAATGCTTAGCTGGTAAACCACATTTGAAAGGGTAGGCTTAGAAAAGCTTTTCTTGCTAGAGGAAACATGAATAGGGAGTCAGGCAACCCAATTATGGTCTTGTAAAGAAAGCAGGTGATCGATAAGTAGGCCGCTTTCCTGGCTCTTGACTGTATCTCCAATTTGTGTATAAAATGCAACTAGCAAGTGTGTCCTTTCCTGAAGTACCTATTGTCTTCTAGTTGCTATTCCTGGTTCTAATACTTTAATGGAGATATATCCCCACAAGTATTGCACATTTCCTCCTCTAGTGCAGACTGCAATCTATCTATGTCTTTTTATTTTGTGACAATTCACCCTGAAACTGTGAAATCAATGATCTTGAAGTGTAGATCTGGCTGTGTTACTCCCTCGCTCAACAAGTCTCTGTGGGTCTCTATTACTTTTGGGAAAAAAATATGAATTCTTCCATGTGGAATTTATAATCCTTCCCTGCTGGGTCCAGGAGGCAGCAGACTGGTACATGATGCAAATGGCACGTTGAACTCCTAAAGGGAAGCTTCATAGGATGGGAAGAGCTGTGTTCAAGTCGCCTCTGATCTTCCATCAAGTGATTTTTGGCAAGTCACTTTATATTTCCAGGCCTCCAGGCAGCTCTCTAAAGCTATTAAATTTCTGGGCAGGTGCCAATTGGCATTGGTAAAGGCAACTTCCCTCACCAGGATCCCCCAACATTGATGAAATCACCAGAGTGAACTAGGAAACATAAAATTGTCCCATGTGCCATGACTGGTATTCTACTAAGTGATTCTTCATCCCTTAAGCCCCCCCCCCCCCAAAGAAATCCCATCCTCCATACTCTTTGGCTTTTCTGTTATTCAGTTATGTCCAACTCTTCTGGATCCTATTGGGCAAGGAGACTGGAGTGCCTGGCTATTTCCTTCTCAAGCTCATTTTACAGATGAGGAAACTGAAGCCAGCAGAGTTAAATGGCTTGCCCAGGTTCACACAGCTGGTAAGTGTTTTAAATTTGAACTCAGGAAGAAGAGTCTTCCTGATTCCAGGACTGCTTCTCTATCCACTCCGCTGTCCCATTCCTTGGATGAGTTATTCGCAAAAGCAGCTAATGGAAAAGTATCAAGAGCTTTTCCAATATGGTGTATTTCATTTCTTTGAGTGAGAATTATAGCACATTAAAAACAATTTCCTGCATTCTGGCTTTTTAAGTTGCTAATTTTATAAGCTGGGCTTATTTCTTCATCTATAAAACAATGGTTGGATGGTCCCTGAGGTTTACTCGGCTCTAAATCTGTGAATTTATAATCATTGGATAGCTCTTTCCCTTGAAGATTAGTGTTCCAAGTTGCAAATATAAATTGGAAGTGCCTTGAGAGCAGGTCCCTTGTCTTACAGGTCTTTGTAATCCCTAGAGTGCCCAGTATAGTGCTTCACACACACACAAAAGAAATTGGCAAATACTTGTCTAAGGAATGAAGTGCTTCCAGACTTGGAATTGGGTGCCATATGGGGAAAAAATTCTCCCTCCCTTTCTCCCCAAAGTCAGCCCTTCTGAATTTTCCAGCCCACAGATGGTGTTTTAAATCATTCACTGTTGTCCATGGAGGTTGCATTGGTAATAAAAACAGTGAATGACCCAATTCTTTTCCTCCACCATCATTAATTTTTCCTATTCCTCAGATCATCCTTAGGCAAAGGTATCGCTTTAGGGCTTATATAGCCTATGCTTGAATCTTGGATGCTTCCTGAAGGGTCAAGTGTTGCTCCCCCAAGTCACCCCAAGAGTGTACAAAAGCCTTGCATCTTCACTCCGGAAACCTGTAGAAAGCCAAAAATGGGTATGAGATTTCACCGAGACCAACAGAAAACACTCAGAAATTTGGTGTGCCTCATGACTCAGTGTCGGTTGGAAAAAACAATTCAGTGCAGAAATGCTCAAAGATGTTAGGGGCCAATCCATCCTCCACCCCGTATTAGCAGGACTTTTTTCTGGATCAATCTGCTTCTTCACAAATGACCATGGAGAAAGCAAATGAATCTCACTATCCTCCTCTTGCCCACACCATTCTATCTTAAGACAGAGATTCTACTGAGCATTTTTTTTTTGCACAGAATCTGCCGAGGTTCATGTTCCCTCCTCTGCAATATACCTTCTAATAGTTTCATAATTTTGCTCAAGAGAAAGGAGGGCTAGTATTAAGGGTATTTGAAAATATAAGACTTTTGTTGACTTGTTCATTTTTTCTTCTGAATGGGGTGTTGTACCAAAGGCCCATAATTCAGGGTGCTCCTTGCTTTTCTTCTCCCTCGCTTCCCATGTCCTTCAGTTGCTAAGCCTTGTGGGCAATCCATCTCCATTATGTCTTTAGCATCTGTCCCTTTTTCACCTCCTAAAACATCAATTCTCCATTTAAGTCCCTTTTTAACCTTCACCTGGGACCATTGTAATAAGTCCTGCTGGTCTCTCTGCCTCCAACCTCTATACAACTGCCAAACCAAGACTCCCCAAGCTCACATGTGGCAACCATGCCATTCTCTCACTCTACAATCTTCATTGGTTCCCTTTGGCCTTGGATAAAATACAAAAGCCCTAATCTGGTATTAAGAATACTGCATTGGCCATTTGCCTTCCCATTTTCATTATAAATTTCTCCAATTCAAGTAGTTCTGGACAAACATGGCAGCTTGGCTCTCAAGATATGTCAGCTTTCGTTTCTTTTGAATAATTATTGGGTCTTTCAAGGATTCTTGTATGATTTTGATAAGTGCATGGGGAATTCTTGACTGGAGAAGAGATTCTGCCATTTTTAATCTGAGATCTTCATATTTAAAAAAATGTTGAAAGTATTTTAATTTAATTGGTTAGTGTTACAATAGTACACATTTTATTTATGCCTTTTAAATTATTCTGAGAAGATCTTACCAGACTTCCAATAGTCAAACATTTCTACTTCCAGGTTTCATTTTGCTCTATTCAATCAATGTGTGGTATAAGAAATAGGATGCTGGCCTTCGAGTTTGAACTCAGGTTTAAATACTATTGGAGCCACTTTGTAATCTCCAGGAGGTTATATTGCACTTCTGTGCCTCAGTTTCCTCATCTGTAAAAAAGGGTTGGACTCAATGATTTTTAAGAGACTATTTAGCTCTAGAACTGTGATCCCATGCTCTTTTCTGTGGTCAATACAAAAGCAAACAGATTACATCTTTTTCCCATCTTTCAGCCAATTATGTGGCTGTATACACAGGTGTGATTGGCTAGAACATGTCATTGGCAAAATCTATTCCTTCATTGACCAAATGCTGACAATACAAAGGCCAAAATTGAAACAGCCTCTGCTCTCAAGATGACTACATTCTATCGAGGGGGACAATACATGCACAAGTAACTATATATAAGATATTTGAAATAAATACAGAGTGATTTTTTTCTTTGGAAGGGGGATCCTAGCATCTGGCAGATCAAGAAAAGCTTGAAAGGGTACTTGAGCAGAGTTTTGAACAGAAAAACTTGGATTTTATCCTCAGGATGATAGGTAACTCTTAGGGTTGAGCAGAAGAATGACATGGCTAGATCTGTGCTTTAGGAAATCCACTTGGGTGGCTGAGTGGGGGGTGGTGTGGAGTAATGAGGGGATTCAAGGCAGGATGACCAACTAAAAGCCCATTGCGATAATCCCGGTGAGTGGTGTTGAGGGCTCTGTGATTAGAGAGAAGAGAATTGATGGCCTGAAAGACTTGGCAGCTAGTTGGATATGGGGGATGAGATAAAGATGACTCTGAGATTGTGAAACCGAGGGACTGGAAGGTCAGTGGGTACCATGTATAGAAGCAGGGGTGAAGTTTGGGGAAAAGATAGTATGTTATATTCTTCAAAGACACTCTTAAAACATATTTTAGTTAAATTTTGTGGGCTTAGAAAGAGAGGCACATAGCTCTTCTTATTATCTTATTGATATCTGATTGATCTTATTGATATCTTCTTGAAAGTAAATAGCAAAAAATAGTAAATAATCAATAGTAAAAAAAAAAATCATTATAGGTGTTCTGGGAAGGCCCTTGTTTATGTCCTGTACCCCTTTGACAGTCTTAGGAAGACCATATGCCCTTTCTTGAAAAGAGGTTTTTTAAATACCCAAAATAAAATATATTGGATTACAAAGGAACCCAATTTTACTGAAGTATAGTTATCAAAATATTTAAAATAATGAACAAACCCAGTCAGGTTTACAGGTTCTGTTTTGTGTAAAGACATCCTGGGAAGCTTAAAAACTGGTTCTCTCCCGAGCTGTGCACAGAGAAGAATGGATCTCATCATTAGAAGTTCCCTCTGTGAGCCAGGAACATTTCTAGTCACCCACTGCCTTGGAGGGTGGAAGAGTTAGAAGCTCAGCATGTGCCAGTGTTATTTCTCTGTCTCTTGCAAACTACAGAGAGGAGGCCCACGTGCGTGAATTTGTTTGACTAAATATAGTCTCCATATCATCAGCCTCCCCAATAGGGCAGAAATCAGTTAAGCAAGTGAATGGTATGTTTGGAGGTGTGTGTGTGTGTGTGTGTGTGTGTGTGTGTGTGTGTGTGTGTGTGTGTGTGTGTGTGTAGTTACTCTACATAATGAAATAACATTAAAAATGAGTTTCTCTGATTTTTTTCACTTAAAAATGGAAAGAACAAAATAAAAAAAAAAGAATAAAAAAAAACCATGGTGTCTAGGAATGAAATTGGAATTCAGAGGTAACCTGGAATAAGAATTCTAGCCTTGGAGTGAGGAAAATTTTGGTTCAGATTTGAATCTCAGCTGCTTATTTATTCTGTGGTTTTGGATAAATCACTTGCTCTTATTCAACCTCAGTTTCCTTACCTGTAACATGAGGGGATGGCTTAGACTTGATGGTCTCTCCACTCATGATCCCACAATCCTAGGCAGTCCTGCATGGTAATTTTGACTTGGCTGTTTATAACTTCTGTGCCATATTTGGTTTGTTTTTTGTTTATTAATCCAGAAAAGGAAACTAGATGATCCCTGAGCTGCTGTTTCTTCCTCTACAAAATGAGATGGTTTCTTTCCAGCTCTAAGTCCTAAGACAAATCCCTATCTACGTGTCGTCTGGTCCTGTGCCATCATTCACTGCCTAGATGGCAATGGATTGGCTATAGATTTGGATGGAGAAGGGAGATGAGAGGTCTAAACTTTTCATTTACCAGGTAAAGAAGTTGAGGTTTAGTAAGGTGAGGGATTTACTGGAAGTCATAAAGGTAGGGGGCAATTTAAGCCTGGGCTCACTGATTACAAAGACATTGAGATTGAAGCTTGTTGAATAACTTGTTGGAGATCAAGGGTCTACTTTGAGGCAGACACAGAACTGGGCAGACCCAGAACTGGCAGAGTAGGACTAGGCGGATCCAGGACTAGGTAGGCCCTGGACTAGTCAGATCCTAGTCTAGCCAGCCCTAGGACTAGGCGGATCCAGGACTAGGCAGATCCAGGACTAGGTAGGCCCTGGACTAGTCAGATCCTAGTCTAGCCAGCCCTAGGACTAGGCGGATCCAGGACTAGGCAGATCCAGGACTAGGTAGGCCCTGGACTAGTCAGATCCTAGTCTAGACAGACCTAGAACTAGGCGGATCCAGGACTAGACAGACCTAGAACTAGGCAGATCTAGGACTGAGTAGGCCTTGGACTAGACAAATCCAGGACTAGGCAGATTCAGGACTAGGCAGGTCCAGGATTAGCAGACCCAGGACGAGACAGGCCCCTTGCTTTCTCCTGAAGCCTGGCTCTGTTCATTCAGAGCTATGACTAGTGATTTTAGTGCCTTGGTCAGCAGAGATAGGGCAGTGTCAGAGGAAGGGCACAAGATCCAGTATCAGGCAGACAGAAATCCAAGGATAGCCAGAGAACATTCCTAGCAGAGAGAGAGAACAGGATAGGACTCAGATCTATAAGAAGCTCATAGGTTGGATTCCACTGCTTTCTCCTTCAAGGTGATCAAGACGTAGAATTCAACTTTCTACAAATGGGTGTTATCTCAACCTGGGGAATGAGAACATCCCTGAACTCTCATGGTAAAAGCTATAATGGCAACTCAAATATCATGGGGTACCAGTCTGAGCCTAAGGCACAAAGCAGCAAGTTATGCTGAAAATGTGTGAAATCATGGGAGGACTGCTCCAGCAATGTCAGGTGCCATTCCTGTTCTCTCCAAATATCAGGCATTCATGGGCGCCCCGGTTCAAAGTCCCATTTGCCCAACCCTAGTTCTGGATCTGTCTTCTTGGAGAGAGCTAGAGAGGCCATTTTTTCTGGAATCTTTGGTCATAGCCCCAGACAGGATCAAATGTTAGAAGGGTTGCTGTTTTCACACCAACACATTTGAAATAAACAAAGCCTAGCCTAGCATTTCTCAAGCTGTTGCTTTTCTCTTCCGAATTAGCATGACTCAAAAAGAAAAAAAAAAGAAAAAAAAACACACAAAAAAAAAACCTTCCACCAGCCCTACAAAAACTGTATTTTCTTTGAGTACTGCCGGGATACCTTAGGAAAGGCAAAGATCAAGAGGAGAGGATTACTCCTTCCAGTCCCCCAATCGCCCGACAATGTTAGAACTGACTGAGGGACATCTCTGGCTATTATCTCCCATTACCTTGGCGCCTTCACACTGACCTACTTAGAGGTACAGACAGAGAAGCATCATTGTAAATGAGTAAATCCAACATGGCAGCCAGTGATGAGGAGGCAGACATTTTGCTGGGAATTACTCTGGCTGTAAACAGCATCTCAGCGCTGGCGTGCAGCCCATGCTGATACACCACTTAATTACCATGTGGGCTCCTTGCCTCTCCGATAAAGGATCTCTATTATTTCAGGTCGATTCTTGCCCTCCTCCATCCCACCCCAACTCTTGCCTCTATATTTAGGAAAGAGTGACTCATATGTAAAAGTTAATTTTACTTCGAAAATCTCAAGTCGGTGTCGACCGTGCCCTGTTATTATCCACCGGAGAAATATGACGAGAGAGCCGGCGCAGCAACAGAAAGCATCCTCAGCCCCTCCCGACGTGGATGCTCGCCAGGGCTGGTGGGCTTCATTTTAATGCACTGCTCAGAGGCCGGTGGCTCCCCAACTCTGAACCCAGGACTGCTCACTTCTCATGGTGGGGAGCGGGAGAGGAATTAATTCAAATTTGATCCGTCAGTGGCAACCCAGGAACTTGAATAAATATTTGATGCTTTTTCAGGATGGAGGAAGCTCTTAAGACCCACTCAACAATACTTCACTACCTTTTATCTCTTCCAGAGCGAAGTCAGGAGTGGCTGGCCAAGGCTATCCCACAAGTAGGGTTGCTCAGATGCCGAGGAGGGCTGTCGGATCCAGCCCAGCACTTAAAAGCCCATCCCAATTCCCCTGCCTCTGATATCTAGAGATGGACTGGATGCCCCCCTTCCTTTATTAAACCATGAGAGGAAGACCATCATTTAAAGGGTTGATTCATGGCACAAATACTAATACATCATAATAACTGCTTAACAATTATTAATAACGTAGTTTTAATAATTGATATCCAGTTTTAATAATAAATAACATGCATAATAATGAGTTCCTATGTCCATTGTGCTTTAAAGTTTGTACGATGTTTTCCTTACAGAAGTCCAGTGAACTGAAGATTATTATTTCCATTTTATCCAGTCTTTCATTGCCTGGACGATTGCAGTAGACTTCTGCTGGGTCTCTTTGGCTTCAAACTTTCTAGCTGTGTGACCGTTGGAAAGATATTTTACCTCAGTTTTCACAAATTAAAAATGAGGATTATAATAGCACTTCCTCGAAGTTCCTGTGAGGATTAAATGATTTCTATAAATCTAAATCTATTTATATATATATATATATGCATGTATACACACATTTATATATATATATATATATATATATATATTTAATTTATATATATGTATATATAAATTATATACATATATGTATATATATATATATATGTGTGTGTGTGTGTGTGTGTGTGTATAGATATATAAATTTATAAAGTTCCTAGCTCATAATAGGTGCAATAACTTATTCCACCTCACCAATCTCTATTCAGCTGACTTGCTTCTCCCTCCTGCCTTCCTTGTACTTCTTAGAATGATTTCCCTAAAGCACAAGGCTCACCATATGATCCCCCTAACTAATTAACTCCAGGGAATTTTTATTACCTCTAGTATTAAAACTACAGATCTCTGTTTAGAGCTGGGCTGGAGTCAGGAAAACCAGAGTTCAAATCTAGCTTCAGACACTCTGTGTCTATATGACCTTGGACAGGCACTTAATCTCTTAATCTATAAAATGGAGGTAATAACAGCACTTTCTTTATAAAGGGCTGTTGGGAAGATTAAATAAGATAGCGTGTGAAGTGTTTTGCAAACCCAGCTCTTAAGTGCTTACATGCTAGCTTAAATACTAACTATTGGCTATTGTCTGGATCCTGGCCCTTTCCTCCCGTTCCACAGCTGTCCATGAGTTCTGTGATCCCAGAGTTCTGGGCTACTTGCTATTCCTTGCACACGCATCTTTGTCTCCTAATTCTGAATTTTCCCAGAGTCTCCCCTGCCCGTAATATTCCCCTGCTTCTACCTCCTGGCTTCCTTGTACTTCTTAGACTCGGCTCAAACGCTACTTTCTGTAGGAGGCCTTTTTGAGCCTCTCCCTTCCTCCAACCCCTCAGTGGTCAGCGTGTCCTGCCTTGGAAAGCATCTACTCTAGGCTCTGCATAAATCTCATATGCACCTAATTCTTCTCCTGTTGTTTTCTCCATGCATAGAGAAAATGGAAGGTCATTTCAGGGGAAAGGGACTGAGTGGGAGGCTGCAGGTAGTGGATGTCAGCTGTTTTAAAGGGAGGTAAAGTGAGCATCCCAAGCATGGGGTATTCCAGAAGTAGGAGATGGAATCTCTTGGATAGGGAACCAATCTGCCAGGTTGGCAGCATACATGAAGGGCATCTTAGGGCTAAGAAAACTGGAGAAGTGGAGGCCAGGGAGGGCTTTGAATGACAAGCAGAGGATTTTATAATGGGTCCTGGAGGGGCAGGGAGCCGCTGAATGGTTCTGACTTTGACTGAAGCCCAAAGAGGCTCCCATTTTCTCTCAGAGGCAGGGGCTCTGTTGAATCTGATGTGAGCAGAGATGCTGCAGCCAATCTCTTGGACAGAAATCAAAATTAGGAGGGTCAGGGCACCTTGTCTTCCTCCGTGTTCATAAACACACATTTCCAAATAGGTGTAAAAAGGGAATCCTAGTGGGGGCGGGCTGTGCAGTGTGTAGGGATTGTTGCTGGTTGAGTTTGAGGGAGGAAGGTTTCCCAGGGCAAGTGTATGTCCCACTATCTGTCAAAGAAAGCAAAGAATATCCCATTGCGGGTGACCTTCCCATCACTGAGGCATCTGGGAGTTTTTTGCTGGCTTGCCACAGTCCTGGCTCTTTGGTAGCTGCTCTTTGTCCCTCAGAAGCAGTGTTCCGAGGGGCACTGATCCATTCCAGAGATCCCGCTTGTTGTGCTAACTAATGGGTACCAGCCCTGTGTCTGAGTGGTTACCATCATAATATGCTGTGTTTGCAGAGAAGCCAGTGGGAAAGCCATTTCCTCCAGGGCAGCCGATTAAACATCTCTGACTCCAGCCAGCGGCAGCTTTGCAAAAGCCCAGGCCTTGCTTCCTGCCCGGTTTATGGATTGCCGATGGTTTTTGTCGGTAATTAGCAGCTGGAGTCATGGAGGAGCTGGGCTGGTGCCGGGGCCCCTTTCTGTTACCTGGACTGAGAGAGGCCGCCTTGTTGCCTCTGGGCTGGGCATCTTGAGGCCCAACAGCTAACTGGTGGGGCCAGGGTTGGCCAAGGGCATGGCCATCTAACCTTCGCCAGGCTGGCTTCAGCCCTGGCAAAATCTATGTCTCTAAGCCTGTAGCCTTCTTCCCTTGTTACAAAAAGAGCAGCGGAGTCAAGGATATTTGTTAGTGGCAATTTATTAAATTTATTATCATGTCCATTTTCTCTGGTTTGGAAAGAGAGCTTTTTGATTCCTTATAGATAGGAGAGAGAGAGAGAGAGAAAGAGAGAGAGAGAGAGAGAGAGAGAGAGAGAGAGAGAGAGAGAGAGAGAGAGAGAGACAGACAGACAGACAGACACCTTGGACCAAACCACAGACCCAAGGAGGAAATATTCTCTGAAATCTGAACTTGGACATGAAATGAACCCGTGTAACATTGCGAAGCCGGCCACCGTGTGCCCCCAGCTCTTTAATCCATTTTTTCATCCCCTCCTCCTCTTTTGAGGGCTGACCCCCCAGTAACATGACCATCCCTAGATGGCAGGAAACATTTATTTATTTATTTGTTTGTTATTTTCAGCCCCAGCATTTAGCACAGGACCGGCAAACAAGTAGAGCTTAATAAACTAAATGCTTGTTTAATTGAATTCTTTCTCCCCCAACACCCATTATGCCACAGTAATAGATGATATTTATATAGTGCCTTAAAGTTTGCAAAGCATGTTACATACATTATCTCATTTGAGGCTTATAATAATCCTGTGAGCTATATACTGCAGATCTTATTATCTCCAATTTCCAGATTAGGGAGTGGGGCTCTTGGAGATAAGATGGCTTGGGTTTGGAGTAATAATGATGATGATGATGATGATGATGATGAAAACTTTCATTTATATCACTTAAAGGTTTGCCAGGCTCTTTGCAAACATTATCTCATTTTATTCTCATAAAAGCTTTATTACAGTAGATGCCATCCATTTTATAGATGAAGAAATTGAGGCAAGCAGGGTTAAGTGGCTTGTTCAGGACCACATTGCTAGTGTTTATGGCTATTTTTGAATTCAGCTCTTCAAAGCATACCTTTTTATCAACAATATGAAGTGCTCTCTCTTGAATCACAGATTTCCAGAGCTGAAAGATTCTTAGCGATCATCTCATTCACTCCTTTTGGTAGAAGCTGAGACCCACTGAGGATCAGCAGCTTGTCCAATGGGGTCATGTTAGATGTGGGATTTGAACTCGTGTCCCAAGTCAGTAGTCGTGCATCATCATGGGTAAGATTAATGGCAGAACCAGAACTAACATTACTAACATTTGTATAGTAATTCTTACATTCCAGGCTAAGCAATTACACATATTACTTTATTTGATCTCAAAAATTCTAGGAGATAGGTGCTATTATTATTATTTTTAAAAACTCAGGAAAACACGAGTAAGTGACTTGCTCAGAGTCACTTAGCTGGTAAATATCCAAGGCTGATTTGAACTTGTGAAGATGAATCTTCCTGATTCCTGACTCCGTGCTCTATGGCACCACTAGCTGCCCACAACTGGGACCCAAATACGTTGCTCTTTAAGCTATGGGTTATATTCTTCCTTTCCCATAAGACAGAGTATTACAGGAAGCCAATTATATTTAAGTATAATCATTAAAAAAAGTAATAAGTCCCAGGGGAAAACCCCTGTCATGTATACAGCCTGTGAGCCAATGAGTTGTCTTGCCTCAGAGAGACCTTGGCCGTGTAACTTTAAGAGTGCCCCCAAACTTTTTAAGCCTGTAAGTGGTAGAGCCTTGGAAGAAGGAGTTGCTTTGTTGATTAAATCAGAAGTCAGTTCCTACTGCCCTCTCCCCCCAAAAACATGACTGATGAATTGAAGCCTTAATTGATTGTAGTCTTCTTAAAAAGCTTCCAACTTGCCCTTGTAAAAAGAGATTGGCGAGTTTTTTCTAGATTTCTTTCCAGGGCATGGATTCCCTAGGCATTGCCCAGAGGCACTAATTTGGAAAATTCACCAAAAATGTTCTAAGACCTCTTCAGTTTCTGTCCCCAATTGGACAGCCTCCTGAGCAACTGCTCTAAGTCTCATTTGCCATGTTTCCTCTTAGGTGGCCGCAGCCATTAAGTATTTAGATTCAATCTCTGATCATTTTCATCCGTTTTATTTTTCATGAAGAGAAATTATTGATCAAAGTTTTTTTAAGACCCTCATTTAATGTACAGAAACAGCCTTTCCATTCCCCGTGCGTGCTGCAGTAGGGAGGGGGATTTTATCCTGCTTAACACAACACCCAATAATTGAATTCTTTCTCCCCCAACACCCAGTATCAGTAGCCCATCTGTCTGGCTGTGAGGTTCCATTACAGCCTATCAAATCATCCTACCCGTTGTGGGAGTCACTTACCCAAGTGCTGTTATTTCTGATTTTTTTTTCCTTTACATCCTCCATGTTTAGCACAGTGCTATGAATTTATTTTTTATTTTTTAAAATTTATTTTATTTGAAAAAATAAAACAGAGTAAGAAAAAAACAGAAAAGAAATACAAAACGAAATAAAAGAAAACAAGAGAACATTGTAATGTGACCAGCATATCATCAGAGAGAATTCAAAATACATAATATAAATGATCAGATATACATTTGTAGAAGAAATTATATTCATGAATATCCATTTTTCCCTTACTTCCTTGTAAATTTATGAACATTTTTAATTGGGGTGTGTGTGTTTCTATGGATTTGAAGTGGCCCATAGGTGTAGGTCTGGATCTGTGATTTTATCAGGATAGGGGCCTTCCAGTGTGGAAATCCTCTGAGGATGCAAATTGGCCACTCATCTACATAAGTTGTAATTATCCAGAATTATTGGGCATGGTGAGAGAATGGGTCCAGGATCTCATAATAATATATTTAAAGGCAAGTTTTCCTTGGTTCCATCAAGAGCTTGGGGACTTCTATATTCATACTCAACCAAACCATTTTCTGTCCTTCTTTCCCTCTCCCTCCCTTCCATTTCTTTCTCAATTCAATTCTGTAATTCAATCACCACTACCATTGCCTCTGGAATAGTTTGTTAATGGGCTGTTCTGTTTTTCTGCTCACTATCTTTGCCATAACTCATCTTATAGGACAGCCAGATGGGACAATGGATAAAGTGTCAGTCTTGGAGGGAGTAAAAGCTGAGTTCAATTCTGGTTTCAGACATTTACTAACTATGTGACCCTGGGCAAGTCATTTAACTCTGTTCACCTCAGTTTTCTCATCTGTAAAATAACTGAAAAAGGAAATGGCAACCACTTCTTTATCTTTGCCAAGAAAACCACAAATGGGGTCACAAAGAGTCAGACATAATTGAAAATTAAAAAAAAAAAAAAGCAAGACTTATTTTATAGCCACCATTCTCCTTTATGTGTCATTTCTCCTATTAGAATATAAATTACTTGACTACAGGAAGTGCCTGTTTTTATATCTATATCCCAACCACAGTGATTGGCACATAGAAAGCATGTGGTAAAGACTTTTTATTTATTCCTTTAGTTTTGACTCTGAATGCAGTTCTCCATTCGCTTTGCAACATTTTGTATCATAGGAGTATAAATGCTGTTGGATGGGATGGGTTGTTCTCTCACATTATTCCTGGGGACTTTGTTGTGTGTCCAGTTGCTGGAGTAAAGAAGGAGAAAGAGAAAACAGAAAAGGAATAAATGTCACTTTCTGGGGTTCAGAAGAACTTACAACAGAATGGAACATTTCTTTTGTGTTTCCTTTGTAAACTGAGGCACCAGAGAAAGAAGGCATTCAAAGGCTCAAAGGTTCAAATTTCATTTCTGATGATCCTCATGAGTTATGTGACTTTAGGCAAATAGTCACCTCTTTGAGACAGTTTCCTCAGCTGCAAAATGGGGGAAGGAAGGGGCTGGACCACATGAACACTAAAGTCTCTTTCAGCTCTAAATCTACAAATCTAGACGGCCTGGGATGTCCCTTCGAACTCTGGGCCTGTCATGCTATGAGTAATTTTTTCCAGAAGTGACATTTTGCCAAGCAGACGCGGATTTTCTCTTTTTACAAACAATCACATTTCGAAAGCATGTTCTCCCTCTTCCATTATACACCAATTATTTTATTTCTCTTCCTTAGTGATGAAATCGCTGAGATTGTGTCAAAATGTCCCAAGTGCCGTGACAATTCAGAAAAATGAAATACCAAGTTGGTATCCACTCAACCAATTCTTTCCATGACGCCAAATAGCCAGCTTGAATGAACTGTTCACTATGCAACCTGCTATTTTAGCGTCAAGGAGACATGAAGCAAAGTGGTTTCCTTGGCTCTCCAGAGAGACTCATTACTCCTTTGAGTGAGCACTCAGCGTCCTGTTCTCTTCTGGGCCCAGCTCCTTCCTCCCTCTCTTTCTCCTTCAAACCTCCCCCCCTTACTTGTCATTCTCTCAGCCATTCATTTCCAACTCCCCCTCCTTCAGGGCTTCCTTCATGTTTTTCTCTTCCTTCTATTTGATCTGCAACTCTTTGTTCAGGGATGTCCCCTCCTTTTCAACTCCTTTCAGCATCTCTTCCTTTCCATCTCTGTCCTTTTGCCTTCTCTCCCACTCATTTCCTTTGTGCCCTTAATATCCTCTCTTCCTCCTCCTCTGCTTTAACCCCCTATAATCTTTGTCTATTGGGTTAATTTTTTTCTTTGTGGAATTAATTTTTAAAATTTTCTTCTTTGTTAGCGAGTTAGGATTGGCTTTTCACACATCTTGGTTGGGTTTTACCTCCCGTCCTGGACTCCTCCTGCTCAGCTGAGGAAACCTAGCCACCCTCACCACCTACTACATCAACACTTCCAGCTCCTCTCTTGTAAGGGCCCTGCTTTCTTTGTTGTCTCCCATACAGGACACACTTTTTCCTGTTTTTTACCTTTGGGGTGGGATGATATGCTAAACAGAGGAGCAGATCAGGAATCAGAAAAACCTGGATTCAAATCCCACTTTAGACATTTAGTAATCAGATGACTTTGGAAAGGTTTCTTAACTATTCTCAGCCTCAGTTTCCTCATTTGTAAAATGGAAATAATAGAAGCATCTTCTTTAAAGGGTCATTGTGAGAATCAAGATGACAAAATATATGCCAAGAACCTTGCAAACCTCAAAGCGATATTTGAAAATTAGTTATAATTATTATTAGCTATGTGATCCTGGACAAGTCAACAAGTCACTTAACCTCCATATAGAAATCAGTTTTTTTTTTTTCATTTATAAGATGATGAGATGGGACTAGATGGGTCCCTGAGATCCTTTCTAACTCAAAACCCAAGATCCTATTAATCCTAAACACCCTCTGCTCCTATTTGTCTTTCAGAATTATAGCAGAGACCAAAGTCTAAGTGAGGTCCTTCCCCTCTCTTCCAAGAAGAAGATCCTATGTTCCAAGGATAGCCCATAATGACAGTTCCTCTTTTAGACCTTCTCTATGCTGTCTGTTCACATTCACACTAGCACACACACACACGTGCATCTGTGTATATTGTATATAACTGTATGCACATACATAATATATGTATGCTTAGAACCATGATTTCATATATATCTGGGTTTCTTTGTGTGGAAAATCCCTCCACAAATTCAAATAACTTATCAGTAGCATATAGTCCACTTAAAGATACTAAGAGATTAGTAATTCATCTAGAACCGAACTCAAAGGAAAAGCTTAATTCTGGACCTTTTTGACTCCAAGACTAGCTCTTTGCTTATTATATTGCTTCTCTATATGTACATAAGTATAGTTAAGTGTTCTGTTAACTATTTGTGCAGCTGGACGATACAGTGGATAAAGAACTAGGCCTTCTCCTGTTCAAATCTGCCTCAAACACTTCCTAGCTGTGTGATCCTGGGCAAGTCACTTAATCCTGTTTACCTCAGTTTTCTCATCTGTCAAATGAGCTGCAGAAGGAAATGGCAAACACTGTAGCATCTTTGCCAAGATGCCAGTGGGGGTCACAGAGCATCAAACACGATTAAAAATGATTGATTTAATATTTAGTGAAATTTTAAATTTAAAACTTAATATTAAACATCAATACAATCTACGAAACTTTATTAGTGACTATTTACTTATAAATTAATTAGTTTCAAATATTTCCTCCTCCATTATATCTTTGGGCTGGTCTAGAATGTGGGTCTTTAAGTCTTTTCTAGTCTTATGAAATAACCCAAGAGAATTTTTTTATATGTCCCTTCTTTCTCATTAACTTTTATATTAAACTCTGAGATTCCTGAAAGCAGGGACTGATTAATCTGTTTATTTTGGTTTGACTGTGCTTTTTTTTTTTTTTTTTTGTCTTCCCAATCACTTAATACAATGCCTGGACCTTTTAAAATGAGTTTTATGACTGTAATTTTAATGTATTTAAATCTTTTCCCTCCCTCACTTTGACTTTTCCACATTTTGTATTCCTTATACATTTTTTGGGGAAGGAATGGGGAGGGGGTCATGGACTGTTATTCCATTGGCATAGAATTCTTGGTAAAGAATTTGTTTTACTGATCACTCAATAAACATTTATTGAACATCTATGTGTAAAACAGTGAGCTAGCCTCTGGGTATATAAATACAAAGAATGATACAATCCCTACTCTCAAGAAGTTTACATTCTAATATATACATATATATATATATGTACATGTATGTATATACACACACATATATGTGTATATGTATATATATATACACATATATGTATATATATACACACATGTATGTATATATATTTATACACATTCACACACATATACATGTAACATATATATATATACATAATATATATGTGTATATATCTATAAATATATATTTAAGTGCATACAAAATAAATGTAAGAAGAATACCTTCTAATAAATATAAAGTAGTTTAAATTCAAATATAACCCTCATAAGTTCTGGGGGTCTTTATTCCAACTTACCCTCAGCTGGTTGCATATCCCTCTCAGGGTTCTAGATATATTATTTTTTAAATTAATTAATTAAATTTTTACAAAAATTTACAAATTTTTTACAAAATTTTACAAAAAAAATTTTTTTTTACAAAATTTTTACAAAAAAGTTATGCATAAGTAATTTTCCAGCACTGACAATTGTAAAACCTTTTTATTTCAACTTTTCCCCTCCTTCCCCCCCACTCCTTCCCTCAGATGGCAGGTTGACCAATACTCTACATATATTTTTGAGGATTTAGGGTTTCTTCTCTAACAATGTCAGTTAAACGCCATCCTTTCTCCCCAATTTGGTGTGTTCTTCCTAATATTAATTGTCAGTTGGTTAATAGCTCTTTAATATCATCAACAGACTGCTAAAGTGTGCTCATGATGTAATGGTTAAGTACCCTATTATCATTAATCTCAAATACTTTTTACAAAGGGATATTACAGAAAAGCTATAGTAAGAATAGAAGCATCAACATATTCTTCTAAACTCTGGACACATTCTTTTCTATATCGCCTCAATCGCTGAGGAGAATGGGCTCAAACTTAAAGAGTTAGTACAAAGCATTCCCACCCCATCCCATCCCAACATTGTAGCATGGTCAATGGACAGAGTAGCTCTCTTGCTTATAGGACTCAGGATCTGCTGTGGGCTTGAGTTCCTGTTGCTCCACAGAATTGTGCTCTTAGACTGGGCTTGCCTGCTCTTAAACTCATAGTCTTGCCATGGATTCCAGTTTCTGGACCTCTGGAGGCCCCCCTTCATATTGTAGGCCAGACTGAGATCTTTTCTAGTGAGAAGGGAGAAGAGAATATGACCCTAGACAAGTATAGTAGAGTTGTATCTGAAGAAAGGTGAGGAAGAAATCCAAACCAATCCAATAAGACAACCAGTGCTAATGCATGAAGAGAGGAGATGAGCGTTATGTGTGATGGACTGAGAGAAGATTCATTGGCAACAAGACAGAGTGTGGGAAAGGGGAGGAATGTCCGAGGCTGGAAAGATGGGTTAGGCCCGGATTGTGAAGGGCCCCAGAGGCTTCAAAGAGAGGTTACATTTGGCCATAGAAGCAGCAGGGAGCCGCTGGAGTTGATTGAACAGGGGCATGATATGGTCAGATGGTATTTTGTTAACAAGAGAATGGACTAGAATGGAAAGAGACTTGGAGAGACATCAATTAGCAAACATCTTTGGGAGAGGTGACAATAGTCTGGACTAAGACAGGAGCAATGTTAACAGTAGCAGTGATTATATTTGAAAGATGTCTTAAAGGTAGAAACATCAGAATTTGGAAACTAAATGGATATATGAGGGAAGGAGAGTGAGAAGCTGAGGATAATGCTGAGGGCAGGAATTTGGGACACTAGACTAGATGGTGCTTTCAAAAGAAATAGGGATGCTTGGAAGAGGGCTGGACTGGGTTAGGAGAAGATTATGAATTCGGTTTAGGAAATGTTGATTTTTGAGATATTCCTGGGACATACATTTTATTAATTTATTATTTTCTACAACTTATATCTTAGAGAATTTTCTGGGGACATTAAGAGGTTAAAGGACTTACCCCGAGACATAAAGCCGCAGAAAAAGTAAGACTTGAAAGCAGGTCTTGCCTCTGAGGCCATTTCTCTATCCACTGTGCCATCCACTTCTCATACTTGAGACTTGTAATCACATTATGGTATACACAACATTAATTGCACCATATATTTTAATGCCCCACTAAAGTTTCTCTCCAATGTCTGAGTTAGTCAATAAGGGTTTATTAAGTGCTTACTATGTGTCAAGTACATTATTAAGTACTGTGGATACAAAGAGAGGGAACAACCAGACAGAACAGAACAAAACACTATATATTCTCTCAGGAAGCTTACATTCTTTTGGGGACACAGTATTTAAATGATATCTATACACAAAATATTCAGAGTAAATAGATTATACTCTCAGATTACTTCCTATTCCATTCTGTTGGGGGAGATAAAATTTAAATGAGAATATAAGGACCTGAAAGGCAGAGTAGATGGAAGGTAATCTCAGAGAGTAATACAATGAGTGGGTAGGTCAAAGGGAGGTCAACAAAAGGTCTCCTACAGAAGGTGAATCTTGAAGGGATTAGAGAACTCAAGAGACAAAGCCAAGGAGCGAGGGCATTCCTGGCATGGTGGATAACCAGTACAAAGGTGAGGAGATGGAATATTGGTACTCAAGTAACTATAAATAGGCCATTTTCTTACACTAAGTTGAGTTGTTTTCAGTCTTGCCAGACTCTGTGATTCCTGTGGGGTTTTCTTGGCAAAGATACTGGAGTGCTCTGCCATTTTCTTCTTTATCCATACTGTGTATACAAGGAAAGGAACCAGGTTATGAGGAACTTTAAATGTCACACAGAGGACTTTTTATTTGATCTCGAAAGCGGATGGTGAGCCACTGATACTGAGCAGAGGAGCTACGTGATCGGAACTACTCTTTGGGAAAATCACCTTGGCAGTTGTATGGAGAACGGACAAGAATGGATAGGAGATTTGATTGGTTAGAAGACGATTGCAGTCTAAGTGAGAAAAGATGAGGATCTGACGTAGGGTGGTGGCTGTATGAATAGCAATATTCATTGAAATGATAAGATTTGCTTTCTGAGGAATGCTCACAAAGCTCACCTTTCCCTCCAAACCTGGAGTTTGGTGTTGGATTGATTATCTTTTTGAGGATCAACCCCTTGAGCTGATCCACAGGTTGGAGATGAGGTCATCAGAGTTTTGACGATAGCAGCTCTAATAAACAAAACTCGCTAGCAGTGTTTGTGAAAGGTATCTCCATACTCATCCTTGAAATATCAGAGTAAATAAATTTTTGTTTAAGCTTTTTTGGTTTTTATCCAGTAAACACAGAGACACTTTATAATGAACAGAAAACTGTCCTGGGAATTAGGAAGATTAATCTTAAATTAGTTTATGCTAAGTCACTGCCTCTGACACACTTGGTTGTAAGACCCAAACAAGGCTGTCTCAGTGCCGACTCTCGAAGATTCTAAGTAACTGAAAGGGAGCAGTATTGGAAGAAGATCTAATCTGACAGGTACTAGGAGAGGGAGCCTCCTCACTTGAAGTATCCTTTGCTGATAATATCACAGGTCTTTTCTTAAAAAAAAATCATGTTAAGATCTTTGAGGATGGAAAGTGTCATATAGCCTTCCCTCTTTTAACTCCTTTTTACAGCCTAGCAAAGAGACAGGCCTATAGCTGGTACACAAAAATACCAAAATAAAGAATCTATCAGATAAAAAGTTTGTACTAAATAAGAAATAAATCCACTCACCCAGATTGACCCGGCCACTAAAGACCTGGAGACCCAGGCCTCCAACAACATTTCCCGTTATCTGTCCTTGAAGGCAATCTTCCGCTGTGGGTGGAGGATTAAAATGCTCCAAGGTCCATTGGAGATTTTCCCAGCCTTCTCTGTGGGGTCTACCTGAATGTCACTATCTCTGGAGTAAGTACCTCTGAAATGCACCATTGGGTGTTTGGCCTACAACGATCAGTTTGACTGAAAGTTATGGCCCCAATTTGGATACAGCTGACTATAGCTTTATATGAAGTAGGATGAAGACAATTGAATTAAATCATATCTAAAATCTGCAGAGAAGGCAGCTCCATGAAGTATATGGGTTACAACCCATCAAATCTGAGGATGTAAAAATGGGGAAAAGCTAAGTCATTCTGGTAAATGACCAATGAACGTGGTAATTGATCCCATTTCCTGATTCCATTTTTTTTTCCTTTCTCCTCCTACAGCTTAGCCCAGTTATCAATTATTCCTTCACATCCCAATCTTCAATCTCCTGCTTATGGGCCCTTTCCCTGCTGTTTATAAACACACCCGAATCTCTCTTATCCTTTTAAAACCTTCATTTTATATGTTTTAAATATACTTGATACCTTTACTGTGGTCTTCCCTAATAAGAATATCAGTTTTTTGAGGACTGGGGCAGTATTATCTTTACTTTTTTACCCTTAGTGCTGGGCAGAGTGCCGGGCACATAGTAGGTACGTGATCAATACTTTGGATGGAGTGCGTGACTCACTTGAACCCGTGATCCCCTTCAGCCATCATCCTATATTTCTTCCTTTCACTGAATCCCAGATAAAGCTGTCTACCCTCATTTTTCTCCATTTATTCTTTTCTTGTTCACTTCTCAACCTCTTACAACTTGGCCTTCTGACACCACATCACTCAAGTGAAACAGCTCTCTCCAACTAGACCAGTGACCTCTTAATTGCCACAAATCTGATGGTCTTTTCTCAGCCCTCCCCCTTTCCCAGCAGCACTCAACACTGGGGACCACTCTGTCCTTTGAGAAACTCTCTTTTCTCTGAATATTCATCTCTCTGTTCTCTCTTGATTGTGATCCTATCCACTGTTTAGTCTTCTTTACTGGATGAATGACGGGGAGAATGAAAAATGCATTTATTAAGCATCTCCTATGTAAAAAATACTGGGCCAAGTTCTGGAAATGGAAGTGGAAAAACAAGATAATCCTTGCCATTAAAGAACTCACATTCTAATAGAGGGAAAAAGTCAAGCAGACTCTTTAAGTGTAAGTCAGATGGAAAGTTCCACCAGTCTCTTGGGTATAAAGACAAAGCAGATGGTAATGTATCTTCTTTGAAGCCATTTTCATGAACAAAACTGTATGTTTCTGAGTTGAGCCTTTTGACAGAATCAAGGATATTGGTTAAAAGAAGTTTTCAGAAACCTTGGCTCCTGGAGAGGAGGGGGAGTTGTCACAAGGGCTCTTTTCCTGGATTATGGCTTGGGGCAGGCGACCAGCTGGAAACAGGGCTGGTAGTCTGGTGGATGTTCATAGTCATTTTTCATTCTTTCTTCTCCCTCATCACCCAGATCCAAGAAGTTGCCAAGTATTGACCACAACATCTTTTATCTTTGTACCTTTCTTCCCATTAAATGGCAAACACCCTAATTAATGACTCTCATTACTTTTCAGTTGGATTATTGCAATAGCTTCTTCAATGGCCTCTCTCCTTCCCCTCTATTCCCTCTCCAACCTATTCTCTAAGCCCTAATAAATTGCTATTTCTGAAGCACAGATCTGACCATATAATTCCACTATTAAAGAAGCTTCAGTGGCTTCTTATTGCCTCTAGGATAGTATATTTTGATACTTAAAACCCTTCACAATTTGGTTCAACCTCTTTTTCTTGGCTTATTACACATTAATACTTCCGTTCACACTGCCAGGTCAGTATAAATTTATCAAAGGAATACAGAAAGCACAAACACACGTGGCCACAAGGAGACTTCTTTGAGGAAGGAGCCTACCTTTCAAAATTGAAAAAAGGCTTATATACACATTAGGAACAATGCCTAGCTTCCATTAGCACCCACTTTGCAGGTGGGGCAATCTACATTTCCAGAAAGGGAAGTATCTGTTTCATTAGCCCAGAAGCAAGGGCATAAATGGAGAGGGTTTGAGGCAGCCAAGACAAAGGAAAATGTGACTCCTTGCTTTAACTGGAATGGAGGCTGACTTTTAAGGTAGCATCCACTCTGAGAACCAGCCTTTCAATTTTTACTTGCACTTAAAGGATGGGTTCCCTAGGGAAAAAAAAAAAAAGTCTACTCTTATAGGTCAAGAGAAAAGTTGAATACTCGGGGCCCCCACTAGTGAGCTTAATTTTAGTATTCGGCCTTTAGATATAGTTAGTTCAACATGAATGAATTTACTAAGTGTCATAATAAGGATAGTCACTACAAAAATTTCCCCCTTTAAATCAGCCCTCAAAAACATAGTTTAAGTAGGAAGATTAGGTATAAACGTTAAGTTCAGTACTAATGGGACACATTCCTAAGGAACACCTGTGGTCTATGTAACTCATACCTTCAATACTGTAGTCCGGTGGTCCTCAAACGTTTTAAATAGGGAACCCGTTCACTGTCCCTCAGACTGTGGGAGGGCCGGACTAGGGTAAAAACAAAAGCCCACACTCTGTCTCCGCCCCTCAGCCCATTTGCCATAAGCCAGAGGGCCACATAAACGTCCTCAGCGGCCGCATGTAGCCTGCAGGCCGTATTTTGAGAACCCCTGCTGTAGTCTTTTCTACTTTTACTGTATCTGTATGTCCCCTTCTCCCTCTCTATGCCCTCCATATAAGTGTAGTATCTCTATTGGACAGTTCACTCAGTTTAATTCTCTGGGACCATTCCTCTCAACAACTTGACTCTTGACTGCCAGGACTAATTCCCTCAACTCCTTTTTTTCTGCTACAAAGATGACGCTCCTCAAAACTGCTCCCTTCCCAGACTGTCTGGTCTCTTTACTCTGTTGGCTAGCTCTGTTGTAATGGTAGATGGGAGAGAAGGACATCAAATCCTCTTCATGTTGTCCTCTGCTCCCATAGAACAGGGATCAAACTATTTCCATTGTGCCACAAGGACCGGCACTTAGTTTTGACAAGGCTACCATGGACAAGACCAAGATTTTTCCAGTTGCCCTTCCAATTTTATTGAGGCAACTTCTTCACACGTAGCAATGGAAAAACAGTGAATACACATCTTTGTACTTAATACGTTATTGCCTCTGATCGTTTCTAATAATTAAGTCAACTGGGTTGGGACTTGGGAATTCACTTGCCCACATGCTGCTAAAAGTAAGTTTATCACGTTGAAATAGGGGAACAACAGCACCATCCCTTTCTCTCTGTCCTCATAACACATTCTATATTCCAAACAAAAAGAGTCAGTTGCTTGTTCTTGTAGATAGCGATCTATCTCCATTCTCTGTAGCTCTGAACAAGCAGTTCCTCACGCCTAGAATGTACTCCCTTTCCACCAGCATCTTTTAGATTTCTTCGCAGATGACCTCAAGTGCTTTTTCTGGTCCTTCTGGACTCTGTCCATATTTTGCATCGGCTTATATGTACACATATTGTTTCTCCACAGTAGGCTGTAACCTTTGAGGGGCAGGGACGGTTTTATTTTTCTTTGTATTCCTAGTCCCTTACAAAATTCCTGGCACATCATAGACCTTTAATAAATGTTTGTTGAATGAATCCAGAAGTGAATAGATGCTGAATATTCCTTCTGCTATCAGTGTGGTGCTTTTTCCATTATCCTGGCTATTTTTTTTGAAAGTTCTTGCTTTGGTTTTAATCAATATTCTTGTATCACACTGTAGACTCAATAGGAAGCCCATCGATGACTGTAGAAATTTCAGATACCACAGATCTCCCTGCCAAATAAAAATTACAGCCCATTGTTTATTAATAGGAGCACGGTTCAGCTCATTTATGCTGCCAAAGTAGTCGGGTGACACAAAATATGCTTCTCTCCTCCTCGGTTATCAAATTGAGGCCAGATAACTAATCAGTCCCGGTGCTTTCAATATGAGTGCCAGGGAATTCATGTTTCTCAGACAATGGCTCCTTCGTCTGCATAACTTTCCGAATATGATGTGATGAAAGTTTTGATTGGAGATATATTAACTGATAAAGGGCATCATGTAGGCCTTGCCTGGAATATCATATTTTTTATATTAAGAGAAAAATAGGGGAAAAAAAAAAAAAGAACTTACCCTCAAAGAGTTATGGAACGCATGGGCTTCGGAATCTGTTGTCAGTCCTTTCCTTTTGGAACTCTGAGGTACTCTCATGGTAGGATCGTAGTTTTAGAGCAGCAACAGACCTTGGGAGTCACCCACTCTGACCAGATTCTTAATTTGCAAATGAAGAAACTGAAGTTTAATAGAGGAGCCATGACTTGGCCAAAGTCACACTGTTAATTGAGGAGTAGGATTTGAACCCTTTGACTCAAAATCCAGTGCTTCCTTATAAATAAATAAGCAAACTAACAAACTAATATAACATAATATGACATAATATAATATAATATAATATAATATAATATAATATAATATAATATAATATAATAAACATAATATGACATAATATAATATAATATAATATAATATAATATAATATAATATAATGTAATATAACATAACATAACATAATATAATAAAATATAATATGATATGATATGATTTGATATAATAAATGTAATATGATATACACACATATTTTTATGTATACTATAATATATATAAAACTATATCTCACTGACTTAGGAGAAGAGTTTATGAGTTAGCATTTCCTCCGTAGGATGTTTACTGTTCCCATGGTTGACCTTTTAATAAGTCTCCAACTGGCTTAGGCTACCCTATGCTGTACATTCCCTAGAGAATCATCATGTGGTTGTCCCACTTCGTGGCTGCCTTCTCCCCAACTTCCAAGGGGGTGAGAACTAGACTCCTCGTACCCTGTCCTCTGAAGCATTATTTTTTAAATTCTGCCCCAGCGTGCCAGGGGAGAAAAATCCCTAATTATGTCTCTATATGGACATTTTGTTCCACAAATAAATAAATAAAAAAGGAGGAGGCAACTTGGTAGAGAGGAAATAATTCTGGCTTTGGAGTTCAAATCCTACCCCTGACGCCTACTGTCTATTAGAACTTGGATAATCCACTAAATTTATGTAGGCCTCAGTTCCCTGAACTGTAAAATATGGTTGAAGTCCATTCCGGCTCCAAATCTATGATTCATGGAATTGCATTTATTAAGTGCCTACTGTTTGCAAGCACTACAATATGTCCTGGGGATAAAAATATAGAAGCAAGAGAATCTCTGACCTTGAGGAGTTTAAGTATGGGGTGATAATACATGTAAGGCAGTGATAGTAAAGAGTGTTTTGGACTGGGAAGTCATAGGGATGACAAGTAAATGTACAGGAGGGATCGGCATTTTTTCCACTATGGCTCCTAGGGTAAAAGAGAAAGCAGAGCTGTGTCAGGTGGTAGGACAGTTGGCCCAGAGACAATAAAGGTTAAATAGGAAGCATTGCTAGGGCCGGCTTAGCAAAACCTATCCTGTGAGTCTGCATGCAAATGCTTAACTGTAAAGACAGTCAACACCTCATGGAAAGTCTTCCAAAATGCAAAGGGAACACCTAGTCTCCGGTCCAGAGCGGGATGCAGCAGTACGGATGGCGAGCAGGTGGCCATCATGGGCTATGTTGTGCATCCGGGGCCAGCCAGAGACAGTGGGCTCTGTGACTGTGCACTCATCAGTTGGGATCTCCAGGGCCCCTGGTTTCCATGGAAACAGTGTTATAAATATTAGAATGGAAGACTGACCCACTTGTAGCAGGGACCTTAAGGCGGGGTTGATGTCTCCAGAGCGAAAGCTCTCCTAGGTCCTATCAGGCAGGATGGTTCAGATAACAGGATGGCACGTCTGGACCCCCAAGGGCTGGGCAAGATCTCTGCTGAACTCACTGCTTTTAGAGAAGGGAAACTAAGGCCCAAAGAGGGAAAGTTATTTGGTTAAGGTCAAATGAGTAAGTAGCAGAGCTGGGCCCTGGCATCTACCTCCAAATCCTGCCCTTGTGGGCTTCAAGTCACATGAATTATTCTGATAGCAGAAATGTATGTGACTCAATACCATCCCCATCGCCTGTTTTACATCACCTCCGCCTAAGCTTCCATAGAGGAAGGAATAAAAGGTGGCAATCAAGGCTCATGAAGGGAGGGTTCTCAGAGATGAAACCCCAGATCCTTGGAATCGAATAGACCTGGGATGTGCCCATCCTCCTACTGGATACCCCAGGGAAGAGCACTGACCTTGGGTTCAAGTGCCACTTGGAAAATCCTTCCCACTTTTTATCATTCTCAACTTCGGATCAATAGCACCCAGCCAGATTCCTGGTCCACAGTGGGTGCTAAATAAATGGTCTCCTGATGGATTGGTTGCAATATCTGCTCAGGTTTTTACCTGAGTGGGAATATCCTATTTTAAATCTAGTAGCTGTGAATCATAGGAAGTCAGCAGTGGCCAAGGTGGTTTCATTGCAGTGTACTAATGAATGCAGCCCAATTAGCATACAGTAATTAGAATGGTTGTAATCAGGCTGCCTTCTCTGTTACCTGGCCCTATCTCCTCCATGAGGTAACCAGGCAGCCGTGGTTGTTCTAAGGGTCCACAGCCTCTGTTATCTGTGGGAGCCACTCACTCTGATGATTCACTTCAGGAGCAGAGCTGGGTCTTAGAAAGGGAAGGGTGGGAGGCAGCCGGAGAAAGGCAGGCCAGATCAGAGACGTCTGCGCGGGGTCTTGATGAAACTCTCTCTTCCATTGTCAGCCCCCATGTCTATCAGCCTCCCATCAAATAAATAGGAGTGGGGCTGAGAGAGAGAGAGACAAGAGAGAGATAGATATACAGACAAGAGAGAGATAGATGTACAGACAAGAGAGAGAAATAGAGACACACACAGAGACAGACAGACAGACAAGAGAGAGAGAGTGACGTACAAATGAGAGAGAGAGAGAGAGAGAGAGAGAGAGAGAGAGAGAGAGAGAGAGAGAGAGAGAAAGAGAGAGAAATAGGGAGAGACAGAGAGAGAGAGAGAGAGAGAGAGAGAGAGAGAGAGAGAGAGAGAGAGAGAGAGAGAGAGAGAGAGAGAGAATAAGCATTAACATTGTCTGATGAGGAATAAAAAAGAGAATCTGAAAAGGTTGAAGAAAGAACACCCCCACACACACTCATGGGGTATTGATGGATTCTTCTTCATTCTTCTTCACTCTGACCTGCCAGCCTTCATCCCGGGCTTCTTGGGTTCTCTATAGCCAGAGCCTGGTCAGACCATCCCTGGCCATGATTGTGGTATTTGGAAGGAAGAATTTGGTGACAAAGGAGAGTGGGATGCTATAGCCTTGAGAGAGGGGATGAGGAGGAAAACACAAGACATAATGGGAAGACCTAGAAGTCATGGCAAGCCTTGGGTAAAACTAAATTAAGCAGGGATTTGTCTTAGACTCTTCTGAACCCCTTCTTAATACTCTGTCCCTTTGTCTCTTTATCTCTGTGTCTGTCTCTGTCTCTTTTTTTACCTCTGTCTCTCTGTGTATTTCTCTGCCTGTCTCTTTATCTCTCTCTTGCTCTGTTTCTCTCTCTTTATCTCTGCCTCTATTTCTCTCTCTGTCTCTCTCTGGTTTTGTCTCTCTGTGTGTCTCTGTCTGTGTTTCTTTGTCTCTCTTCTCATTTCTAAAATGTAAATGCAAAATGAAGACAGTTCCTACAATCCAGGGTTATGAGGGAAAAAAAAGAAATACTCTGTATAAAACAATTATATACCTTAAGGAGCATATACCTGCCAGCCATCACGTATGAGAATGCTCTTATCACTAATATTATCATCAACACACAGGGAGCTCATAGTGAGAGAGGCCCCTTCACAGTTCAAGAGGCACACGAGGGGCTCATGGGTACAGAGCGAAAAGATATCTCAGAGGGTTTTTTATTCTTTTTGTGTCCTGGACTTCTCGGCCAATTTGAAGACGCCTGTGGATCCTTTCTCAGAGAAATGTTTTTAAATACATTAAAAGATGCATTTTTGGCAGTGAGGGGTGTGTGAAATGAATAAAGATCTGGACCTGGAATCAGAAAGAACTGAGTTCAAATCTCATCTCAGATATTTACTAATTATGTGATCTTGGCAATTAACCACTACTTGCCTCAGTTTCCTCATTTGTAAAATGGGGCTAATATTAGCATCTGCCTCCCAATGTGGTGACCCTGAGCAAGTTACCTATAAAGGAGCCAAATCTCTCTTGAGGGAATTTAGGTCTCTTTTTCTCCCCAGAGGGGGAGTTGCCTGGAGAATTTAATTCTCCTCCTCCCTAAAGAGAAGAAAGCCAGAGGAAGACAATGCTTGTGAAATTAAGGAAAGGTTTTATTAAGCAGGAAAGTAAAATATGCATATGGGGACTGCCAGCTTAGGCTGAAAGTCTACCCAATTATGGATGGGGAGAGTTTATCTTATAAACAAAAGAAAGGAAGGAATTTTGGGAAAGATCATCTTGGTAAAGAATGAGTCAGTGACCCCCATCTCCAAGGGGAAGAGGGCCTGAGTGAGAAATTCCAGGTGTCAAAGCTGGAGCCCTTTGATACACAAATGAGAAGGCATCCTTCGTGATAAACAGTCCACAATTCAAGGTTTGATAAGGAGAAGTCTCCAAAACCAGGATAATTCCAAGAACTTCCTAATCAAATTAAGGGAGTCTTTGAGGGTAAGTTTGAAGGCAAAACCCATAAAGTCTTTGAAGATAGTGAGGTCTCTGGAAGGTCCATAAACCACCAAATAACTTAGAGTCCGCTTCAAAGCTGGTATAAGCTTAATGAGCTTCAGAGTTGCTATTTTTTTTTTTTTTTGCATGTCCAACTAGATTTATTCTTGGTCACCACAAAGGATTGTTGGGATGTCAAACCAATGAAGACAATTCTTATGTAGTTCTCCTGGTAACCCGGATAATTGGAGAGTTCAAAAAAAATCAAGGCATTCATTTTCATACATTTAACCATGTTTGCCTCAGTTTCCTCCTCTGCCAAATAAGCTGGAGTAGGAAATGGTATATCATGGCCAAGAAAACCTCAGTGGACTTCTGAAGAGTCAGACATGACTGAAAAATAACTCAGCCACCATCCAACATTGTGAAGAAAAAATTAAATATTTTAAAAATCAATTTGCAAACTTTAAAGCTCTATATAAATATCAGCTCATGCAGAAAATAAAATCTATGGGAGTACAAAGAAAAGTAATTATGTTGAAATACAGCAATATTTCAAAATATTAAAATAAGAAAGGCCATGGATCCCACACTAAGAATTCCCAAATTAATTCCAATTCTCTCATTTCATAGATGGGAAAATTAAAATTTAGGAAGGATATCCCAGATCACACAGGTAAATGACTGAGCCAAGATATGGACTCAAGTCCCCTGACTCTAAATCCAGGTCTTGTTCCACACCTGACCGCTACTGAATTTTATTTGAAGTTGAGCCCTCTAGCACCTTCCACCTCTGGTACCCAGCAGGCTTGATCAAAGCTTGGACACATACCTATGTGACCTAGTCAGATTTGGGGATTCTGTGGCTTTTCACTTGATAACCAGTCTTTCAATCTAGGAGGAAAAGCAGGGAGCAAATCACCCAGATGTCTCAGGGAGATGTTTAGGAAAAGCTTGCTGGAAATTCGGCAACACGGTTTGGAGATGGAAGTTGTCAACACCTGCCACAATTTGATTTTTTACTTTCTTAATCACTGCAGGTGACTTGCTTAAAGTTAAATATAAAGTGGATAGCTTTGACCAAGTAGATGCAGAACAATCTGAGCATTCTGTACTTAGGGAATTAACCATTGTTTAGAAGACAAGAGAACTGATAACTCCAAAATGGATAGGTGGAACAGTGATGGGCCACGGAAGGAGGGAGGTACAAAGACAGTTGGTACAAAGACATATGCTGGCCCCCTTAAGTAGGAGCAAAGAGCTGGGAAAGGTACCAAGAACAACAGTCCACACAGCTTTTGGCTGGGTTTAAAATATATGTTTACAAAGTAAGGAAGGCTGGAGAACATTGCAGAAATCTTCATCTTTTATCCTTTTTCTAAGCAGTGGGAAACTTGCCTGACTATGGTGGTATAAGATTTTTAATTGAATGAATTTTTCTATGGAATTTGGAACTTTTGGGATTTTAGAGCCGACAGATTATGAGGTAATCTAGTTCATCCCCGATGGACGAATGTCAACCAGTCAGTAATCATTAAGCACCTGTTATGTGCTAGCCTTTCTAGACACGAGACAAAAGCGAAATAACCCCTCAAGGAACATGCATTTTATCAGGGGAGACAATGTCAACAGACCATATAGACAATGTGAGCTGAGCCATATGATATCCTGGGTAAATGGTCATCCATTTCTTGTTTGAATACTTAATGAACATGGCCTATTCCCCTTTAAATAGCAAATTATTTTATTATTATTTATTATTTTAAATTATTTATTATTATTATTTTAATTAATTTATTATTTTAATTATTTATTATTTGATTATTGTTTTAATAATAATTATTATTATAATTATTATTTTTAAAATACCCCAATACTCTTAATACTCTATATACCATGGGTTCACTCATGTAAGTCATACATACAAATATATACATTGCATTCCCATAAGGGTGGGTTACTAATCCTAATTTTGTATTAAATGAGCCCCCATTAGTGTGTCTCCTTTTAATACGCTGCTAGTAGACTTAATCAACTCTTAGGAAAGAAGGCATTTATTCAAATGGCAAACCCAGAAGAGTAAGTAAACACTTTCTCTTCAAAACTCTGGGTCATAGTATCCCACAAATATACACAGAATCTATGGTAGGTGATGGATGGATTTCTCTCTTGTTAGACTGAATTAAATATTGATAGTTATCTCAGCTGGATAGATGCCTTATCTGGCTTTGCTCTTCACAAAGCATGTTGGATGAGTCAACCAAGATGGCCAGAGCAGGCTCCTCTGCCGACGTATTGTGTCGTCACATGGTCTATAGTGTCTCTAACGGACAATTCCAGCTCCTAGAGTTCCCGTGTTTACGCTTCAATGGAGAGTAGCCTTTTCTCCCCCCTCCAAACTCCAGATCCTGTTATGTCCTTTCAGAAAGGGCAGGCCTAGAATTGGCAGACGTACACCAATTAAGCCTCTTTTAGGGTCTCAGCTTGGACATTTGTCCTATTCAAAGCAAGTATTAGGAAAGGTATAGGTTCTACTATTCAGCAATGCTTCCTGGTGGATTTCTTTGATGAAGGATGTCATACCAAAATCAACTAAATAATGTATTTCTGAATTCCTACTCACCTATGCAAGCAAACGAGTGGCTGGAGGCAGTACATAGGGACACTTTCAGTGCCCAATGTACAATCTCTTCCAGCCTTTGGCTATGCGATTGAGCTTCCAAAGCCCCCAACCCATACAGGTATGGAAGACTCAATTTACATCTGAAAACTCCTACCTTTACGTTTTAATACATTTATTCTTTCTACCTCCGGATTTTCCCCATCACAGCTTTGATATAAAACAGCTTGGCATAAGAAATTAAATAGAAAATTTAGGGAAGTTTTGCAGAAGCTACAGATGACATAGGAAACCAACAGACTACACCAAAAAAGTTTAGAAATTCATAAAACATATGTATACTATTGTATATTGTCAACATATTTTATCTTTTAATACCATAATAATTTAGACTTCTCTAGTATGAAGGGAGGGACAAAATTTGTATGCAGATTTTCTTTTCTTTTCTTTTTTTTTTTAAAGGTGAAAATACTATCCCCATAATACTTGCTCTGGATGCAGATGACTCTGTCCATCACATGGATTGGCCTAAATCTCCTCATTGTTGAAAAGAGCCAAGTCCATCACAGTTGATCATCACCCAATCTTCTTGTAGCTGTGTACAATGTTCTCCTGGTTCTACTCATTTCACTCAGTATCGGTTCCTAGAAGTCTCTCCAGGCCTCTTTGAAACCATCCTGCTCATCACCTCTTATAGAACAATAATATTCCATAATATTCATATACCATAACTTATTCTGCTGTCCCCGACCTGATGGGTATCCACTCAGTTTCCAGTTTCTTGCCACTATGAGCTGCCACAAACATTTTTGCACGTGTGGGTCCATTTCCCTTCTTTTATGATCTTTGGGATACAGGCCCAGTAGAGACACTGCTGGATCCAAGAGTATGCAGTTTTGGACATAGTCCCAAATTTTATGCAGATTTTCTAGATCAGATGGCTCTGCACCCCTAATCTTCCTTCTCCTTCTCACCTTCCCCCAAGGGATAACAAACTACATTTCTTAATTTTTATCTCTACATTATGACCCCTATCTTTGCTAACATTTAAAAGGAGAATAGCCTTGCCTCTGAGGCTGAAAATCTATCCTCTCCTAACTTTGACCCATTGGTCCATAATTTGTCCTCTAGGATCAAAATAAACACAAGGCTTCTTCCAAATGATGACCTTTCAAATATATGAACATGGATATCCTATCCCTACCGCTTTTTCCTTTCCTGCGATAGGAATGCTAAGCTAGTTTTTCCTTAAATCATATTGAAACTATTCTCTGAATATAATTGGCTTGAGGAACTAAATCCTGGGCTTAAGCACAAAAGGAAGACAAAACACAAGGAGTCAATAGTTCTTTCCCCATGCTTCTGACAAATAGACCATTATGGCCTATACTGAGGCAGGGAAACTATTCATAATTGAGTATATACAGCATCCAAACTGAATTGCTTTTCTCTGGTAGGTTAGGGTTAAGCAAACCTCCTATCACTAACTGTTTGAGGATCAATGTGAGTCTTCTTCTAATTCCATCTGAGCTTGTCCTGGCCCATAATATTGCCCTTCATAAAATCAGTTGTTCTTATTATCAGGATTCTGTCAATAAGCATCTTTTAAGCATCTACTATGTTGCCATGCATAAAGAACTTGCATTTTATCAGAAAAGACGTCATCTCTATAATATTTCAGGTTAAACATCCCTATTACTTTTTTCATATGATGTAATTACAAGTCCCTTTACCATTCCATCACCCTTATCTGGATATATTATTAATAATTAACAGGCTTCTTAAACCTGCATGTCTAAGTGGCCCAGTGAATAGAGTACTGACCCTGGAGTAAGTTAAATACTAGTTGTGTGATCCTGGGCAAGTCACTTAACCATGACAATCTAAAAATACATGTCCAGAACCATCCATAATGTTGTTGATGTGGCAATGTCGTATATTAGAATGATGATCAGACTTGTTGGTACAGAAGACCTGAGTTCAAATCTTAGCTCAAACTTTTGTTTTGGAATACAAGTAGCAGTTTCTATCACCTCCTTGAACTCTTTCCTATAACAGGAGAACAATGATATTCACAGAACCAATCACCAAGGAGATATAAATGAGTGCTTTATAAAACTTAAAACACTATATAAATGTATTATTATTATTAACATGAGATCTGACCCAGGTAGAGTACAGTGGAACTATTCCTCCCTTCATTTTGAATGTTGTACTTCTTTTAATTGAGTCTAAATTTCCATTTTAAGACCTGCTTGTTTGCAGATGACTTTTTGCTGTTTGCATTGAGCCCTGGGATGCTGCCAGAATCTTCAATGACATCTACGATACTCAAAGGAAATGAGCCTAGAAAAACAAAGTAGGCAAAGAATTCATATTGCCCAGATTGTGACTTGGGATTTTATGACAGATCCATTGGGTCTGGCCATCCATAAATTTCTTGGATGGACTCTATGTGTGGATGATAAAGTGGGCCCAGAACTGAATAGAGAAAAGGCTACATTGCAGTGGGGAAAATGGGAGTGGTTTGTTTTGTTTTGTTTAGCTTTTTAAATAATCTCAAGCTGCTCCAGGCTGCCATTTTTTTAAACATGATGATCCTACATGCTTTAATATCATAGAACTCCATGACCTTAGAAGGGTCCAAATTGCAAGTGACCTCAAGGTCAGTAGAGAAATGTTTGCTGGGTGTTTTAGCAATGATGATGAGTTAGTGGTCTTACACAAGTTATAGGACTTTAGATTTAGAGCTTGAAGAGACCATGTTGTCTCTGCTTTCCCCTCATTTTACGGATGAGAAAATCAAGAGTCAGAGGGGTTAAATGAATTGCTCAGAGTCATACGAGTTTCAATGAGCAGAGGGAGAACTCAGATATAGGCCCCCTTAGAATCAAATATCATGTTCTTTCTACCATCCCATACTAACTCCCCATTAAAATAGAACATTAATGACAGGGAAGGAGGTGAGAATGAGGGCTAAAAGACAGATGAGCCAAGTGACTGACTGACTGGATGGATAGACAGATGATGGATGGATAGATGGACAAAATGATACTCACTGCATGAAATAATGTGGGATAATGTATAGAGAGTTTGCCATATGATGTCAAGAACACCTTGAATACAAGTCCCATCTCTTGGACTTGGCTCTTTTCTTTTTTTTTTCTTTTTTTATTAATTTTTATAATTATAACATTTTCTTTGACAGTACATACATATGCATAGGTAAATTTTTTTTTTACAACATTATCCCTTGTACTCCCTTCTGTTCCAAGGTTTTCCCCTCCTTCCCTCTACCCCCTCCCCTAGATGGCAGGCATTCCCATACATACTAAATATGTTATGGTATATCCAAGGTACAATATATATGTGCAGGACCGAATTTTGTTGTTGTTATTGCAAAGGAAGGATTGTATTCAGAAGGTAAAAATAATCTGGGAAGAGAAACCAAACCAAACAAAACAAAAAAACAATGCTCACAGTTTACACTCATTTCCAAGTGTTCCTTTTCTGGGTGTAACTGATTCTGTCCATCATGGATCAATTGGAATTGGATTAGCTCTTCTCTATGTTGAAGATATCCACTTCCATCAGAATACATGCTCATACAGTATTATTGTTGAAGTGTATAATGATCTCCGAGTTCTGTTCATTTCACTCAGTATCAATTGATGTAAGTCTCTCCAGGCCTCTCTGTATTCCTCCTGCTGGTCATTTCTTACAGAGCAATAATATTCCATAACCTTCATATACCATAATTTACCCAACCATTCTCCAATTGATGGACATCCATTCATCTTCCAGTTTCTGGCCACTATGAAAAGGGCTGCCACAAACATTTTGGCACATACAGGTCCCTTTCCCTCCATCCTGTGACCCAACCAGAATCATATGGTCAATAGGAGCCAGATACTGGCCTGAACCAAGTTCTTGGCTCCAAGCTAGTTGTAATGCTGACTTTCAAATTCAGAAGAAGAAAAGAATTAAATGCAAATTTGTTTTGGTAGAATGTGACAGGTGTTCAAAGACCAGCTCCATCCAGTCCTGAATTTAAAAAAAAAAAAAAAAACTGTTAAATTTTCCGCATTAGTATTTATAGTTTCGAAAATTGGCAACTGTTCCCAATCAGGGTTTGATTTATTATTTTGTTCATTGTTTAGACTTAAGAAAGTGACAGAGAAAATGTTAATATGATAGATTAAATTAAAAGTATGCTATGCATGCAAATGCTTTTTTCTTTTCTTTTCTTTTCTTTTCTTTTTTTTTTTTTGAGAGCCAATTGTTAAACATTTACTTGTATATGTATGTCTTGGTAATGAGGATAAGAGCATTAATAACTAAGGAATTAACTAAGGGGCATAGAAAAAGCCTCTTGGAAGAGGTGATAGCTGAGCTGAGACTTGAGGGAAGCTGAGGATCCCTAGAGGAGCATGTGAGGATGAACAGCATTCTAGGCATCTAGAACAGCCTGGGCAAAGGTGAGGAAGTGGGTGATTTGTGTATGTGGAGGGGGGGCAGGAGGGGTTGACATACTGTCCACATTGCTATCCATATACTGACCTGTGGTATGGATAGTTACTGAGCAGCCTTTTCCACTACTCCTGGTTAAATTTCAGCCAGCAGCAATATATAAACCAAGAAGGGACATTACCCTGTCCATCCTGTGCCCTAAGAAACAGAGCTGTTTGATTAGAATTGGGTCTTCATTCTATAGCTGTAGCCCATAACTGCCCATGCTATCAGGGATAGTAGCAACACCTCTCATTGGATGGGAAGGATGGGATGAAGGGGATGAAAATCCATGATATTTATTCATTTTCCATTCCCCATCTGTAAATCCATATTTGCCTAGACCTTCCTTTTATGGTGTCCAAAAGTACATTTAAGTTGGTCAGAAAGGACCAAAGCCAAGTCCTGACTGGTGAGAGAGTGCTGATTTCTTCCAGAAAACCGGCTTCAAAAGTGGTTTGCTCTTGTTCAGTTTATGTGACTCTTTGTGACCCCCTTTAGGGTTTCCTTGGCAAAGATGCTGGAGTAGTTGGCCATTTTCTTCTCCAGCTCATTTTATAGAAACAGGCAAACAGGGCTAAGTGACTTGTCCAGGGTCACACAGCTAGGAAGTATCTGAGGCAGAATTTGAACTCGGGACTTCCTGGCTCCAGGTCCTGTGCTCTGTTTACTGAACCACCAGCTGTGCTCTTCTGGAGTCATTAGGAGCCATAAAATCATCTTAGATCTGGAGATAGAAGAGAACTTGGAGCCCATTTAAGCCAACCATTCCATTTCACAGGGGAGAAAACTGAGACCCAGGGAGTGTCCTTGATCCCCTAGAGAGTACTTGGAATGGGTTTTGGAGCCAGGTTTTTCGAAAGTGCTATTTCTATCGTATCATTTGCTTCTCTGGGCTCCAATCTCAGATCTTTGACTAAAGAAAATCGGGAACTGTGAGAAGAGAGAGAGACCAAGGATTCAGAATTTACATTGGCAAAGTTCTTTGAGATCTTCCATGTAAGCAAACCGCATTATCATTATAAATGAGAAGCCGGGCAGTCTGGGGTTTCAAATTAAATAGGCCCATTGTGTTATGTTTCATCAGGATTCAGAACAGCCGTCCTTCCCAGCAGAAGTAACTTAGATAATTTGATTCTCTTGCTTAACCAGGACTGATCACTGCAGGGATGGAAATTAATTTCTTGAAAAACAGCTGCATGTCCCCCCCCCCTCCAACCCCTCCCAGCCTTTCAGCCACGAGCTTTGAAAATGCAGCTCTAATGAAATTGTGGCCAAGGTGGATTGTGATGACTCCAAAATTCAACCTGATCCCAGTAAGCCACTCAAGGATCCTTTTGTTGTGGTGGCTGTTTACAGGTAGGGACAGGGCAGCTGGGCACCTCCCAGGCAGCTGCTGGCATGGCAACCTCTGTGCACAATGGGAAATCAGATGTGAACGTGGCCCACATTTATAGGCACAGACTGGCTTGGAGCAGGGCTGGAAAGGTTTGTGGGGCAAGAGCTGTGGAGTTGGAAGGGAAGCTGGAGGCCATTCAATTCAGGAAACTGAGTCTGAGGGAAATTAGCTGACTTGCTCACAGTCATGTAATTATTAAGTTATAAGGCAATGTTTGAACTGAGGTCTTCTCACCCTGAATTTCAGCATTTTATTCTCAACACTATTAGTGCTGGCTATCTTGTACAGCACCCCCCCCCCCCCCAAGTTTTACAGATGGGGAAACTGAGGCCTAGAGAAGTCATAGATCTAGAGGTGAGAGGTGGAAGTTTTCCTTCCTTCCTTCCTTCCTTCCTTCTTTCCTTCCTTTCTTCCCTCCTTCCCTCCCTCCTTCCCTCCTTCCTTCCCTCCTTCCTTCCTTCCTTCCTTGCCATCAGGACTGGGAGAATTGAGTCAAGAAAAACCTTGAAATACCACTGAGTCATAAAACTCCAGTGCCTTATCTCAGTCCTTGCTAGGATAAATCCCCCTCCTTTTGAGTATTGCTCCTCCCCTGGCTGTCTCCTGCCCTTGACCTCCTTATCTTGACCCTTATACTGTCAGGATTAAGTTGGAATCCTTTCCTGGAATTATAGTTTGTCTGCTCCCCCTTATCTGCCTTTGTTTCCCCCTGAGACTGTATCCTCAGGTTATATATTCTGTTTGCAAACTCAATTTAGCTAAAACCCTATAAAAGTTCTCTGCCTCAGTTCTTCAGGGCCGAATGATTTTTGAACATGAGTTCCATTTGGCCGGCTAGCCTAAACTCTCCACATTAAAAGATTATAAACCAATCTCTGTCTTGCTTCAATTTCTCTGATCTCAAGGTCAAATAAGCACTGAATGACAGAACTAGGATATGAATACAGAACTTCTAACTCCGAATTTATTGATTTTTTTCAATGGACCAGAAAGGTTACCTAGTTCATTGCACCACGTTGTCCCTGTGTTAATTATTGATGCTGACCACTGCCTAGAAATATCCTGAGGAAGGTCAGACTGGGTGTCAAATGGGAAGATGCTTCCAATCAATCAAGAAATTTTTATTAAGCACCACTATGGACCAAGAACTGTGCTGCATGCAAGGGATGGAAAGATCAAAGCCAAATTTTGTTTTCATTCCATAAAAGGACATGACATTCATATATAAGTACATATGGAATAAATATATGCAACATAAATACAAAATTGAATTGGTTTTATCCCCACTGGATGGACAGCTCCTTCCAGAGTCTGGTACACAGTAGGTGCTAAATAAAGACTAGATGTCTGATTGACTGACTTGTTAATAATGTGGCACAAGGACATAGCATATTGTCCTTAAAGTCAAAGACTTTGATCCATTTTCTATCTCTGATAGTTAATAATTATGAGACCGTGGATAAATCACTTTAATTCTTTGTACCTCGGTTTCTTCATCTCTTAAATGGGTCGACATTACCTGTAGTAGAACAGAGTGATTATGTGTATCAGATGAGATAATGTGTTATAAAATCACTTTCAAAACCTTAAAATGTCATATGAATGTCAATTATTATTTTTGGGAATTGGGAAATGTGCTGCCTTGATTCACAGCTATGTACTCCTTCACAGAAATTAGTGTTTTTTGTTTTTTTGTTTGTTTTTGCCACAATCGGAAAGAGGACTCAGTTTCCTCTTCTGGAAGAATAGAGCAAGAATACTAGCTGATCCCTGAGTTTCATCCCAGTTCTAAATCTATGATCCACTGACCTTGCTTTGGTGTTCCCCTTTTTTGCTTCAGTTCTCTGGGATTAAAAGGACACGTCTTCACGAGCCTTAGATTTCCGATGGAAAATGACTAGTAACATCCAAAGACTTCCACTTGAAGCCCAACTGAATCCTTCTGCAGATATATGTGAGGGCTGTCTAATGCTCAGAGCTCAGATCTAGGATTCTTGGTTACTCATCCCCTCTTTACCAAGAACATGAGCTGTCTTTTCCCATGATCTCAATCTCTCCTACTTGTGACTTTCCCTGTCACTGAGCTGGGCTCAGTCGTCGCTTAAGTCGAAATCCAATGGGTCTGATTGACATCTTGTTTCTTCCCATTACAAAATAAACTAATTTCTTTAGCCTCACACAATATTTCTCTGAAAACAGTTATTGATTGACACAATTCTCTAGACTGGGTGATCAATACCCACCAGTTTAAGAAAAAAGGAGTGATGGATGGGAATATCATTGAGTGGCTTTCCAGTTGATAATATGTTCAAATAATTCAGACTTTGGAAAGGTATATATTTTTAAGAAGATTGCAAAAGCATTTCAGATTTCAGGGTCAATTCAGGAGATATCATATTAGACAGTGAGTTCCTTGAGGGCAGGGATCATCTTATACTTTTCTTTGCATGGTTAGCCTTTAGCACACAATATTTGACACATAGTAGGTGGTTAATAGATGACTAACTGTAAAATATAATGAAAACACATGCTAAATTTGGACTTGGGGTTAGCCCTGTTTTCTGGGTGCTCTTAGCTAAGTTCCTTGATATTTTTGTTTGAGTTAAATAGAGTCCCAGTTTCTTTCCCCAGTTGAAATGTTGGGAAAGCTAGACAAGGAGAATGAGATCACTGTGAGCAACAGGGAAAACCAGATAATTGTCTCTTATTTAGACAGGTAGTGAGTTAGACCTGTGGAGCCAAAGGTTTATAAACCTAGAGCTGGAAGGAATCTTACAGTTCAATCTCACCCTCATTTTACAGAAGAGGAAACTGAGGTGTGGAAAATTCCTATCCAAATCACATAGGGTCTATATATTAGAGGGATGATTTGAATTCAGGTCTTGGAACTTGATAACCAGTCTTCCTTATATCGTGCTACTGACTCCCCAAACTTAACCCAACAAGGCCATTTATTCTGGGTTATTTAAGGAGGAGGTTTTGCCATGAGATGCCAGTGGCATGTTCTCAAAGAATACCTCATGGTAACAAGGTGGAAGGCAAGCTGATGGTCAAAGGGTTGAAAGGATGGGAGTAGAAGTGATTACATAGTCCTTGGTGGTCCCGTGCCCTTTGTCCTTCTGGATTATATTTCTATGCTTATTTTTGGGATCTCTTGGCTTCAGAGGGTGCTGGGAGCATGTCCTATGAATGTTGTGTGCTCATGCATGTTTTCTAGGACACATTCCCAAAGCATCCTTTGTCTAGGGAGATCTCATAAAGAAGGTCTCATATTTGGGGTTAGAGTACTATACCTATAGATCCTTGACTTATCTATATGATCTTAAACTCCATGGTTCTAGTTGCTCATTTGTAAAATGGGTAGGGGGAGTGGACATAAGGTTGAAGTTCTTTCTAGTTCTACCTCTGAGATCTTCCAGTGATTTATCTATATCCATTATCATAAAAATAGAGTTCTTTAGAGGTCACGTAACTGCCACACCTTCAACTTTTTTTCCAGATGAAAAAACTGAGGTCCAGGGACTATGCAACTATATATTTTGTTCATATGGCACATATAGCTGGATATGACTAATTTTTTCCCCTCACTGAATAAACACAGTGCCAATTAAAATAGCAAAGTGATTTTTTAAATAAAAAAGCAAAATTATAGTGAAATTTAATATAAAAACCCTCAGGCAGGAATATCAAGGTTTGTACTACAGAAGAAAGCTAATGAAAATGGTCTTATACTTCCAGACTTAAAAACACACTATAAAGCAGTCACTTCATTTCTCTAACCTCAGTTTCCTCATCTATCAAATGAAAGGGCTGGATCTGATGTTTTCTACACTAATTTTAGCTCTGAGTCTAAATGGTAAGAGCACTGATGAGTCAGAGGACTTGGATTCAAATCTCACCAGTTCTACCCATTACCTGTTTGACCTTGAGTCCTCCATTTTCTTATTTGTAAAGCCAGTGGCTGTGTGACTGAAGTTTTTATCAGAGGGCTTTTACTTTTTATTTTAATAACATTTTATTTTTTCCTATAAACATTCATTTTTCACATTTTAAACATTTAATATTCATTAACATTTTTTTTTGAGTTCTGAATTTTCTCCCTCCTCCCCACTCCCTTCCTGAGATGGTAGGCAGCTTGATGTAGGTGATACAGATACAATCATGCAAAACATATTTCCATATTAGTCATGTTGTGAAAGAAGTCACAGAGCAAAAAAAAAAAAAACCCACATAAAAATGAAGAAAGTGAAAAATAGTATGCTTTGATCTGCATTCAGACTCCATCATCAGTTCTTTTTCTGGAGGTGGATAGTATTTTTCTTCATGAGTCCTTTGGGATTGTCTTGGATGACTGTATTGCTGAAAATAGCTAAGTCATTCAATCATCAGACACTATTGCTGTTACTGAGTACAGTGCTCTCCTGGCTCTGCTCACTTCACTTTTACATCAGTTCATATAATTCTATTCTGATTGTTCTGAAAGCATCCTGCCTGTCATTTCCTATAACATGGTGTATTTCGCTACATTGATACATACTTGATCAGCCATTCCCCAACTGATAGACATTTCCAGTTCTTTGCCATCACAAAAGAGCTGCTCGAAATATTTTGGTACAGATAGGTCATTTTACCTTTTAAAAAATCTCTTTGGGTCTCCACACTTTTATAGTTTTTTGGACATAGTTCTAAATTGCTCCCCAGAATGGGTGAACCTGTTCACAAATCCACCAACAATGCATTAGTAAGAAGACTCTCCTTTCACTGATTTAGAGACTTCTGGTAATCTCTGGGGTAAGATTATTATTTCTTTTTATTTATTTATCTATCTATCTATCTATTTATTTATTTAGCCATTTATTTAGCTATTTATTTATTTTCTTATTTATTTATTTATTTGTTGTTTGTTTGTTTATTATTAATTTTTATAATTATAACTTTTTTTTGACAGTACATAAGCATAGGTATTTTTTTTAACAACATTATCCCTTGTACTCCCTTCTGTTCCAAATTTTCCCCTCCTTCCCTCCACCCCCTCCCCTAGATGGCAGGCATTCCCATACATATTAAATATCTTATAGTATGTCCTAGGTACAATATATATGTGCAGAACCGAATTTTGTTGTTGTTGTTGTTGCAAAGGAAGAATTGGATTTGGAAGGTAAAAATAACCTGGGAAGAAAAACAAAAAAACAAACAAACAAAAAAATGCTCATAGTTTACACTCATTTCTCTGGGGTAAGATTAAACTGAAAAGACATTAGTAAACATAATGACTGCCATGGAGTAGATCCCACAAAGACCCATCAGATAATCAACCAAATATGTATTGAGCGCCAAGTATTTGCCTAGCACTGTGCTAACTTTTTAGAGAAAGGAGAAGTGAAACCAAGATGGATGGAACCAATCTTCTGCTCTCTGAGAACCTATGGTTTTTGTTCAGCAAATAAACAAACAAACAAAAACTGTTGTAGCTTCAACATGGGCGATGAGAACTTTTTCCCAGCTGAAAGTAAAATCTGAATAATGATGGAAGGCAGAGCACAGGACAGAGGGAAACCTGGGAAACTTGTGGCTCTGAGAAGAAAAAAAAGAAAAGGAAAAGAGAAGAGAAAAGATCCAGCAGTCAACCAATCACAGATGAAGGATGTTGTTCCTCCAGAGAACATAACTGAGAATGGTTAGAACCTTGTCTGGCTCAATGAACTGCTTAAAGAGTGATCTACCAGGACATACTTTGCTGTTTCCCTGACTGTGCTGCTACTGGGACCTGGGAAATTTATTCTGCTCTTCACTTCTCTCCCTTTCCTTGTCTCATCTCTGCCCTTAGAACTGGCATCCTTCCCTTTAAATCTTGTTTATTTGCTGTCTCTACTTTTATAATAGGTTTTGTCTCCAGATAAAGACAAGCTGATTTTCATTGTAGTCTGGGCATTTGATGTAGAGGATTTAGCCATACTATAGATGAAGGACAAAAGGGGCCCTATGGACCCACATAACTGCCAACCTTTATTGAAGCACAATAATAAAAAAGAAACAAGAAGTCTTTCTCTGTCTAGCTATCTGTCTCTATCTCTCTGCTGTCTGTCTCTGTCTTCCTCTCTCTCTCTCTCTCTCTCTCTCTCTCTCTCTCTCTCTCTCTCTCTCTCTCTCTCTTTCTCCCTCCTTCCCTCTCTCCCTCCCTTTTCTCCTTCTCTCTCTCTCTTTCTCTCTCTCTCTTTCACTGTTTTTGCCTTTTTCTGTTTCCCTTTGTCTCTTTCTGTCTCCCCCCCCCTCTCTGTATCTTCTCCTCCCCCTGTAAGTGGGGCTCCAGTAGGAAAAATTAAATAATAATATTAGCAACCAACAAAGGTTCCTACACAAGAGACGTCATCAGGCAGTCTGTGACTAATTGTCACCTAAGTGCCATAGTGTTGCAGGAGTTCAGAGCAACAACATGGCAGTGTGACTTCTGGAGACAAGAAGAAATCAGCCTGTTTCTGGATTTGTCACCCACCTCCTATGTGGGGGAGGGAGAAACCTTCTACATGGGGTACAGAAAAGCCACAGTTGCTTTTTTTCCCTGTTTGCTCCCTCCTCGGCGGCAGAATCTGCCTGGGGTGGGGCTCCCAGCTGCTTTCTGACCACGGTGGGTGGGCGCTCTTTACTCTCACCCCCCGGTACTGTCCCTGCTTGGGAGGCAGGATCTTGCCTGACAGGTATAAGCAATTTATTGGGGGTTTCCAAGGCTTCCCCTTTAATTTATGGGGCTTGTTTCACAGAGGTGGAAACCTGCCAAGGACAGCTGTCTCCAGGACACTGCAGATAATATGTTGGCTTCCAGGCTTATCAGAGTAGGAACACATTGGGGAAAACTACAGCCTCAACACGCCAAAATAAGACTGATTGAGATTTTCCTATGTGCCCAGCACGGTGCTAGATATCTTAGGGGATGGAGAAGTGTACAAAGTGCTCTCTAACTTTGCTTAAATGGAAAAACAAGACATATAGGATCTCTAAATTGGAAGGGACCTCAGAAGTCAGTTATTCACATATAATTTATATCCCACATAATAATGATAATGAATAGTAACTAATATTTCCATATTATAGATGGGGAAACTGAGGCAAACAGAAGTGAGATTATTTATCCAGGGTCACACAGCTAGTAAGTATTTAAAGTTGACTTCTTGATTCCATATCTTCCCAAAGACTCTATCGACTGCCCCACAGAGGAGTTGTTTTATAAGAAAACTTGATGGCTTAACTTATTCTAACCTGTGTTTGAACAAGGATCCATGTTCTACATCCCTGATAATTTGTCCCGAAGAGTTCCAGTGAAAGGAAACTCGCTATCTCCCAAGGAAACCTATTCCACTTCGGGATACATCCATGTCCTGATTAGTGTCAATAACAAATCCTGTGAAATGATAACATTATTCAAATTCACATCGCATATTTCCACTGGACTGGAACCAATTACCATATTTTACGCAATGATAACTTTAAATAGTGTAAATTCAAATACATGTGACCACTTCAGAGGAGTCATTTATTATCTACACTAATCAGTGCCTCGCTTTAACTCTAATTGTTAGGAAATTTGTCTTTATCCGAACCTTAAATTTTCCTCTCTGCCACTGTGCATCCATTGTCAGTAAGCTGATCAATACCCATTTTAAAGCACCTACTATGTGTGGCCCTCTGCTAAAAAGCTCTCTCTAAATCAGCAGTGACATTCCAATGCACATTGTGTCTTCCGACCTCTGAGTCAAAGGGACTCCTTCCTTGTGCTATTCATTTATGTTTAAATCACGAACCCATTTCGATCTTATCTTGGTATGTGGTGTTAGGTGTTGGTCAATGCCTAATTTCTGCCATACTAGTTTCCAATTTTCCCAGCAATTTTTATCAAATAGTGAATACTTATCCCAAAAGTTGGGACCTTTAGGACTAGATTGCTATAGTCACTGACTATTTTGTTATGTGAACCTAACCTATTCCACTGATCAATCACTCTATTTCTTTGTGTTATTCATTTTAGAAAAAAAAAAAATCTGTATTCGAGTTCAAGTTCTGAAAGTAACTTGTGCTCACACAAGATAGATTACTTCCGCATTTGGAAAATGAGTCTGAGTCAAACTTCTTTGTATTTTTAAAAATTATTGAGAACCACAAAGAACTTTTGTTTGTGTGGGTTATAGCTGTTGGTGTTGAATGTATTAGTATTAAAATTACAATGTATTTGTATTATGATGAAAATAGTTTCGGGTTTATAGACCTTCTGAAAGTTCATCTGGGATCCCAGGGGCCCCAAGATCACATTTTGAGAAACTCTGGATTAGACATCATAAACAAAGTGGCCCCGAGCTGCGTTTGGAAGGAAGTGAGGGATTCTATGAGTTAGAAGTCAAAAGTGAGCACATTCAAAGTTTGTATCCACGAGAGATGCTACTTTACCCATATTCCAACCCATTTCCTGGCTTCTGTACCTGCAGAACTCAGCCTGTGCCAACCCAGTCTGAATGATCTCTATTTCTTCAGGAGCTAGACTCAATGGTTTCATTCAGGGTCAAAACATTTCTTTTATATTCTTAGCAGGGGAAAAGCGAATTTCAAGGACAAGAGGATGTTTTTCTGGTGGGGCCATTATGTGCTGAAGGCATTCTGGCTAGTTATCGGTCTCTTTTCATTCTCAACCAGTTCTAGACCTTTAGGAGGGAAAATAATCTGGCCTGGGTGTTCTTGTTGCTCAGTTGTTTTCAGTTACGTTGGACCCTTGGCAGTTCATTTGGGGTTTTCTTGGAAGAGATACTGAAGTGGTTGATCACTGCCTTTTCAGCTCATTTTACAGATGAGGAAACTGAGACAAGCAGGGTGAAAGGATTTGCTCAGCGTCACATATCTTAGACCAGATGTGAAGTCAAGTTTTATTGATTTCAGTCTTTCCTGATTATCCACTGAGCTACCAAGTTGTTGTTGGCTTGGGTACAAAAAGTACTGAATGAAGCTCTGTTCACAGGATCCTAGAAAGGAGTCCTTGGAGATCATTTAAGCCAACTGCCTCCTTCTACAGATGAGGAAACTGAGACCCAGAGAGTTTAAATGAGTTTTCCATGGTCACCCACGTGTCAAGTAATAAGTGTCATGATGCCATGAAAAGAGTTTTCAACTTAAGAGACCCTAGGTACAAATCCCATCTCCATCACTTACTATAGATGTCAAGTTAACAAGCATTTATTAAGTACCGACTATGTCCCAGACGTTGTGATAAATTTCACAATACAAAGGAAGAAAGGCTAAAATAAAGCAAGCTCTACTTTTAAGGAGCTCACAGAAGATAACAAGGAAGGCACTGAGCTTAAGGAGAACAGAGAAAAGCTTCTTGGGGGATGTAGGATTTTAGCTGGGACTTGAAAGAAGTCCGGGCAGTGATTAGAATCCTGTTACTGAGTACGAATCTGAACTACCTGGCCAAGTCACTTCATCCTGTTTGCCTCTGTTTCCTCATTTATAAAAAATTGTTGGGAAAAAATGGCAATCCACTTCCATATCTCTGCCAAGAATATTTATTAGCTATGTGATCCTGAAAGAGTCATTTTAACCATTTGCTTCAATTTCTCATCTCTCAAATGAGTTGGAAAAGGAAATGGCAAACCACTCCAGTATCTTTGCCAAGATAACCCTAAATGGGGTCATGGGGAGTTGGACATGACTGAAAGGAGTGAACAACAACAAGAAGAAAGAAGACAACAAATTCAGGAGACAAAGATAACGAGGGAGGGAGTGTTCCATATTTGGTAGTTGGCCAGTGGAAATTCTGGGAGTTGCGAGTTTCTCACACAGAGAACAAGGAAGCCAGTGTTAATGGATATGTGAATTTGGACAAATCGCTTATCTTTCCTATACTTTGGTTTCCTTATCTGTCAGGAAATAATAGGGTCGATGAACTTCTCCATCTCTAACTCCAAATCCATCCCTTTCCCTTGGAACACTTCATGTGGACATCAAGGCCTTTCTCCCAAAGGGAGCCTCTCTGGGGGCTGCCAGTGCCCACCACCAGCCCGTCAAGGTCACAAGCAAGGGAGGAGTCTAGACTCACCTCAGTTCTTGTCTGCCATTTCAATGTGAGCACATGAGGAATATATATATATATATATATATATATATATATATATATATATATATATATATATATATACACACACATATATACATATACATATACATATATATGTGTGTATATATATATGTATATGTGTGTATATATATATATATATATATATATGTATAATTATTGTTTGTGAAGAGCAGATTGTGACTGGCCTGGCTATTTCTCTCCTTCCCCCATCTCTGCAATGATTTAAGGCAGTCAGACTAAGAGAACCTCCTTTTCCATCCTGGACATCTTTTATTTGTTGGCTCGTTATGTTGGAATCACATAAACAGAGACCCAGTCTACACGCCCGTTGCCCTGTGCCCGCCCCCCACCCCGGCTTTTCTCGGCGTCTCCAAGCTCCGGACAGTTTGTGGAGTGGGATTTCTGCAGGGTGCTCCTGGTGAGGGGGAGCCTTGTGTCAGCTGGGCCATCTCAGAGGGCTTTGGGGTGCTGGTTGGCCCCGTGACAGGCTAGCACTACAACATTCCTCTCCATTTTTTTTAACTAAAGCTTATTCCTGAGACCATATTGAGTTTTTATGTTCCTAGCTCTGCCTTCTGGGACCAAGCAAAACAAATCTAATCTTTCTTCCATATGACAGTCCTTCAAATACTTAAACAAAGCCATAATGCTCCCCCTCCCCCACCCCCAGTCTTCCCTTCTCTGGGCTAAATATTCCTGGTTCCTTTAGTGGACCTTTATATGCTACTACCCCTTTGGCCTCCTTTGGATTCTCACTAAATTATCCATGTCCTTGCTAAAAGGTGGGCACCAGGACTTAGCACAGACCTCCATCTAAAGCTGGAAGGGATGCAGAGCTCATCTAGTCTAACCGCTGAGTTTTACAAATGGGGAAACTGAGGACTCAAGGGGCAAGCGGATTGCGGTAGGAGATAAAGCTAGAAAGAAATAATCTATTAACAGTAATTAGCAGAGCTAGGACTCCACTGCACATTCTCTGAGTCTAAATTCAAGTCTCTTGCCTCTCAGCTTTAAGGAGAACAGAATGGCTTCTGCCTTTTGATCAGCAATAAGCTAGGTGACCTATGGAAAGCCAGAAACAAGAGTCACCAAAATTCCTGCTCTCTGGGCAGCAGGTGATTGGAGCCTTTTCCTATTAAGCAGTAGTTGTTCAAATTTCAATGGGTTCCACGGGCTGGCTACGGCCCCTGCCTTGTTTTGGAGGCTTATGGTCCTCTCCACTCTTAATAATACCCACCATGTTGTCATGCTGGATCCTGCAAGAGCCCATCCCTAGGCACGCAGTATATTTCTTCAGGGTTTATGCCTCAGGTTCCCAGGCCGCCTCTCCAGCTGTATCCCTCACCCACCCTGCTTTGGAGGGATCAATCCCAGCTCCTTTGTCTGAACGTGAATGCTGCCCTAATGCCCCTCCCTTCTTGTCCACCTCCCCCTTTGGTGCTATCTTGGGCATCTCCAGTTAAACCAGATGGTCTTCTTCCCTGCTTTGTTATTTCATCAGTGCAGACAACTTCCCAGTGAGGGACATCCATCTACCAGTGCACGTTTCCACCCATTCTGTTATGTTTTATCTCAGAGACGGGACTCTAACCTCCTATGTGCCAGAGGCAGGGTTTGAACAGCAGCATAAAGAGACTTATGGATTTGGAATCAAGAACATCTGAGTACAAATCATTCCTTAGATTCTTATTAACTGTGTGACATTAGACAATTTCCTTGATTTCCTTAACTGTAAAATGATGATTTGATTCCCTTCTAGCTCTAAAGCTTCTAGGAAGGTTGAAATGGAAAGTCCCCTCGCATCTCTGTGCCTCAGTTTACTTATCTGTAAATGGATGGAGTTAACACCCGTGGTTTTTAAGGTCCCTTCTGGATTTAAATCGATGGTGCTATGATCCCCGGTTGCCTTGTACCTGAATCCAGCTCTGTTTACTGTCTCTCCCTTGTATGTATTCTCATACATGTCAAATAAAATAGCCTGTGGCTTTTGGCATTATCTGGCCCGGGGACTTTTTTCTGAGAATCCCTTTAATCTCAGCAATAGCCCCCACTCAACCCCGAGTGAAAACCGCTGGGGGCTTAGAGAGTATCAGAGGAAAACTGGAAAATTTTATTTACAATGTAGAACAGGCAAGGAGCACGAGGAGCTGACTTCTAATTTTAGGGATGATTCATTCAACGTGGCACAGCATTGTCTCGAGTCTCATAAAAAAAGCCGGCAGGTGGCCATTAGTGTTACAAATCTTTTCCATTTTCTGGATGAGAACAGGAGTTTAGAATGCAGTGGGTGCTCACACAGCGCAGCCTGAGAGAGACAAAAACAACATCAGCAAGTCTGCTCAGAGCTAGAAGAGACCTGGGCAGCCATAGAGTCCAGCCATGATTGCCACACCCCAGCTTTTGCAAGAAAGCCTCCCTGGAGCTGGGGACCACTCTGCTCTACCTCCCATCCAGGCACCCACCAGGGCACTAGGACCCCCACTGGGTGGGCAGCTTTCCATCTGCCCTGCTGTTCCCCTCAGGCCCCTTTCCCCACCAAATTGATCTACCCCTGCACCTGCCTGATCACTTTAAAACCAGAGAAGGAAATGGCCAACGGCTTTGGTATCTTTCCCAAGAAAATCCAAACTGGAGGCACGGAGCACCAGACACGACTGAAAAATGACCAAACAACAACGATGACAAAGTCCTTGCCAGCTCTGAGTCTGTTTGAATGCTTTCTGAGCTCTTGACCCTTGCAATAACAAACCCAAAGTGACAGGAAATATCATAGTATGTAAACATGTCAAAGGAAATTAAAATAAACACACAGGATTTCTCCTGGAAAGGACTCTAGGAATCTTGCAGTCCAATCTCCTCAGTTAAGAGGAAGAAATGGAAAGTGAGAGAGGCTCGGTAATCTTCGTGGGGCAGGGGTCATTGGTGATGGAATCATGATGGTTACAAAAATGGCTCAACATAGAGAGATAAAGAAAGAGAAAAAGAAGAGGAGGAGACATGGAGAGAGACAGAGAGAGACAGAAGAACAAAGAAAGGGATGAAATAGAGATGGCCACAGATAGATGGAGAGATAGATCATATGGGGAAGGGGGGAGAGACCGAGAGAAAAAGAAGGGCATGGAGAATTGAGATAGAAAAGTAAGTTGAGACTGAATTGTGATTGGTCCCATAGCGAGTAGCAGAGCCAGGATTAAGTCCCAAGGCCTTCCCCGTCCTCCCCTAAGCTTTGTTAGCTGCAGGATAATCAGGTCCTGAAGAGGGCTCACATGGCTTTGTTGTTGCCAATGCAAGGCCCTTTCTGTTGGTTCTTTGGAAGAAAGGAAGTGGAGCCCCACTGGTTCTCATGGTCTTCTACGTGGGCAGACCAGGATGGAAGGAAAACATTACTCTGGTTGGAGAAGACGAAGAGGGATACGTAGCTTAGAGGCCCCAGAAACACACACAGGATTCATACCCTCAGGATATAAAGTGGGGGGATGAAAAGCTTGCTGTCTTTGAAGGACATGGAGAGGAGAGATTGACCTTGTACAATCTGATCCCAAAGGACAGGAGTAGAACTAATGGGAAAAAGTTGAAAAGAGGCCAATTTAGGCTCAACATTGGTGGAGAATGAGGGGAGCAGTCGTGTTCAATCATGTCTGACTCTTTGTGACCTCATGTGGGGTCTTCTTGACAAAGATACTAGACTGCTTTCTCATTTCCATGTCCAGCTTATTTTACAGAAGAGGAAATTGAGGCAAATGGGCCCCATGCTTTATCTACTGTGTCACCTAGCTGTCCCAAACATTATCATTCTCTAGATGTAAAAAGGGCTGCCTCTGCATGGGGCAGGTTTTCCACTATAATAATTTTCAAGCATAGACTGGATAACCCCCTTATTGGGTATATATAATAGAAGCAACTTTCAGGTCAGGGCTGAACCGACGGGCCCTGAGGTCTCTTCCAGCTCTCTAATATATGACCCTGTGAAAATTTCTAATTTTCAGTGTTTCCTTGCTAACCCGTCTCTAAAGGAGGATTTTTTAACTTGTGGCCCATGGGAATCTGTGGATAAATTTCAGAAGATCCAGCTATTTGAATGGTGAAAGAAATACAAGTTTATATTCACAAACTTTAATGATTTCAATTATTTCTTTCAATTCATTTCCATTATTTTTAAAAATACTTTTTTGGGGTAAGGGTGACATCATTATCAATTTGCCATACCCCAATGACTGAATTATTCTTGTCTAGTCTTCCTCCCTTACTTTACAGATGTAGAAGACACATGGTATATTTATTAGTGGCAGGCCAGAAATGAGAAGCCAGGCAGTCTGACTTGAGGTTTGTCCAGGGATTGCTTTTTTTCTCCCAACTCCCTTCCTCCTTATACCCGCCCCCCTTGCCTAAGCTAGCTGGTTCTGACCATGCTAGGAGAAACTTCCCGGTAGGGTTCTCCATCTCCACGTCTGACAGGTGTGCATCTCCACGTGAGTAAACATCTCCTGCTGCTTCTGTACCTTCCCAGCCTGGACAAATGACCCAGAAGAAGCCTTGATGTGGTTGTTTGTTATCCCTGCTTTCTGTCCTAGGACTCTATGTTCCCAGCAGTGAATCAGGAGCTGTCAGTTCCTGGAGCTGTGAAATGCCCCGTGGATGCATCCTCCCAGACCTCCTCACTATTACCCCCCTCTCACCCCAAGCACATAGACTGAGGCCGAACTCATCAGTGTTTGCTCACATCCTAGGTGCCTCCGGGTGAACTTTCAGCTCCAGTGACTTCCCATCAACTGCAGGAACAAATAGAAACTCCTCTATCTAGCATGTGAAACCCTGGAATGAGTCCAGAACCATTAGTGACATCCATGACCATTATAAGGTGATAAGCCTAGAAAAAACAATCTGGGTAAAGAATTCATTTTGCCCAGAAGAGGAGACAAACCCATCCAGCAATCAGTCAATCAATCCATTAATCAGTAAATCAACCACAGGGTCCCTGTCTACTTGCAGAGCTCAGCAGAAGGGACAGACATGGTACAGACAGGAAAAAACACCAGAAAGCTTCTCTTCCAAGGAGCTCAAACCCTTTTTAAGTGCAGCTCTTTCATTGAGCACTCCAAAGTATAGATACCTCTGCCTTCTCCATTTATAAAGCCTCATCTGTGCTCTGCTGGGTATCAGGTCCATCACCGGGATAAAAGATTGGAGGCAATTGCTCCATTTGGTTCTGTCTGATCTCCAGCTCAAAATCTCCCCGTCCCTAAATATTGACATATTTATGTCCATCACAGTAACTTCTAGTGACATTTGGCTTAAGATAAAATGCCTGCAGGAGACCTTTCGGCAAGGGTGACTCCGATTCCACATCTCTGTTTTTGCTTAAAGTTGTAGGATGGTCAAGTAAGAAATGTTTACAAGTAAAACACACAAAAAAGTCAGCTTTATGATGTATCCTACAATAAAATCTTTTCCTAATCCCAAATTGTTAATGTTACTCCTCCCCACTTATATTGTAAACATTTGTATTTATCTAACTCTGTACATGATTTTTTTCTCCAAGTAGAATAAAAGTTTCATAAATATAAGGAATGATAAGCTAGTTTAGACAAGGGGGGAGGGTATGAGGAGGAAGGGAGTTGGGAGAAAAAAAACAAAAAACAACAGGAGAGCTGGTTCTATATAGAACAGAAAAAAACCCCAGGGATTTGGTGCATCCTGTCTTGTGATAGTAGGTGCCTAATGAATGCTTATTGGATTCAAACTTACTGAAATTATTATAAAGGATCTTCAGAGAGGAATATCATCATTGTCACTGGATCAGAACCAGCAGAAGAAGGCTCATTTCATTGATGAAAGCTAAGTTCTTTTTTTTTTTTTTTTTCTTTTTTTTTTATTATATATATATATATATATATATATTATAATATTATCCCTTGTATTCATTTTTCCAAATTACCCCCCCTCCCTCTATTCCCTCCCCCCGACGACAGGCAATACCATACATTTTACATGTGTTACAATATAGTCTAGGTACAATACATGTGTATGAATATCATTTTCTTGTTGCACAATAAACATTAGAATCCGAAGGTACATGTAACCTGGGCAGACAGATATTAGTGCTAACAATTTACATTCCCCTCCCAGTGTTTCTTCTCTGGGTGTAGCTACCTCTGTCCATCATTGATCAACTGGAAGTGAGTTGGATCTTCTTTATGTTGAAGATTTCCACTTCCATCAGAATCCATCCTCATACAGTATTGTTGTTGAAGTGTACAGTGATCTTCTGGTTCTGCGCATTTCACTCAGCATCAGTTGATTTAAGTCTCTCCAGGCCTCTCTATATTCCTCCTGCTGGTCATTTCTTACCGAGCAATAATATTCCATAACCTTCATATACCACAATTTACCCAACCATTCTCCAACTGATGGACATCCATTCATCTTCCAGTTTCTAGCTACAACAAATAGAGCTGCCACAAACATTTTGGCACATATATGTCTCTTTCCGCTCTTTAGTATTTCTTTGGGATATAATCCCAGTAGTAGCGCTGCTGGGTCAAAGGGTATGCACAGCTTGATAACTTTTTGGGCATAATTCCAGATTGCTCTCCAGAATGGCTGGATTCTTTCACAACTCCACCAGCAATGTATTAGTGTCCCAATTTCCCCACATCCCCTCCAACATTTGTCATTATTTGTTCCTGTCATCTTAGCCAATCTGACAGGTGTGTAGTGGTATCTCAGAGTGGTCTTAATTTGCATTTCTCTGATCAGTAGTGATTTGGAACACTCTTTCATGTGAGTGGACATAGTTTCAATTTCTTCCTCTGAGAATTGTCTGTTCATATCCTTTGACCATTTATCAATTGGAGAATGGTTCGATTTCTTATAAATTATGGTCAGTTCTCTATATATTTTGGAAATGAGACCTTTGTCAGAACCTTTGTTTTTAAAAATATTTTCCCAATTTGTTACTTCCCTTCTAATCTTGTTTGCATTAGTATTATTTGTACAGAAACTCTTTAGTTTGATGTAATCAAAATCTTCTATTTTGTGATCAATAATGATCTCTAGTTCTCCTCTGGTCATAAATTCCTTCCTCCTCCACAAGTCTGAGAGGTAGATTATCCTCTGTTCCTCTAATCTATTTATTATCTCCCTCTTTATGCCTAAATCATGGACCCATTTTGATCTTATCTTGGTATATGGTGTTAAGTGTGGATCCATATCTAATTTCTGCCATACTAATTTCCAGTTTTCCCAACAGTTTTTTCCAAATAATGAATTTTTATCCCTAATGTTGGAATCTTTGGGTTTGTCAAAGATTAGATTGCTATAGATGTACCCTTTTTTGTCCTTTGTATCTAATCTGTTCCACTGATCTACTGGTCTATTTCTTAGCCAATACCAAATGGTTTTGGTGACTGCTGCTATATAATATAGCTTTAGATCAGGTACACTTAGACCACCTTCCTCTGAGTTTTTTTTCATTAGTTCCCTTGCAATTCTTGACCTTTTATTCTTCCATATGAATTTTGTTGTTATTTTTTCTAGGTCATTAAAATAGTTTCTTGGGAGTCTGATTGGTATAGCACTAAATAAATAGATTAGTTTGGGGAGTATTGTCATCTTTATTATATTCGCTCGGCCTATCCAAGAGCACTGAATGTCTTTCCAATTATTTAAATCTGATTTTATTTTTGTGGCAAGTGTTTTGTAATTTTTCTCATATAATTCCTGACTTTTCTTTGGTAGATGGATTCCCAAATATTTTATACTCTCAACATTTGTTTGGAATGGAATTTCTCTTTGTATCTCTTGCTGTTGCATTTTGTTAGTGATATATAAAAATGCCGAGGATTTATGTGGATTTATTTTGTATCCTGCCACTTTGCTGAAATTTTGAATTATTTCTAGTAGCTTTTTAGCAGAGTCTTTGGGGTTCTCTAAGTATACCATCATGTCATCTGCAAAAAGTAATAGTTTAATTTCCTCATTTCCTACTCTAATTCCTTGAATCTCTTTCTCGGCTCTTATTGCCGAGGCTAGCGTTTCTAGTACTATATTGAATAGTAATGGTGATAGTGGGCAACCTTGTTTCACTCCTGATCTTACTGGGAAAGGTTGCAGTTTATTTCTATTGCATATTATGCTTACTGACGGTCTTAAATATATACTCCTGATTATTCTAAGGAATAATCCATTTATTCCTATACTCTCAAGAGTTTTTAGTAGGAATGGATGTTGGATTTTGTCAAAAGCTTTTTCTGCATCTATTGAGATGATCATATGGTTCTTATTAATTTGATTATTAATGTGGTCAATTATATTAATAGTTTTCCTAATATTAAACCAGCCCTGCATTCCTGGAATAAATCCTACTTGATCATAGTGTATTATCTTGGAGATGATTTTCTGAAGTCTTTTTGCTAATATCTTATTTAAGATTTTAGCATCAATATTCATTAAGGAGATTGGTCTATAATTTTCTTTCTCAGTTTTCGATCTACCAGGTTTAGGTATCAGTACCATGTCTGTGTCATAAAAGGAATTTGGTAGGACTCCTTCATCCCCTATTTTTTCAAATAATTTATATAACATTGGGGCTAATTGTTCTTTAAATGTTTGGTAGAATTCACATGTGAATCCATCTGGCCCTGGGGATTTTTTCCTGGGGAGTTGATTAATAGCTTGTTCTATTTCTTTTTCTGAAATGGGACTATTTAAGCAATTTATCTCCTCCTCTGTTAATCTAGGGAGCCTATATTTTTGGAGGAAGTCATCCATTTCACTTAAGTTATCAAATTTATTGGCATAAAGTTGGGCAAAGTCACTCCTTATTATTTCTCTAATTTCCTCTTCATTGGTGGAAAGATCCCCCTTTTCATTTGTAAGACTATCAATTTGATTTTCCTCTTTCTTTTTTTTGATCAAATTTACCAAAGGTTTATCTATTTTATTGGCTTTTTCATAAAACCAACTCTTGGTTTTATTTATTAATTCAATAGTTTTTTTACTTTCAATTTTATTGATTTCTCCTTTTAATTTTTGTATTTCGAGGTTAATTTTTGGTTGGGGGTTTATAATTTGGTCTTTTTCTAGCCTTTTAAGTTGTAAGCCCAATTCGTTAATCTTCTCTTTCTCAATTTTCTTCAAATAAGCCTCTAAAGATATAAAATTTCCCCTTATTACTGCTTTAACTGCATCCCAAAGATTTTGATATGATGTCTCATCATTATCATTATCTTGGGTGAAATTGTTAATTGTTTCTATAATTTGCTCTTTCACCCAGTCATTCTTTAAGATGAGATTATTCAGTTTCCAATTACTTTTTGGTCTATTTACCCCTAACTTTTTACTGAATGTAGCTTTTATTGCATTGTGATCTGAGAAGAAGGCATTTATTATTTCTGCCTTCCTACATTTAATTTTGAGATCTTTATGTCCTAATATATGGTCAATTTTTGTATAGGATCCATGAACTGCTGAGAAGAAAGTGTATTCCTTCCTATTGCCATTCAGTTTTCTCCAAAGGTCTATCATACCTAGTTTTTCTAATGTTCTATTTACTTTTTTAATTTCTTTCTTGTTTGTTTTGTGGTTTGATTTGTCTAAATCTGAGAGTGCAAGGTTGAGATCTCCCACTATTATAGTTTTACTGTCTATTTCTTCTTGCAGTTCTCTTAACTTTTCCTTTAGAAAGTTAGATGCTATACCACTTGGTGCATGTATGTTTAGTATTGATATGGCTTCATTATTTATGCTACCTTTCAGCAGGATATAGTTTCCTTCCTTATCTTTTTTAACAAGATCTACTTCTGCTTTTGCTTGATCTGAGATAAGGATAGCTACCCCTGCTTTTTTGGCTTTACCTGAAGCATAATAGGCTCTGTTCCAACCTTTTACCTTTACTCTGTATGTATCTCCCTGCTTTAAGTGTGTTTCCTGTAGGCAACATATTGTAGGGTTCTGCTTTTTGATCCAATCTGCTATCCGTCTCCGTTTGATGGGATCGTTCATCCCATTTACATTTACAGTTAAAATTACTAATTCTGTATTTCCTGCCATCGTATTATCCCCAGATTATGCTTTTTTCCCTTGACCCCCCTGATCCCCCTCCCCGATATTTAATTTACAGACCCCCCCTTGTGACACGCAACCCTCCCTCTTTTTTTTTTTTTTTTTTTTTTAGGATCCCTCCCCCCTCCCTCCAAGTCCCTTCACTTATTCTCCTTTTCCTTTTCCCTTTTCCTCTCCCCCCTTTTAATGAGGTGAGAGAAAATTCTCTGAATAACAAATATGTTAATTATTTACTCTTTGAGCCTCTTCTGATGAGAGTAAGATTCACACAATGATTCTCCCCCTCACTAAGTTCCCTCAGATATGGTGTATTTTCTATGTCTCTTCCTGGGATGTAGTTTCCCTCTTTTTATCACTCCTTCCCCTTTTTCTGAACCGACCTCCTTCCCTTTACTACACCCCCCTTTTTTTCTTTTATATCAGTAAAATCAAATTATCCTTGAGTATTTTTTATATACCCACAACAGAGTTACAGTTCTCAAGGGTTCTGTGTACCTTTTTCTGTTTCTCTTCAGTCTTGTGGATGTAGATCAAATTTTTTGTTTAAGTCTGGTTTTTTTCTTAGAAACATATAGAATTCCTCTGTTTCATTGAATGACCATCTTCTTCCATGGAAAAAGATGCTAAACTTAGCTGGGTAGTTCATTCTTGGTTGCAGTCCTTGATCTTTTGCCTTACGGAATATCAGGTTCCAGGCCCTTCTATCTTTTAATGTGGAGGCAGCCAGATCTTGGGTGACCCTTATTGTGGCACCTTGGTATTTAAATTGTTTTTTTCTAGCTGCTTGCAGGATTTTCTCCTTTGTGTGGTAATTCTGCAGCTTAGCCACAATATTCCGTGGTGTTCTTTTTTTAGGGTCTATTTCAGAAGGAGTTCGATGAATTCTTTCCACATCTACTTTCCCTTCTGTTTCTATTATCTCTGGACAGTTCTCTTTGATAATTTCCTGTAAAATAGAATCTAGGCTCTTTTTTTGGTCATAGTTTTCGGGAAGTCCAATAATCCGCAGATTATCTCTCCTAGATCTATTTTCCAGGTCTATAGATTTTCCCAGTAAGTATTTGACGTTGTTCTCCAGCTTCTCATTTTTTTTGTTTTGTTTGACTGATTCTTGGGTTCTCTGTGAATCATTCATTTCTATTTGTTCCATCCTGACTTTTAAGGAGTTATTTTCTTCTTTCACAGTTTTTAGTTCTTTTTGTAAATGCCCAATTTCGTTTTTAAATGAATTATTTTGCTCTATTTGAAAGCTAAGTTCTAATGTGTAAGGGTTGTTTTAAAAAATTGTTCCTGGGAATTCTGAGCCCAATGTGTTCTCAGAGAAAATGGGCAGATGATAACATTAGCCTCTGAATTAGAGAGAATGGGGTTTTCTAGAAAATGGTGGCTTACTATCAACTCAGAGGTGAATGCACTTAAAATACAAGGTGGGAAGCATGAAAACTCAGCAAATGTTCTACGGTTTTTAACAACTGTCCATTGCTTCCGATACTTTGGCAGTTTAACTGTGAAACAACTTTTTTATTCACTTTTAGCTGGCCTGAAGTTTATCGATTATTAGATAATAGATGGATGGATGGATATAGAGATAGGTAAATATAAATAGGTGAATGATTGACTAGATAGATTAGATATAGATAGAGAGATGATAGAAGGATAGATAAATGGATGGATGGATGAATAAAGACAGGATGGAAAAGAGAAAGAAAGATAGAACAATATAGTCTGGTTGATCATTTTAAAACAGGAAGCTTAGGAAACTCTGCAGCTACAGATTCTGGCTAATTTTAGGTTCCAGGTGCATTCCATTCAATAAAATAAACATATGAGGGTCCTGTGTGTTGTAGCATGCTGTTCTAGAATGATATAGTGAGTTCATGTATACAAAAAATAGGATATATTTTATATATACACATAAACAATATATATAAACCCATTCATATATTCTATAATCTATATATACATACATGTATGTAATACATATGTATATATCTATTTCTATATACATATATAGACATACAGATAAATGTATGTCTCTATGTATGTACATGCATGTGTATTATGTACATAATGTATGTTTGCATGATATAAATATACATATTATATACACATGTACTCATACAAGTGTGTATGCATGAGTGTGAATATATATACACACATATATACACATATATATATATATGTATATATATACATATATATGTGTGTGTATGTGTGTGTATATATATATACATATATATGTGTGTGTATGTGTGTATATATATACATATATTTCTGTATGTGTGTATATATATACATATATATGTATATGTATATATATGTATGTGTATATATATATATATGTATGTGTATGTATATATATATATATATATATATATATATATATATATATATATATGTAAGCTCTAGAACTTCAGAACGTTCAGAAGCTCATTTCTTTTAGAAATGAATAAACTAAAGATTAGAGATGTCACTTGATTTGCCCAACATTAGACAAATACTCCTCGCCAGGGGTATATTGCAGTGCTGTTCCTCAAACGCCAGAGTTCACGTTCTTTCTACTGTTTCTTGCTGCTTTCCTGCGCATGAACATCGGGGATCTCTCAGGCCCTGATGAAATAACCTCCTCTTGGTAGCTCCATCCTTACAAAGCCAGCCATTGTGCTCCCTCATATGAGCCCCAGCTACCTAATCCCCCCAATTCTCCCCTCCCTCCCAGACACACACCCCTTTCTGGATTTTTCATTTAGTCATTAAACGTAGCTTATATGAAAACCTGTTTAGCTTGGTTAGATTTAGTTCTTATCATTTATATGATTCATAGAGCCCAAAATAAATCCCTTTTAAACTCTTGGCAGTCTCAGTACAGCCCATAAATTCTAGAAATGCCTTGCTGGCAATTTCATGATATAGAAGGTGGACATTCTACTAAAATCTTCTCCCATGACTCCTGATGGTATGGAGGGGACACTAAGGTCTCAAAAGACTATACTCTGACTAAATCCCACTAAGTCAAAAAGATTTCGAACGGGAATCTGGCTATTTCTTGAAGACTAGATTGCTTGGATCAGAGAGATTCACACCAGAGGACTGACCACCAGACAGCTGGTGCTTTTGCTTGATTTTGGCTACAGAACTAAAAGAAACTCCATAGAGATGGACTCTGGCTCACAAGGATAGAAGAATATCCATCCACAAGGATTAAATCACAGATCTCTTGAAACATTGAAGACAAAGGATGAAGGAAACAATGACTTTAGAATAACTAAACTTTGGATTTATCTTTGGTCCTTAAGTAAGGCAAAATCTACCATACCTTAGGACAAAGCAGTGACTTTTTTTGTCATTGAACTTGCAAATCTGCAGAAAGGGAGGATCAAACAGAATACATACACAAAACCGAGACTTTAGGAATTCGGTTTTTCATACAGTTTAAAGAAATGATGACTATTCCAGAGGAATGAAAAGTAAAGATAAGTCATGTGGGAGAAGAGGTTTGAAAGATACAAATTTTGAATATGTAATCATAACTATCTGAATAATTTCATAAAAATAGAAGACATATACAGAAACCGATGTGACCACGTAGGGAGCTCTCTAAGAAATTAAAACCTAAAAAACACAATATATATAAGATGGAAAGAGAGACACTTTCCAAAAGGGAATTTAAAAGAGTAGCGTATACTTTGAGACTACTGTCAAGAAGGCTAAAGTACAAAATGGGCATAAAAGCTTTTGGAAAACACTAAAACAACCAGATAACCCCCCCCCCCCCAACACATATATTATTGAGCTGTATATAAAAGGAAGACCTGAGTTCAAATGTGACCTCATTATTACCCTCATTACTTTAGGTGAGTCAATCTATCTCAGTTTCCTCATCTGTAAAATGGGGATAACAACAGCACTCACTTCTCAAGGTTATTGTAAAGATCAAATGAGATGATATTTGTAATTTATTTTGCAACTCTTAAACCTTAGCTATCAGCACCATCATTATTCAACAGGTGGATTATGAGCACTTAGAAGAGAATAGTCATCACTAAGAGTTAGTATAGATTCACACAGAATAAATCATGTCAATTGACATTTTTGTTTTGATAAGGTTGCTGTTGTGATAGATACTGGGAACGTTTAGAGTCATAATATCACTTCTATTATTCTCTAACAGAAGTTGGATGACCATTTCCTAAAAGGAGCACTCCTTTGGTTAAAAATGTATAGATAGCTTTAACATTTGCAAAGCACTTTACAATATTCACAAAACACTATGATACAATCCTCACAATCATCTGAGAAGAGGGTGCTATTTTTTTATACCCATTTTACAGATGAGGAAACAGAGGTACACAAAACTTCAGTGACTCACCTGAACAAGTCTACAGGCATTTTTCACAGACTGTTAACATTTTTACTTGGCCCTCCCACAGTGTTTTAGTAAACACTTGTAATGCAATGTCTCTTGTCATGAAATTGGCAGTCATTGGTCACATAGTTATTAAGTGTTTAAAGCAGGACCTCTACTTTTATCATAAATTAAAAAAAATTATTGTTATTTTTGATTATACATACCCTTTATTTTTAAATATATCTGGCATATCATTGTTCAGTTGTTTCTGTTTTGTTTTTGCGTGGTCTTATATGGGGTTTTCTTGGCAAAGACACTACCATGGTTGGCCATTTCCTTTTCTAGCTCCTTTTATATATGAGGAAATTGCCACAAATAGGGCTAAGTGACTTGCTTAGGGTCATGTATTTACAAGTGTCTGAGACTAGATTTAAATTCATGAAGATCAGTGTTTGAGATTAATCACAGTACTACCTAGCTGCCTCATCTCTGCCTTTATTTCCAAATATATCCCTGCCTCTTCTCTATCAGAGAAATTTCTTTTGTACAAAGAGTGAAAACAAAGAAAAGTAAGTTTGGCTCCCTAACTGAATCTGATAGTGCATGCAGTGTTACAAACCCACAGTCTCCCACTTTTGTGAATAAGGGTGGGGGAGTGAAGATGCATTTTCTCTCCTTGAAGAAGTGACTCATAATATCATGCTATAGATCAAATGGCCCTTTTATAATATAATCCACTTAACTAGTCCTGAGGTAGTTAGGTGTTGCAGTGGATAGAGTGGTGAGACAGGAGTCAGGAAGTCCTGAGTTCAAATGTGACCTGGGAAAGTCCCCTCACCCTATTTGCCTCAGCTTCATCATCCACAAAATGAGCTGGAGAAGGAAATGGAAAAGTATTCTAATACCTTTGCTAAGAAAACTCCAAATGGGGTCGTGAAGTCTGATACATTTAGTCCCTCCTGGTAAAATAGTAAAAAAAAAAAAAAAAAAAAAAAAAAAAAGTAAAATAGTAAATATAATGCTAGATTCAAGATCAAGAAACCTGCATAAGGCACTAGTTTCTCGCATTAATACTAGATTATTACATTAATTAATTAACTAACATTAATTTAATACATTAATATTAGCATTATTAATTAAATTATAAAAAACACCTACTTCACAGGAATAAAACTTGTATGGAAAAATACTTTACAGATCTGACATAAGTGTTGGCTGTGACTTTTATTTTAAAAATGAGCTGTGCAAAGAGAATGGACTTGCCTGTGGTCAGGCAGTTTAATAAGCAGCAGAACCAGGATTCGAACTTGGGTCAGATGCAAGGCCCCTTTTTCTGTCTCCAGATTACTTCTCTCAGAGGGTTGAAACAATGAATAGAATCACTCCATTTCCAAGATTCTTGATCGTAGGTGAGTTAAATACCCATCCCTTCTTTCTACCACTTTACCATTGCCTCTGTTGGCAAGAGCTGGAGGTGACACTTATCAGGGAGTCCTCCTAATGAGGGCAATGATCTATCCTGGCTTGCGTCCACACTTCAATGGCAGTAGGAACGACTCATCTACCTTCCCCTGAACAATCAAAACAGACTCCAGCCACTCACATTGTCAGGGATCATCTCTGCACTATGTCCTGGGCTCAGGTCTCTCTTCCTGTGGCTGCAGAGGGAGTTTGATGTCATTTAAAAGCACTCCAAAGCATTTGGTCTCCATGGATGAACTGCTGGAGCAGCAAGTCATGTGAAAAAGACCTGGGCATTTGAGAGGACCACAGGTGCAGGAGGAGAGTGCCCTGGATGCTGAACGGACGAATGTAATTAGAGCCTGTGTTCACAGAAGTGAGCGATCCAGACCATGGGCTTAAATCATAAAAGTCCCACAACGCTTGTTGCTCGCCAGACCTCGTTCTATTCCATTCCGTGGCTGTGTGCTATTCTGGGCGCCATATTTTAAGAGGGCATTGACAAATAGAGATCCAGGGAAAAGAACTAGCTATTTAAAGTCACCCATAGAATGAGTCTGAGGGGCAACATTTCAGCCTTAGAAACTCTAGAACCACTGCTCTTCCCACCATACCATGAGTCCGAGCCTCTCATTTTACAGATGGGAACACAGAGCTCAGGGTCAAGCTAGTTAGTGTCTGAACTAGCATGACAGCTGGTTCTCTTGACTCTGAAGATGGGTTTTTTCCAATGTGACCATTAGCTCTTTACACACACTCTCCCAGGCACTCCCATGCCAAAGAAGAGCATGTTCCAATGCCAGCTGCCAGATAATATTCCCTTCAAAAAGCCTGGAAAACACTTTTCACAGGCTGTAACATTTTCATGAAACCATTCTAATGGGATTTGAACCCACAACTTCAGACTTTCCAAGAAACTGGGGAGCTTTCCTTCTATCAGAGAAAACATGAATAAATTGAAGATAATTTTGAAGAAGGCGTTACAGCTAAAGGGAATCAGGAAGGATCTCATGGGTACATGGTGGAGCTGTAGTCAGTATCTTGTGCAGGTAGTAATTATGTGACCTTAGGACATCTGAGTGCTTTTCCTGAGTCCAAACCTGGCCTCAGAGATTTCCCAGCTGCATGATCTGAACAAATCATTTAATTTTTTTTGCTTTAGTTTCTTCATCTGTCAAATAGTTGGAGGAGGGAGTGCAAACTACTCCAGGACTTTGCCAAGAAATAATAGAAGGTCTAGTGAATTGATCTTTCAATGATTATTTTAATCACTGATTTCAGTTAACTTAAAATAGAGCAGTCCCAGCTCCATGGCTTGCCTTTGGAATTTTAATGGAGCTTTTTGTCCCTTTCTGGATTTATATCTTTGAAGTTTTTCCTAGTTCATTCAGTGCCTTGGAACCCCACCAGAGAGTACTCTATGATTCTATAGTTCTTGGCTCCATGTGGAGGAAGGGAATAATTGAGGGATGTAAGATAAGGCAGAATTTGTGTCTTAAAGCAAGACAATACAATTCAGTAAAAGATAAAACAAAATAGATAAATGAATGAATGGGAAAATAAGCATTTATGATCATCTTAATAGATGCAGAAAAAGCATTTGATGAAATCCAACATCCATTCCTCATAATGATCATATGGTTTTTGTTAATTTGGTTATTGATATAGTCAATTATGCTAATAGTTTTCCTAATATTGAACCAGCCCTGCATTCCTGGTATAAATCTTACTTGGTCAGAGTATATTATCCTGGGGATGATTTTCTGTAGTCTTTTTGCTAACATTTTTATTTAAGATTTTTGCATATCAATGTTCATTAGGGAGATTGGTCTATAATTTTCTTTCTGTTTTCATCCTATCTGGTTTAGGTATCAGTACCATGTCTGTATCATAAAAGGAATTTGGTAGGAGTCCTTCATTGTCTATTTTTAAAAATAGTTTATATAGTATTGGAGTTAATTGTTCTTTAAATGTTTGGTAGAATTCACATGTAAAATCCACCTGGTCCTGGGGATTGTTTCTTAGAGAGTTGATTAATAGCTTGTTCTATTTCTTTTCTAAAATGGGGCTATTTAAGTAATTTATTTCCTCTTCTGTTAATCTAGGCAATCTATATTTTTGTAGATCTTCTTCCATTTCACTTAAGTTGTCCCAATTATTGGCATAAAGTTGGGCAAAGTAACTCCTAATAATTACTCTACTTTCTTCTTCATTGGGGGATAGTTCTCCCTTTTCATTTTTGAGACTAACAATTTGATTTTCCTCTTTCCTTTTTCTAATCAAATTAACCAAAGGTTTACATATTTTTTCATAAAACCAAATCTTAGTTTTATTTATTAATTCAATAATTTTTGTAGTTTCAATTTTATTGATCTTTCCTTTCATTTTTAGAATTCCAAGTTTGGTATTTGATTGGGGGTTTTAATTTGTTCTTTTTCTAGCTTTTTTAGTTGCAAGCCCAGGTCCTGTGAGATTCTGGCATTTTGGGGTTCACTATGGATGATCACTCTGCTGATCTACTGGCTTGTAACTAGGGCAGAGTAGCCAACACTGCTGTAGATTCCTCCCTGTAGATTCTCTGCCACGCAGAGTCTGTGCTCTCTGCACTAGTGTTTGTGCTCAGCTCCTTGTGCTTCGTTGTCTCCCTCCCATTTCCGATTGAAACAGATCTATTTTGGTTTGTTTCAAGTAGGGCACTTTTTGGAAGGATCAGAGCACATGAAAATGGATGACAGGAAAGATAGGAAGAGGACAGGTTAGGAAGGACTGTAGCTGTCAAACAGAATTCTGCTTACTTAACCCTGAAGTCACTGGAATATTGTGAGAGACATAGGCAGAGTTTTGTTTTAGAAAAATCAATTTGGTCGCTGAATGGAGACTGAATTACAATGGGAATAGGCACAAGGCAAAGAGACCCATTAGAAGACTAGGAGGTCACTAGGGCCTCAATTAGGGTTGCGGTTGAGTGGAGAGAGGGAGGTGTATGGGAGAGATTTTGTGAATTACTTACTCAAAAACAAGTCTTGGTAATAAATTGGAAATGTGTCATGAGTGAGAGTCAGAGATGACATGGAGGTTTTGAGCCTGGGTGATTGGGAGAATGGTGGGTCCTTGATGGAAAGAGCAAAGTCTGGAAGAGGGGAAGGTTTGGGAGGAAAGAAGTAATTTTGGTGTGAAGATATTGAGTTTTAGATGCTTGTCGGATTTCCATTCCTTTATGGGCAGACTTTGTTTCCTATCCCTTACTACAACAAAATATGCTGCTATAAATATGTATGCATGTATATATACACACATGTATACACACATACACATACATGTGTGTGCATCTCTATATATTTACATGTGAGTGCTTTTCCTTTTTCTTTGATCCCTTTAGGAGCATACATATATGCATGCACAATACATATATATGCATATAGGATACATATATGTATGTAAACATATAAATTATGTACATACATTATATAAACATATATATATATATATGTGTGTGTGTGTGTGTGCCTTTCCCCATTCTAATTCATTCTTTTTTGATCCAATGATACCACTAATATATGAATATATTTAATATAATATATGGCATACACATGTATTGTATGTTATAGTATCATTGGGTCAAAGAATATGAAATAAGTGACTTTTTAGGCATATTTCCAAATTGCCTGTCAGAGTAGCTGGACCAATTCATAGTTCTACCAATAGTGCACCTTCCTGTGTACCCATCGTCCTGCAACCCTACCAGCAATTGCTATTTTGTGCTTTTATTCATCTTTGACAGTCTAGCAGTTGTGAAAAGTCAGAGATGTTTTCATGTGTATTTCTTTTATTATTAGAAATTTGGAGTATTTTTTCATATGGTTGTTTTTTTTGTTTTTTTTTAAACTGCCTATTTATATTCTTCAGTTATTATCTATGGGGGAACTCTTTATCTTCTCAATCCACGTGTCACTTCTGAGAGAAATTTCCCTCATTCCCCATTTAGTGCTTTATCCTCAGATTATTTGGTATTTCTCTGTGGACATGTTGTATTTCCCAAGAAGGTCCTTGAGAATAAGGAATGTTCTTTATTTTTTGTCTTTTGATTCCCAGAACTCATCACAATGCTGTGCCTATAGTAGACACAATAAATTTTTTAAAATTGAATTGAGTTGAATCTTAGAACAGGAGCTTAATTTTACTGGTACAGAAGGAGCTGCTCTATTGGGTGCAGAGACCATTCTTAACTCGGCTCTTTGCAAAGCACAATGGCTCTGGAGTCAAACATCTTGGGTTTAAATCTCATCTGACAATGGGACAAATGCAGCAAATCAATTGAATTTCCTGGGTTTCACCATCTCTAAGATGAGGAAGTTGAACTACATGGCATTAATAATTCCCTAAATCTAGGAAAACCTCTGATTCTAACCTTCTGCTAGAGGGATCCTTATTCAGGGTCACTAAGTGCATCTATCTCCTAAATCTCCACAGGGTCAAAGACAAGATCATGGTTGATGTATTCCTCCATTATAAGAATAGTGTATTTTTCTGTCTTTAGTGCTGGACAAAAGTCATGTTATAGAGATTAATACTTGGCATTTAGGTTTCACAGAGTGCTTTATACATAGCATTCCTTTTACTTGAACCCCAGAATAATTTTTTTCAAGGACATTTTATGCCTATTTAACAGGTGAGGAAGTTGAGGCTCCTATAGGTTTTGTAATTTGCTTAAGGTCACATGACTAGTCAATGAAAGAAGTGGGTTTTGAACCTTGATCCTCTGACCCCAGAAATAATACGCTTTTCACTACTTTCTGAAGTCTGTCAACACTCTGACGCAAATGTTCATTTGGGAAATGCTAATTTAATAATGAGTCAAAGTTGACTGACAGGAAGCAGAACAATAGTGAGACAGACAAATTAGAACAAGATATAGCTCAGAGGAAGAGAGAATTTAATAAAAACACAGCATCAGAAGGGGCCTGAGGAATCTTGGATTTTAAATCATACTTGACCAAACCAGCCCTAAAACAGCCATGGCCAGCTTTTGCTCGAAGACTTGAAGTGAGGGGATGGCTTTCCATGACACTTTCAGGTAACTAATTATCGGGAAGAATTGTCATAAATGGAGTTTTGCACCCTGTGTGTGGATGGAGAAGGTTTTTAGTTAACTAGAACTATAAGCTTAAAGCACATACAGGAGAATGAGGGGAAAAAGGATTATTGACTCAAAGGTCAAGGAAGACTTGTGAAATGGAACCTGGATTTAAATCCTGCCTCTGAGACCACCCCGTCTAACTCCCTTTGCCAGTGTGGGTTGGCAGCTTTGGTATCATTCCTGATCTTAGAGAGTGCCCAGTGCATTGGGAACTTGTGATTTGCTCGTGGTATCAGAGGCAGGATTTGAATCCGGGTCTTTCTGGGGAACTCTCCATTCATAGCAATATCTCACAAGGAAGTTAAGTAGTATATAGAATATAAAACAGAACATAGAATATAAAGAATATGGACATTGGTTTTCTACAGAGGAGCAAGGGGATCAGGAAAGGTCTCTCAAAGGAGGCTCCACCTGAGCTGGGATCTCATGCATCTCCCCCCAATGCCTCCCAGAGCATCATGGGGATGGTCTAAGCATTTGCTGTCTGTGATCCTTCCCTGTAACATTTTATTCTTCTAAATCCTGCTGGCTTGGTTTGTGACATTCGCAGCTCTTGGCAAGTCGACCAAGCCGCCAATCCTCCAGTTACGATCCTGACAACTGGGCCAGGCGACTCCCTCTGTGCTTGCAAAATCAATCCAGCAAAACACAAATTCCATAAAGGAAACAGTTCAATTGTACCAAACAATTTCTTTGTTGTTAACATGGAGACAAATCAGGGACCTGGCAAAGGTTTCTGCTTTTAAAATTGCTTATTTTGGCCTAGTAGAATCAGTAAGAACAGATGGCGTAAAACATTCCCTTAAGCTCCCCACAAAAAGTCTTTGCCCCCCTCTCTTAGCAGGATATAAAGGTTCCAGGGAAAGTGGACTTGTGCTTAGAGAACACATAGGGCAAAGCACCTACTGTGGTCAAAGTATGGTGCTGAAGATGCAATGAAAATGAGCCTAGTGCCAGGCCTAGAATTCCAGCCCAGAGTTTGACTGTCTTTGACTGCTTATGTGACAAATGTGGGCACAATTCAACTTTCCTTTTTTCTCATTCTACTAGTGTTTCCCTGGAGTACTGCATAACAGACTGATAAATATGGCCCAGGATGAGGTTATGATTCGGAGTCTGTCTGAAGAGCACGGGGGTTATATTTGAGTGACAGTGTCTCTGAACATAAGCACTGGGTATAGGTGTGCAGGAACACTTCCTTTTGTGGAGGAAATAAGTTCCTTGGCATTGATGTCTATAAAGTTTTGGAAAATTGAGCCATATTTTTTCTCATATTTATTTTTATTATTATTATTATAACTTTTTATTGACAGAACATATGCATGGGTAATTTTTTACAACATTATCGCTTGTACTCATTTCTGTTCTGACTTTTCCCCTCCTTCCCTCCACCCCCTCCCCTAGATGGCAAGCAGTCTTATACATGTTAAATACGTTATAGTATATCCTAGATACAATATATGTGTGCAGAACTAAACAGTTCTCCAGCTGCACATGAAGAATTGGATTCAGAAGATAAAATTAACCTGGGAAGAAAAACAAAAATGAAAGTAGTCCACATCCATTTTCCAGTGTAGCTGATTCTGTCCATCATTGATCAATTGGAACTGAATTTAATCTTCTCTATGTTGAAGATATCCATTTCCATCAGAATACATCCTCATATAGTATTGTTGTTGAAGTGTATAATGATCTCCTGGTTCTACTCATTTCACTCAGCATCAGTTCCTGAAAGCCTCTCTGTATTCCTCCTGCTGGTCATTTCTTATAGAACAATAATATTCCATAATATTCTTATACTACAATTTACCCAACCATTCTCCAACTGATGGGCATCCATTCAATTTCCAGTTTCTAGCCACCACAAAAAGGGCTGCCACAAATATTTTGGCATATACAGATCCCTTTCCCTTCTTTAATATTTCTTTGGGATATAAACCCACTAGTAACAATGCAGCAAAGGGTATGCACAGTTTGATAACTTTTTGGGCATAGTTCCTAACTGCTCTCCAGAATGGTTGGATTCGTTTACAATTCCACCAATAATGCATCAGTGTCCCAGTTTTCTCTCATCCCTTCCAACATTCATCATTATTTTTTTCCTGTCATCTTAGCCAATCTGACAGGTGTGTAGTGGTATCTCAGAGTTGTCTTGTATTTCTTTGATCAATAGAGATTTGGAACACCCTTTCATAATTGAGCCAGATTTTTAATGGTGTAGGGGAGTTCGTATTTAGCCCTTTGATAGAAGTTGTTTAGCACTCCTCAATTTATTTATTTATTTTTGTTTGAAAATGAATTTTCATAGACAGCAATAGGTTTTCTTAAAGTGAGATAAATGTATGTGTGTATATAATATCTATGTATATATGTTGTCCATTAATAGATTCATTCATTCATTATGGACTAGTTAGGGATAAGACACAGGTCTACAAGTAACTGGAAGTAAGAATATCATGAAATACCTTGGCAAAGTGCACAGAGCTAGAATGGAAGAGAGCTTCCTTAGTTCTTTCTTTATGCCTTTAAATGTATGTTTGCACTCATGGGGTGCACCATTCTTTCATTCACTCATTCTTTCATTCCTCATATATTTAGCACTTGTTTTGGTGTTAAACACTGTAATAAACACTGAGTGAATTATGAATATGATAAAAAACATCAGTCTGTCCTTAGAAAGTTTTAACAGAGGAGTATGTGTGGAATAGAACAGAATAAGAACCTGAGAGGTACAAAGCATATCAGTTTAAATGAAGGAAAGAGGATTTTTGAATATGAGAGATCAGGGAAGACTTCCCAAGAGAGGTGGCTTTTGAGATGGACTTGAAGGATAAGGGGCAGAGTGTAAGATAGGGTGGGTGTGGGCCAGAAGAAATGTAGAAGGAAAGAAGAAAGAAAGGAAAGAAGAAGGAAGAAAGGAAAGAAGAATGAAGGAAGGAAGGAAGGAAGAAAGGAAAGGAAGGAAGGGGAAGGAAGGAAAAGGAAAGAAAAGGAAGGGAAAGGAAGGGAAAGGAAGGAAAGGAGAGAGGAAAGGAAGGAAGGAAGGAAGGAAGGAAGGAAGGAAAGAAAGAAGAGAGGAGGAAGAAGGAAGAAGGGAGGTAAGAAGACAGGGAAGGAGGAAATAATGATGATAATAACATTTATATATGTTTACTATGTGTCTGGAATTGTGCTAAACACTTTATAATTACTATCTCCTTTAATTCTCATATAATTTTCATCTTAATCTATCACTGAGATGCAGTAATAATAACAACAACTAACATTAATATAATAGCTACCATGTACCAGGCACTATACTAAGCACTTTACAACTAACATCTCATTTGATTCTCACAGCAGCCCTAGGGAGAGGTGGTATTATTATGTCCATTTTATGGTTGAGGAAAATGAGACAGACATAAGTAAAATGACTTGCTTAGGATTACATGACTAGTAAGTATCTGGAGTCATATTTGAACTTAGCTGAGTAGGGCCACTGTCTTCATGTGCCTGAAAAATTGTTTCTAAATGAAATTTTAGCAAAGAAAAATCAGCTTAAAATTAGCAAAAAAAAAAAAAATTATATATATATATATATATATATATATATATATATATATATATATATATATATATATATATATATATATATATATACATACATAAAAGTGGAATTTCACAAATGGTATGGGTTTATCTTAACATGAGGGATATGAGTATATTTGAATCTTCTCTCCTACTCCTTCCTTCTACATACAAGTACTTAGTAGGGGCTTTGGTGAATTTCTAGATGGCCATGGAGAAGAATTTTGGGACATCTTTTATTTGATCATAGATAGAGCTAAGAATTTGTTTATTCTTCAACTTTTTCCTTTGTGGCCCAATTCCATTCAGAATATCTTTTAAAGGCTTTAAATACTTGAGGCAACTGGGTGGTACAGTGCATAGAATGCTGAGTCTAGAATCAGGAAGACCAGAGTTATAATCTGACCTCAAACACTAGCTGTGTGACCCTGGGCAATTATTTGAATTCTGTTTGTTTCCTAATCTATAGAATAGGCTACCTAAGAAAAGGTCCTGAGAAGATTATTATGATGAAATAAGATAACTTTTGCAAAGTGGCTAGGACTCAGGGGTCCTCAAACTACTCCCGCTGAGGACATTTATGCAGCTCACCAGGTTATGGAAAATGGGCTGAGGGGAGGAGACAGTGTGAGCTTTTGTTTTTACTATAGTCCGGCCCTCCCACAGTCTGAGGGACAGTGAACTGGCCTATTTAAAAAGTTTGAGGACTACTACTAGGTCATAATAGATACTTAATAAGCTCCATTCCCCTTCCCTAAGCACTGAGGCCTATATATTTCAGACTGTGTTAGGGAATAAAGACAAATCTGAGAATGATTTTTGCCTCAAATGATTTTATACTTTTTTTGAAAATTTTTATTTAAAGTTTTGAGTTATAAATTCTATTCCTTCCCTTTTCCTGAGATAGTAAGCAATCAGATATAGGTCATACATATGCAATTATGTAAAACATTTCCATGTTAGTCATTTTGTACAAGAAGACTCAAATAAAAGAAAATAGAAAGAAAATGAAAAATAGCATGCTTCAGTTTGTATTCAAACAATATAAGATTTTTCTCTGGAAGCATATAGTATGCTTCATCATTAGTCCTTTGAGGATTGTCTTGGATCATAGTATTTCTGAGAATTGCTAAGTCATTCATGATTCTTCATCGAGCAATTTTGCTCTTACTGTTTATAAGGTTCTCCTGGTTCTGCTCTCTTTACTTTGCATCAGTTCATGTAAGTTTTTCCAAGTGTTTCTGAAATCATCCTGTTTTTCATTTCTTACAGCACAGTATTATTCCACCACAATCACATACCACAGTTTGTTCAGCCATTTCCAATTGATGGGAATCCCTTTGATTTCTAATTCTTAACCATCACAAAAATAGCTACTATAAATATTTCCAAACCCTTATTTCTCTGTGGATATATAATTAGCAGTAATATTGCTGGGTTAAAGGCTATACAGTTTTATAGCCCTTTGGGCATCGTTCCAAATTGCTCTCCAGAATGGTTGAATCAGTTCACAACTCAAGGAGTCTGTATTCTACTAGGGCTAAATGAGCTAAAAAAGTATTTGCTAATTGACAGACATTGACAAGGAGATTTTCCCTTTGGGAAGAACCAGTTAAAACTCTTTATTTAGTCTTTGAATTTCGTGCCGGGAAGGGAAAAGTGTCTCATCTTCTCTTTTTACATGTGTAAACTGAATCTCATTGGGGTTGAAATGACTTAACCAGACTCACCCAGGGAAATCAATATCAACCCCTGTATAAGGACTCTGGCTTCTAGACTTTTTCTGCTTCTGATTATCATTATAAAGTGGAACAGTCACTGATGGCTGAGACTGCTAATAAATCTGAGAAATGACCTGGAAACAGTCCCAAATCAAATAATTTGAGCAATCTAGGAGAACTACTGCTCCTGAAATGATCACCCTATTGGGTTGTCTGCCTATTTTTATTGGGGCCATTGTCTCCAGGTCCTGGAAGTGACCCAGATACCTGGAAGGGTGAGCCACTAATGTTGGTTCAACAGATGATTACACTAGCAAAGATTACTTGATTGGATTAGCAAAAAGTACAATAGCGCTTTGGGGGAATGGAAGCTCAGACTGGTCAACATAACAAGTCTTCATTGTAGATAGAAAAAACAGAATTCCTTATTTTGAATTCCCTAAGCTGGTGAAGTCACAGATTCACTCCCTTTCTGTCTGCAAGTCCATCACTTTGAACCTTGGAGATGACTTTTTGAAAAGGGGCAAGGAGGGCCTTGGAAGAAGCTGGAGGAAATATGGAATTCAATCTTGCAATGACTTTACAACTTCCCCAAGGCTCACCCTCAAGGTCATTGTCTACAACATGAACCTGGCTCGGGACCTAGAGGATGTTGTGCTGGATTCTTTATAGTAGGAAATTCATCTTTACCACATCAATAGACAATTTATTGTGGGGATGACCCATGGCAATGTGATTGATGCTATTGTGAAGAGTTTTGGGTAGCATTCCCAAGTCTTTAGGAGATTCTCACCAATTGTATCCCAATATACTCTGACCTAGCTATTCAGCTTTGTAAATGTGCACACTGTTTTCCCTGCTGGAGATGCTGTCTCTTAACCTTCCCAATGAGTTAAGTTCTGAAATGGGCCAGAATTCTGGAGAAATTCTTACAACAAGGTTACAACAGTGGAATTGATAAGACAATGGTCTTATCTTATTAGAGAAATATTAATCACCAAGCTAAATTAGATAAGACAATGGTTATCTAGTTTAGCATGGTGATTAATAGTTCTTTAGTTCTGTACATGTACTTAGTACTTAAGATAATTCTACAAGATTGATACCTATTCTATAAGATTCACACCTATTATGATGTAATTATAATAGAGTATATAAGCTGGGACAAACTCAGCTAGAGACATTCATTCATTCCATCTCCCACCTTTGTGGTGGCTGGAGCCTGGGGGACAAGCCCTCGGACTCAGACATTCATTCCATCTCCCACCACCATGGGGGACTAGGACAGACTTGGGGAATTCAGAGGACTGGAGGCTGGAGCACAAGTTCTCATACTGACAAACTTCCAGACAGAGTCCGTCTTGGTGGTCCTCTTGCTTCCTCCACAGAAACAAAGGCACATTCCTGAGGATTTCAAGAAAACTAGCCCAGGCCTCAGGCAAGGAGACAAGACTTTGAGGAGATAATAAAGAATCTGGAAGTTATCCCTGGCTATTCTTGTGATGATTATTCTGCTAAAATGAAGGCTGGTCCAAAGACCTCCAGAAAACCAACCAGAACAAGTTCTACCTTTCTTTCTAGGATCTTCAAGCCTTGAATTTCCAATGAAGTCTTATCTGACCCCAGGACCTATTGGAATTCTGCCTCCCTCAGAGTAGAAAGAGTTCACAGTATGGAGTTGGGAAAGATATGGGTTTGAACTCCATCACTTAGTCCAACTGCGCCATTGTATAGGAAAGAAATTAGATTCTACAATAGATAGAGGGCTAGGTCTGGATTCAGAAATTTAAAAGCTAAAATCCCACATATGTATGTTATGTGACTCTAGACAAGTCATTTCACCTCTGTATGCCTTAGTTTCCTCATCTGTTAAATGAGCCTTTAAGATCTCTTCAAACTCTGAGCCAATGATCCAATGCTCTACTTCTCAAACTGCCAAATGGTCGACTACTTTGTAAATATGTGTGTTTTTCATTTTTTTACTTGATACCAGTATCATGCAAATCTAAAGTAGATATATTCATTTCATTTTTGAGATATGTAACACCTCAAAAATAAAGTGAATTTATATCTCAAAAACATAATGAAAAAATACAAACACACATTCATATATGTGTATATGTATATATGTTTGCAAAATAGTAGTATGTGTACTTTTTGGTGTCCTTGACTAGAATGTCAGCTCATTGATAAAAATTCTTTTTCTTTGTAACTTTAGCATCTAGCACATTTCCTGGGATATAGTAGGCACTTAATCAATTCTTGTTGATTGATTGACTATGGAGCTAAGGTCAAAAGTAATCAAATGATTAATTAACCAAAGGTCATAGTAATCATTGAGATTTGTTACTGGGTCATCTGATTCTTCTCTGAGACTCAGTTTCTTTATCTGTAATCTAAGGCTAGTGGTCCCCATCATACAGTACTCACATCATCTAAGTATTATCACTGATATCACCAGTTAGTAATTGTTGTCTCATCAAATTCAGCCAAGGTTTAAAAAAACAAAACAAAACAAGCTTGATTTCAGTCAAGCCAATTGGATTACAAATTAACCACATATCATATTCATTGGTGTGCAGTTCATTGAAATGATGCAACCAGAAATAGAAAAAAAATGGCAGAAAATGTCATCTCTTGCTTATCCCAATGAATTGTTTCACAGCACGCTCACAAATTTCTGCCTCCTGCGCTGTCTCCCTGGAAAAACTTATTAATTTTTATGTCTTTAAAAAAAGTAATGACCTTGATTTTCATAAGGGTAATATTTCTTGAGAAAACAGTATGCAATTAGGCTACCATTAAAAAGCCTTCTAATGCCGCTTTTATGGAATGACTCCAGTGAAAATCCAAGATGTATTCCCAGTTTAATTAATATTAGAGACAATTAGAGAATTTGAGCGGCAAACACTATTAATGGAAACATGGCACAAATTGAAGACAAGTTCAGTGTGCCTAAGGTTGCTAGTGAGACAGCTGAATTTTATCGTTTTAAGAGACAAAGCCTCATTAAAATACACGCGGAGAGATTCACACATGGATACAATCTCACAGGTAAAAATGCAAACTTTTTTTTTAAAACCTTAAATGCTGTTTCCATTCTCTTTGAGGTTGAACAGGGATGTCCCAGATTTTTCCTTTGTGAAAGGTGACAGATGTGTTTTGGTTATACAGATGCCTGTTTCCCCTCCCCCTCCAAATCTCTTTCTTTCTGAACAATCTTTGCCTCCCTCCTTCTATTTTATTAAACGTTACCGACATGTTTCATGTTTTTTTTCTTTCCTCATCACATTTACATACTGTTTTAGAAAAAGAGGTGACAGCTAAGTTCAGACACAATGGAGCCCCACTTTCTTGAGAATAAGACACCAGCCTTTCAAAGAAGTGCCAGACATGAGGAGCCTGCAAACTTTGGTCCCCACCCCCAGCTCCTCTCTGTCTCTGGAAAGGTGGTACACTATTGCTGAAATCACCATTGCCACCCCATCTTCCTTTTCATTATTATTGTCGTGACCAACACAAAATCACGACATTTGAGAAGGAAGCTCTGAAACTACCTAGACTGATCCAAAGAAGAGAAAGAATCCCTTCTTAATCTCTGTCACTGTCTCTCACTCTCTTTATGTCTCTATCTCTTTTTTCTTTCTCTATCTCTGTCTCCCCCTTGCTTTCTCTTTCTCTCTTTGCCTGTCTGTCTCTCACTGTTTTCTTTCTCTGCTTCTCTGTCTCTCTCATTCTCTCTCTCTCCTCTCTCCTGCTCCCCATCTCTGTGTCTCTCAATTTCTCTGTCTCATCTCTCCATCTCTGTCTCCATAATCTGTCTGTTTCCCTCTCTCCCTCCCTTTTTTCTGTCTTCCAACAAAAGAATTTCTGTTGAAAAGATATAGCCAGAACAGAAGTACAAACATGTCCCTCAAATACTGAAGTGCTCACTCCACCCTGTACCTTTGGTTTCTAGGGAGAGTAGATTAAAAAATTACACCAATTTTTATACGATCCCCCCATGGATATTTACAAATGTAATATATTTGCTGGATGAGTCTTTTTTGCTCTCCCTGGGATAAATACGAAAATTCTTGGGACTCCACTCTTGGCCTGCCCACAAAATCCAACATGGGACTCTTCTAGCTCCCAGACTTCTGGTAGCTTGCTGTCCTGCCCTTTCAAAGCTTACAAGGTCATAACTTTCTCTAACACTCCTCCAGGAAAGAACAAACAGAAGGGGGGCAAATAACAGAGGTCCATATTTACAGGCCACATGTTGGAACTAATTGAAGAGAATCAGCAGTGTTCTGCAGTTTGCTTTAATTAGCACAATGTCACCTACAAATAGGAATATCTGGAAGATCTATTGATCTGTCTATTCAGCTATCTCTGTTTACCTCTACATTAATCTATTTTTATCTATGTATCCCCTATCATCCATCCATTTATTTGTCTATCTATACCTATCTATCTTTATAATATATTCATCAATCCATCTATCTCTATATTTATTTTTATCTGTGTATTCATCAATCCATCTGTCTCTATTTCTATCTCCATATCATCTATTTCTATATCTATTTATCTTTATCCATTTCTCTCTCACTTCATTTAATTATCTCTATATCTATCTATTCATCTTTCACCTATTTATGTCTATATATAATCTATAATTATTATATAATTATATTATATATAATATGATTAAACATTAATAATCTATTATTACTATTTATATATAATCTATGTCTATATCTATATTTATCTATCTGTATTTATAGATCTCTCCCTCCCACCCCCCGCCTCTCCTCTCTATGTGATTTGTTTAAAATCCAGATCTAACCATTTCACTGGTACCTGCTCAATAAATCCCACTGGCTCTCTATTACCTCCAAGATCAATCTAAACTCATACTTGATTTAAAAATTCTTCCCATCTTTCCCTTTCCTGCCTTCCCAGGAGGTAATACAGATTCTCCTTCACTCACATTAAAGCCCCTTCAAACTGCTCTCCTTTCTGCTCCTTGCCAACAGGAGCACATCTCCCATCTTCATGCCTTTGCCTTGATTATCTCCTGTGTCTGGAATCTCTTCCTTCTTCACTTCCAACTCTTAGAATTCCATCCTTTAAAACTTGATACAAATGTCAACTGCTGTAGAACATCTTTCTCAGCTTTTATACCTGCTAGTCCCTTCCTCTCTAAGATTCCCTTTCCTAACTCTGTATATATCTTGTCTGTACCGTTTTATTTACATGTTCCTTACTCATTAGAATGTAAGGCCCTTGAAGGTTGGACTTGTTCTTGATTTTCTCTGTAATGTCTCTGTTTAATATGGCATAAGCTTTCCCTAAGTGCTTATTGATTGCTGCATTATCTATCTAAATAAATCCAATATATGAAATTACTTGATAACAACAATCATGACACAGGGAATTGATCCGTTATGTATTTTTATTCCTTTTAGTTATGAACATTTCAATTTCCTCCAACATCATCTTTAGGAACTGTCTTGTTCTCTAGCATCCTATTCCCTACTGCAGCTCTGGATAATAATAGCTGACACTGATATGAGTTAAGAAGCATACACAATCTCATCTCATTCTCACAACAACCCTGTGAGGAAGGACCCACAGGCAATTTTATTCCCATTTTATAGTTAAGGAAGCTCAGGTTTGGGTAAGTGAAATGTTTTGCCTGTGATGGCAGCTCTGACAGGTGTCCGAGGCAGAATTTCAATCCAGACCTCCCTTATTTCGAGTCCAATGCACAATGCTTTTATGACTAAATTCCAACCCTTGCTTCTACTTGCAGACACTGGGCTGCCCACTCCCCGGAGACCAGGCTCTCTTGGGCAATCAGAAGAAATTGGATCAGTGCTAATGATCAGTATTTACATAGCTCTTAAAAATTGATAAAAACACTTTGCATGCTTTATTTCATTTGAAACTCCCAACCAACCGGCCATTATCATCATCCCAATTTATCGATGTGGAATGAAGCTGAAATAGGATTTGAACTCAGTTCTTCTTGAACCCAACTCTAATACTTTATCCACTCTGCCTTACCTTAGCCTTAGTGGAGGAAACTATTGAGAACTCCAAGAATACCATGTGCTGTAATGTTCTTTTCCTACTATTGGAATTTTTTTTTTCTATTGCACAGATTCCTTGCCTAAATTTCAATTGTGTTCCTAATTTAGAAAGTTGGAATTGGAAGTTGAGGGACCAATAAATTTACAGATGAGGAGACTGAGGCTCATAGATCTCATAGGATCTGAGATTTTGAGCTGGATGGGAATTTATAGGCCACTGAGTTCAACTTTCATTGTCCAAATCAGGAAATTGGGAGACCCTCCCCTGACTTACACAGTAGTAGGAGGCGCGTGCAGATTCTGTAAGGCTAAATTCGTCATTCTTTCACCTATAAGAATGCCAAACTCAAGTCTCTCATTACATGGAAGAAACTTGAGTCCCCGTGAGCTTAAGTGCTTTAACTAAATTTACAAAGATGACACAATTCAATGGTAATATTTGAACCCAGATCTTTTGCCAGGTTTATTTCCACTGAAGAACTAAAACTCACTAGAGTTCTTTACTGAGTGCAAACCCAGCTTTATTAGCTGAGTAGGCCATTACTTTTCTGGGTCTCAGTTTCCTTACTTGAAAAATTAAAATATTAAACTATATCAATGGTATGAAATTCAAATAGCATTGGGAGCCACTAAACCATACATAAGGATCTGGCCTGCAGCTTAATTTAGTTTTAAAATGTTTTATCATCTTATGTCTTATTATATTTTTATTTACTTTAGTAAATATATCCCAACATGATCTATTCACTTATTTCCTTTTCCTTCTGTTTTTTGCTCTCGTGGTTTTTCCTTTTTGTTCTGATTTTTCTCACTCAAGAGTATTCATAAATGTGTATTAAAATTAAACTACATGTAAAACTAGAAAAAATAAAACAATTTTTAAAAAGTAAATATGTCCCATTTACATGGGGTTATTTGATACCTATGACCTAGGTGACTTTTGAGATTTTTTGCAACTATAGTGTGTAGCAAAGTGCCTGCCACATAGTAGGTGTTTGAGAAGTGTTAATTGATTGACTATCCATGATCCTATGATCCTTTATCTGGGGCAAATCATTTCATATCTGTACCTCCTGTTAGTTTCCTGATTAAAAAACAAACAAAAAAAACAAAGTTTTGGATTAGGTAATTTCTAAACTTTACATCTATAATCTTATGAGAGGGATTTTCATGGGATGCCTGAAATTATATAGGATGTGTGGCCCTCTACACTGCCTATGGTCAAGGCTGTTGCTGCTCTTTTTCCTTTTCTGTTCCATGTTTTCTGGTCCTACCTTCGAGAGCACAGCATGTGAGGTTCCCCTCGAGCATCAGGAATTGGTCCTCACCTCCATCCAAGCAAAGAGAGGAAGTCTGATTAAAAACCTCATTGTGTAAGGCAGGCAATCAGATATTCATTATCTTATGACACATGACTACTGAAATGGAACATTCACATACTTTGGACTGGGGAGGATGGTGCTTTAATATAATTATTTCTGAAAGATTCTTCATCAGGAAGGTTAATAAGAGCAATGGAGGGCAGTAACAGCACCAAGGTGGCTGACATAATCTGATAATTGACCTTATTGATATGTTAAGTGCCCTATGTTTCACCTTGGGATATTTGACCGCTCTCCCAGTCAATTATGGGATAATAATGACTGCCTTTTCGGCCAACTGTGAAACTGTTGGCCTCTTTCCAGCCTTGACCCTCTGGCTCCATCTGTAAAGAAAATGTTTTCTTTATATATTATATCCTGGTTCTGCCAGATTCGTAAAGCCATGGTCTGGGCTAAGCTGCCATTGGGTGATTCTCTCTATGTGGAATTCCCATCAAACCGGCCCAACAGCCATTTCTCCATGCGCCGTTTCACTCCTCACCTCAGAATGTTTGCATTCAGGACAGGAATGCTCTCCTGGGTCATCCCTGACTCCTAGAATCCCCTCCGGTGCCATCCTCCAGAGAGGGTCCTTCATAATTCACGCCTTTCCCCAGTCAGCCACTAACAACCTTTTCTAGAAATGACTTTGTATTTATAATACATATACATGCATCGGATGACATGTGCTTAACAGTTATTTATCTGTGTACCAGCTACACACAAGACACACACACTAGTGTGATCACTGACAATTTAAGACATTTTTGGAAATTTTGGTTTGAAATTCACTGTGTGTGTGTGTGTGTGTGTGTGTGTGTGTGTGTGTGTGTGTGTGTAAGTACTTTTATGGGTCTGAATCCTGCTCGTCTCACTAGTGCTTTGAAGATGCAATGTTAACGTAATGATTGGCGTATTGGATTCAGAGTCAGGAAGACCTGAGTTCAAAATTCTCCCTCTGAACCTACTGGCTGTGTGACTCTGGGCAAATTACAACCTCTCTGTATTATTTTCTTCATATTTTAAATGAAAGGGTTTGTATTCAGTGGCAATCAAGGTCTCTTCAATGATTCTGTGATTATACACACATTCATATTCTGTGGGATACAGTTTGTATAAAGTGTTGGAGATCTGACACCTTCTGGGGACATGTGTGGCTCAAGGATGAAAAGGCTTGATGCTTTGATATGATGAAACAATCCCATTATTGTCTGCTGAACAGGAAAAGTTGAGGACTCAATGGCCTGTCTCCAACATGTGCTGATCACATCAGGGCTGTTGGAACTTCTCCTTGATGATAAAGGATGATAAAGGATGATGATAAAGGAAGGAAGCACGTGGCCTTTTCCTGTCCTGGGAGGTGGTGGACCTTGAGCACTGCGTAACATGACTCAGGTGAGTGATGGGCTTCTCTACCTGAAACTTCTGTTTGGTTTCTGCCACAAGCAGAGGTGATCAGTGACCTGTAGACCTGATTCTTCTGTTTGGTTTCTGCCATGAGTGGAAGTGATCATACAATTATCTGTAGCCCTGACTCTTTTGTTTGGTTTCTATCATGAGCAGAGGGGATCATACATTTATCTGTAGACCTGACTCTTCTGTTTGGTTTCTGCTACAAGCAGAGGGGATCGTACATTCACCTGTAGTGGCTTCCAGCCTTGGAGACAATCTTACAATTCTGAGAAGTTCAGAATTCTTGGATCTCACAGTCAGATCTGACTGACAGCAGTCGGAGTTAGTCTGAAAGGAAAACTTTCTTTGAGAAACCAACCATGAATTCATGCCGGGGAGCCTGAATAGAAAGAACCAAGAGTGGTAGCTTGAAGAAAAATATATGGAAGAGGGATAACCATGTTCTCCTTGAGCCTAGAAGGCAGAATGAGGATTACAAGCATATTTATGACAAAGAGAAGGAAAAGGACTGATAAGGATGAAACCTTTCCAGAAGTGGAAGGAGCTGCCTCTGGAGATAGTGGATTCTCTTTTCCCAAAAGTCTGCGAACCAACGGATGTCAACTTTCAAGGTGTTGTTGAGGTGAAGGGGCTGAGCTAGATGGCCTCCAGTGTTATTTTGAACTCTGAGAGTCCGTGGTTTTGTGATAAAGCAAGCTGAAAATCCAGAAGATATGAGTCCAAATCTTAATTCTGCCTCATACCAGCTATACAAATAATAACACTTGTACTGTCTGCCACAAGGCATTCTAATGTGCTTTAGAAAAGTGAATAATTGTGATATTTGAATAATTGTGGTCACTTGTAGAGCAAATCAAGGAAATATGAAGAATTGTGAATAATTGTTATCACTTGTAGAATAAATCAAGGAAACATGAATAATTGTGATATTGTGAATAATTGTGGTCACTTATAAAGTAAATCATCGAAGACTTTTTGGCCTGAGAGAGTTTTGAAAGTGGAGAAGGGCATAAACTGGTTTAAAAAAAAAAAAAGAAGGAAGAACATTTTAGCAGAAAAGTTTATTCTTTGTGTTGTCTTCATTAAAAAGTTGCTGGATTAGAGGGGTGTGTGTGTGTGTGTGTTTTTACCCCGGAGCATGAAAGGTGTTCACCATCTGTGCTGGTGATTTTTCACCTGGATTTTAGAAGCTAGGTCTCAACCTTAATATTCCACTTATTCACATCCAGCTCATAGATGGGGGAAAGGGCTGTCTCATGAGTCCTCTAACCCAAACCACTGAATTGCCTTCTAACCAAATGTCCTAAATTAATTTGGTTGTAAGAAGAATGGATTGCAATTCTTCCTTTGCAACAACAACAACAACAACAACAACAACAACAACAACAACAACAACAACAGAATTCGGTTCTGCACATATATATTGTACCTAGGATATACTATAACATTTAATATATATGGGAATGCCTGCCATCTAGGGAAGGGGCTGGAGGGAAGGAGGGGAAAGACTCAGAACAGAAGGGAGTACAAGGGATAATGTTGTAAAAATTACCTATGCATATGTACTGTCAAAAATGTTATAATTATAAAATTAATTTTTAAAAAAGGAAGAATGGATTGGCATGAGGCTGGATCTATAATTTCATTAAGACACAGATTTCCTGTTGAGAAAACTTCTTTACCAAAGCATTGTAGCTTTTATTGGGCAACAAATATTTGTAGAAGTCTCATAATATCATCTTTAATTTTAATTTTTTTCTTGGCTTTGACCTATTATTTCATCAACATATGGAGCTCCCAGGTATACTCCTGATCTCAAATAGTATTGAGTTCTCTGGATTTCTGGAAAGTTATAAGAGACTTGGGATCCTATAGTCAGAAGTATGTGTCTTTTGTGGGATTTGAATTCATATTTTCTTGACTGTGAGCATAATTCACTATCCATTACATCACACCCCTTTCCCCAGGAAAATTGTTTTATTCTAATTACTGAGCATTTGACTTCAATGGGATTATTATTATTATTATTAAAGCTGGAAGAATCTACTGAGTCCAATCGTCTCATATTACAGATGATGAACACAGGGAGATGAATTGTGTAATATCACACTGTTGGTAAAGAGATTTGAATTTCAGTCCCCTGACTTTGCAAGCAATTCTATCCATTATCCCGTGCTGTCTCATCAGACTATGAAAATTAAAATAGATATTTGTAGGAAATGTAGTTTGACTATATTAGCAGGAATACATTGCAATCTTGAACTATTTGGCTACTATTAGGAAGGTTTAGAGGCATTTCCTTGGAAACTTGTCTCTGGGACCTGCCCGGTGAGCCAGCCTAAGGGTGCCAGGCTATTTTCTGAGAAAAAATGGCAGGTCCTATTGAGTGTCATGGCCCAGCACCTTACCAGTGTGGTAAAAGCCACGTGGCTCACTCTGCAGCTGCTCCAACGATGAGCTTTTCCTCTGGTTATCACGCCACACTGGTCACTTCTTGAAATGAAAGCTGTCCCTGGTCTTGGTCTCTCCATGTGCCAGTGAGTCCGTTCACCTGTGGCGACTTGATCGCTTTCTCTGCATCATCATCTTTCCCAGGGTCACCAGAAAGCTCCCTGTCTCTCATCAATTAAACTCCTCTCGGTGGTTATGGCTCAGCAGTCGCTTAGACGGCTTCCTCCCCATTGCTCAATTAGATGCGCGATCAGTCCTGCTGTTTCTGACAGGGAGGTCTCAGCTGCTGTCAGAAGACCACCTTGGGGACTGAAGAAAAGAACTCTTGTCGTCTTTGGGTTAGAATGTTAACCTTGGGGAGCGGCCTGGACTTCTACCCAAGAGAAGCTTGTCTTTTATCGCTGGGTTGGAGAATTCATGAGAAAGAGAGAGAACAGGACTGAGGTCTTTGGGAGACCCTGATATCCCTGGACAATGAGGTAGAGATTATGAGTGTTTTTATAGCTTCCATCTCTGGCAGTTTCTTAATTGTGTCTGGAGATAGGAGAGAGAACCCAGAAGTCAAAAAATTAAAAACAAATGTAATTTTTTAAAAATGTAACTGGGGAAAATATTCAATAAATGCAATAAAAACCAAGATGGCTTAGCTGAGTATCTGAAAATCTGCTGTGTTCAAGTCTAGAAGCAACCTCTGACAATGTCAATCCTCCCTTCTCCCTTTCTGAACTCTCCTCTTGGTATTATTCCCTGAAGATGGAAGAGATCCCAGAACTCTGTTGTCTCACTCTACTGGTAGGGAGCTCACCATCTGACTAGGAAGTTTTAAGGTTTTTTCCATATATTTTCAGCTTTCTCCCTATAACTTACTGGGACTTATATTCCCTGCTAAGGCCAAGTAGAATTGAGCCCATTCTTTTTCCTGCGTGATAACTTCCCAGCCATTTGAAAATGAATGCCATGTTTCACTCAAGTCTCTTCTTCAAGTTAAATGTCACCAATTTATTCAGACAATATCTTTCCTAGGAGAAGGAGGCTTTATGTTGTCGATGTGGAGTCCACCTGATGTAAAGATCAAAGACCTGAATTTGAGACTTGCTACTTTATAAGCCATGGGAGTTTGGGCAACTCAACTCATTTCAATTGAACAGAGATTAAGAATCTTATATTTACATTACAAGGCATTGTGTTCGGTACTGGGAATGTAAAGAGGAAGGTTTATATGCTTTCTAGGAATTTCCAGTGCAGTAGGGGGATAAAATGTGTTCATCCATGTCTTCCCATCTTGCGAATTCCTTGTTCATCCAAAAGTACACCAAAGGACGGCCACTTACCTTACTCATGGCCTATTACTCTTTCCATCTGATACCTCATTGTGGCATGGAGTGGACCCTGAGTTCTTGAAGGTTGTACCTGCTCCAGCCTGTTATGCAATGCTCAAAAGTGAATACAAACTTCAGAATATTTAACAGTGTTAAGGGAGATTTTCTGAAAAAGATCATTCAATCTTAGGTTGCATATTATCCATAATGAAAAGGATCATAGTTCCATTTTATTTTGTTTTTTTCTTTTTGCCATTGACAGATCATATCCAGAGTATTGTGTTCAATTTTGAGCCTCACTTTTTTGGTGGAACATTGACAACAACCTGAAGAGCTTCCAGTTAAAAGCTAATCAGTGTGAGGAACACAAGACCACGTGGGGATTGAATGATGGAACTGAAAATGGGATAAAATGGATATTTGAAGGATTGTCAGAGCAGAGAGATCAGACTTGTTCTTCTTAGACCAGAGAGTATAGCTAAGAACATTGGGTGACTCTTATAGAAAAGTAGATTTCAATGGATGCTCATCAATTGGAGAATGGCTTAATAAATTGTGGTATATGAATATTATGGAATATTATTGTTCTGTAAGAAATGACCAACAGGAAGATTTCAGAAAGGCCTGGAGAGACTTATATGAACTGATGCTGAGTGAAATGAGCAGGACCAGGAGATCATTATATACTTCAACAACAATACTATATGATGATCAATTCTGATGGATGTGGCCCTCTCCAACAATGAGATGAACCAAATCAGTTCCCATAGAGCAGTAATGAACTGAACCAGCTACACCCAAAAAAAAAATAAAAAAAAATCTGGGAAATGACTATGAACCACTACATAGAATTCCCAATCCCTCTATTTTGGTCTGCCTGCATTTCTGATTTCCTTCACAGGCTAATTGTACACTGTTTCAAAGTCTGATTCTTTTTGTACAGCAAAATAACTGTATGGACATGTATACATTTATTGTATTTAACTTATAATTTAACATATTTAACATGTATCGGTCAACCTGCCATCTAGGGAAAAGGGTGGGGGAAGGAGGGGAAAGGTTGGAACAAAAAGTTTTGCAATTGTCAATGCTGAGAAATTACCTATGCCTAAAATTTTTATAAAAATTAATTAAATAAATAAATTATTTTTAAAAATGTAAATTTCAGCTTAAAGTAAGAAGTATTTTCTTATTGATTAAAGCTATTCATAAGTAGAATGGGCTCTTCCCAAAGTTTAGGTCTGACTAGGTCTTCCTCCTTAGAATGAACACTCCTCCAGGTCATGGATTATTTATTTCCTTGTATTCTTAGTCCCTAATATAGTCCCTGGCCCATTGTAAATACTTAAAACATATTTGTTGATTGACTGAGTGACATCTCAAGACTTGCCCAGTTTTGGAGCTCTTCATGGAAAGGCTGGATGGCCTTTTATTGGTGATGACATAGTGGGAATCCCTTGTTCAAAGACAGGTTGATTGGGCAAGATGGCCTTTGAAATTCTTTACAGCTATTTGATTCAGTGATTTTCTACATTCTTATCCTTGCTCTAATTTCTTTCTTTTCCATTGAGAAGAGAAATATAGATCCCTGTAGAGAGAATTCTAACCTAATTAGGAAATTGATTATTGCTAAATTTTTGAGTCATTTTGAAGTTAGTCTTTTTATTGACAATTAAGTCATTTAATATTTGGGAATAGATCTAGCCATTTGTTAATGGATAAGTAATATTGTCCTAAAGAATAAAATGTGGTCAGTGTACTTCCTTCTCTTCCTTTCCCTTGACTGATTAGCAAATAATAATTTCTATATATATATAAAGAGTCGAAAAATTAAGTATATGAAATCATGGCTCTTTATTTTGTAAATGTCTTTAAAATATATATTATAACAGGGTAGATCCTATACAATTTCCTTTTGTTCTCTTTGTATTTATAACTCAAAGTCAGTAAACATTTATTAAGCACCTACTATGTTCTAGGCTCTGGGAATTCAAAGAAAGGCATAAGATAGTCCCCATCCTCAAGGAACTAACAATATAATGATAATATAACACATAAAAAGAAGCTAAAAAGGGTGGAGTATGCAGTGCTGAAAGTCCTGCCACCAAGAAGGAAATGATGAGACTGTCCTGGGTATCCTTCCTTAAGTGGAGTATCTAGAAAGAACTCTGCAATGTCTGACCTCCATTCTCTCCATTCAGGGAGAGGAGGAGGAGGCCCAAAGAGTCTCATTTTTCTTTTCCTCCTCCTCCTTCTTTGGAGCATTTTCCTTTTTTTTATTTTCTTTTAAAATATTATTTTCTTTTTTCAAATACATGCAAAGTCAGTTTTCAACATTCGCTTTTGCAAAACCTTGTGTTCAAATTTTTCTCCCTGTTTCTTCCCTGAGACAGCAAGCATTTTCACATAGATTAAACATGTACATTCTTTAAAACATATTTTCATATTCCTCGTAGATGATTTTTCTTGTAACCATTGTTACTTTGCAGTTCTTCTTTTGAGAACTGTCTTTTTTCTATGAGACTTGTTCTTACATATTAGAATTCCCTTTATATCTTAAATTATAACATTATCAGAGAAGCTTGCTACAAATATTTCTCTACTATCTATTTCTTTTCATCTTAACAATGTAGATTTTGCTTATGTAAAACTTTTCAATTTTATATGTTCAAAAGAGCTCTTTTTGTGTCATGAGATTCTTTTTGTTTGTTCAAGGACTTTTCACCTATCAAGAGTTTCAAGTGATACTTCTTTCTTTTTGTCTTCTAGATTGCTTATTTTAAGACCTCTTTTAACTAGATCCTAGATCCATCTGGAGTTTATAATAAGATATGATGTGAAATATTAATCTAAACCTAATTTCAACCAGATGCAATAGTTGAGATTCTTTAGATTTATGTAAAATTATTCTATTATTTCCTCTTTCTTCTGGATCTTTTTTTATGCTTTAGATAGCACAGTATGGTTTAATGATTACTGCTTTATAATATAATTTGAGATTTGATATTATTATAATCCTTTCTTTCCCTTTTTTTTCCCTGAGGCAATTGGGATTAAATGACTTGCCCAGGGTCAAACAGCTAGAAACTGTTATGTGTCTGAGATCAGATTTGAACTCAAGTCTCCTGACTTCAGGGTTGGTGTGCTGTCCACTGTGCCACTTAAGTGCCCCTCCCATTTTTTGACCTCTGCATTTGTCCTTTTCCTTTTTAGGTGAAGGAGGTTAAAGCTTCTGACCTTGTGAATTTAAAGGATCAGGAGGGCACTCTTAAGGTTGTAGAATCCAGTTGTCATTTTGCAGAGCCATTGTAACACAAATATCATGAGAAGCAAGAAAAGACTTTTGAGAGTAACGTTCAGAAGTTAGTGTAGTGGTAGCTAAGACAAAAAGCTCATACAGCAGAGGAGCTGTCTTTGGACATGAACTTGGTAGAACTTTTGTTACAAAAGAACTGAGGACAGCAAAATGTAAATTCCACTGACCGCAATGTAATAAAACTATAATTTAAAAGAAAAAAAAACTATTTGAACAAAGAATTCGAAATTAAATTCAAACTGAATAATTTAATGTTAGTGAAATTGTGGGTCAAATAACTGATTATAGAAATAATTAAAAATTCATAAAAGAAAATGTCATATATCAAAAAAATTAAGATATACCTAAAGCTGTCCTTATGAGGAAAATTTGTCTCTGAATACATTCATCAAGAAAGGTGAAAAAGAATAGGCAAATGACTGGATATGCAACTAAAAATAAATAGTAGAAAAGCAATAAACAAAAAACCCAAATCAATACAAAAATGTAAATTCTGAAATTCAGAGAAGAGTTAAACAAAAATTGGAAATAAATATCACTGAATTGGCAAATAAAACTAATAGCTATTATTTTATTGGGGAAAATAAATTATAACTTAATCTAATATTTTTGAGAGAAAAACCAAATTGCCAAAAATGAAAACTCACTAAAGCAAAAAGAAAATTATAGCAATCAGTGGAATCTGTTTTGCCCAATTTTATGCCGATAAATGATCATTATAATTAAATGGATAATTATAAAATATAAAATCAAGTTATCCAGACTAATAGAACAAGAAACAGTTGCTAGTGCCTTTTGCTCTAAAATCATTTTTGGTTTGCTCTATATGCATTTTATGTGGTGTAATGAATAGAAAACAGTCTAAGAAATAAAGCAGACTCAGATTCAAAGAGAACAAAAAGAAGTTCACAAAGAGAGACAAGAAGGATTCCATTTGATTTAACCTGTCATGTGCCTTTGACACATATTGATTGTGTGATCCTGGACAATTCACTTAAGCTCCCTTTTTCTGATTCACAGAGAAGTTGCCAATCTGCAGGAAAAGTGAGTTTCCTTTTTTGGGAGCTCCCCTTAACCACAAATCTAGCTTCCATATCTAAGCCTATATTTTGTATTTCATTTGCATGTATTGTTTTCTTCCCATACATTCAGAACACCTTGCAGTCAGGGCCCTTTTCCCTTGGGTTTTGTATCTTCTTCACCTCACACCAAGTAGATGCTTTAGGAAATGCTTATTGAATAAAAGAATAGATGAATGAAGATAAGAATCTTTGCATCGGTCCATCAGTCTATACATGTTATTATTTTGACTAGCTTAACTGGACCTTTTCCAATTGCCACGTGTAGCAAGAGTCATTAGTTTCAAGGAAAGAATTTTCTACTTAGACATATGGGACTCCTCCATCTTTCCGGTCTTCAGACTAATCTCTTGGTTCTTTTGGCTTTAGTCCAATAAACAGGAGGAGTCTTTGAAAAGCAATGGAACATTAGCCAATGAAAACACTATTAGGAGTGTCTTTTACTTTGTCCCTTTCAACCATTTATTGGATTGTATGGGAGATTTTTAAACACTAGTGCTCCCTGAATCATTCTAGGCACCTTATAAATCAAAATGATAAATGATTGATAAATAAACCATCACTGGGACAATTAGATTTTCCATTAGACTTGTATGCTATAATTTCAAATGTAATTTCCCTGGAAGCTCATAAAGGCACAAGTATAATAGGGTGTCACAATGTATTAAGGCAGGTGGTTTGGCTGAGCACATACCTTGTCAATGTATGGCATAGAGCAGGGAGCTCGGATGTAAAAGCTCATGTCCCAATTGCTTATAGAAAAAAGATGGATGCTGTCTACCTGATCCCGGAATGATGGGTCAGCTCTGTCACACAGGTAGGGGAGGAAGTTGTCTCAAATTGTTTGCTTGACACAGAATCAGAAATGCAAGGTGGGAATGTCACGCCTGACTGACTGTGACCCTGGCCAGACTGATAAAGCGACTCCTTTATTTTCCTGTAGAGTTTACCTCTGAGGTTCCTTTCATTCTTTTTAGTCTTAGTCTAACGATCATTCTACTTGGGAAGACCTATGTACCAATATGCTTCTGTATTATAAAAGTCCAGTTATTGACAGAAAACCCCTCCTAACACATCATATCTTTTCCATGCTCAACAGATGATCATTGGAAGTTTCTGGGACTCCACAATTTATTATTCAGTGGCTAAAGTTCTAGAATTGAATCTTGTTGGTCTTAGCTATTTTTGTTTTCAAACAACAGACACAGTTCTTTGTCAGGCTTATATGTAAAGTCTTTACAGATAGCAATGTCCATTGTGTTAATTTGCAATCCCAGAACCACTTCCATTTTGGTTGTTGTTTGGAAATCCAGGTTTGCTTATACATGTTTTAGGCTTAGCCCCCCCCCCCCCAAATAATTGGTTTCAACCATCTCCCAAAATCTGAACAATCTTTGTACAAATCAGCTTCCATTCCCTCAAGCCCTGTATTGGGGGCTCAAATGAAATAATTGATGTAAATCACTTTGCAAATCTTAAATCATTATATAAGTATCTCTTCCTCCTCCTTCTCCTTTCTCCCCTCCTTTTTCTCCTTCTCCATCTTCCTCCTCTATCACCAGGCCTCCAATCTAATAGCATCTTTTTTTCCCTGAACCTTTTCCTCCACTCCTGCTAAATCCAAGTAATGTTTATGAAATAATACTGGGACATGCTGGTACATGTTTAACAATTAGCTCCAGGAAAAAAAAAAAGGAACACACACTTTTGAATTTAATCTTCATTACCAACACTTTCTTAAGTCTAGACAATCAACAAAACAATAAATCAATCCCTGATTTGTAGCAATTGCCCATTTCTAAGGTGTAAATGCTGACACTGAAAATTTAACAATTGGCTTTAGCAAGCTCATCCCTTCAAATACTTTTTAAAAATAGTTTTTATTTACCAAATATATGCATGGGTAATTTTACAGCATTGACAATTGCCAAACCTTTTGTTCTATTTTTTTCCCTCCTTCCCTGCGCCAGACGGCAGGTTGACCAATACATGTTAAATAAGTTAAAGTATAAATAAAATACAATATAAAATACTTTTTATTTAATATCAAAAAGATATTAAGTTCCAACTATGTCGAAGGAACTATATTAGCAAAGGGAAAAATATTTTCTATTTCCTTTCCTCTATTAGGGAATATAACACATCCACAGGGGATAGTGCACAATTAGGGGATATACCACAAGTACACATGACCACATTAAGATTTAAGGAAGGAAAAAGCTTTAATAACTGAGTCAATCAGGAGAGACTTTTCATTGGAGGAGGCACCTGGGTTGAATCTTGAAGAAAACTACAGCGTTTAGAAGGCTTGTATGAGGATGGACTTCATTCCAGATGTGGGGAGTAGCCATGCAAAATAATTGGAGGTGAGAATGAGTGCAGTAAGGGAGGAGTAAGGGAAAATAAAGCTGGAATTGCACACTAGAGCTCAATGGTTAAATTCAAAGCTGAGTCATTTTTAATTTATCCTCGAGGCAATAAGGGGTCAGTGAAGTTTCATGGGAGTTTGCCGTCCACAGTCCATCCGTCTGAAAGCCATTCTCATCACAGCTAATTCACCCAACTTATGTAGTTTGCTCCAAACCTTCCCTCCCTAATGTATATTTATATCAAGCCAGTTCCCCCCGCCCCAGCCTAGTGAGGCGGTATTAAGCGCTAGAAATATTTTCTCTGAGACATGATGAATGTCCTAGACTCTAGCTGAAGAGCCTTATTCCAGTCAAGCATGGGCTAACGTTCATAAACACTTTAAATACCATTTTTTTCTTCTTTCATAGTTCATTAATCCCAACTCCTATATTGGTGGTTGAGATTTAAATTTGGCCTATGAAGATAACAGCATAGAGGCCACAAAAGTGGGGTTAAATCTGTGGTCCCATGCTTGGAGTTCCCTTTTGACCTCAGTTTTTAAAAATCGACCCAATATTATTATCTACTCAGTAACATGTGGCTCTGAGAATCTGGCTGGAGTCAGGAGACCTCATCACCAATTATAATTCTTATTGTAGATCTTTTCTGCTCCCCAAACTGGCCATTGAGCAGTTCAATTACCCTTGGAATGTAATTTTAAAACCATGACCCGAGAGAACAAAGGTTTCTGGAGTGATTTTTTTCTTTCATTTTTTTTTTTTTCCTGATTGGCTCCAATTTGTACTACCATTTTGAGTTTTCTGTAACGTTCCTTCATGTTTTTCAGTATTTTGTACACAAGCTCTGGCTTTTGATGATGAATGAGTTCAGTGTGGGTTGAGTGAAAACAAAAAGAAAAGTAAGAGAGGGAGTGAAAAAATAAGGAAGGAAGAAAAAGAAATAATGAAGGAAGAACATATATTTATTTATTTAATTTTGCTGAGGCAATTGGAGTTAAGTGACTTATCCAGGGTCACACAGTCAGGAAGTGTTAAGTGTCTAACACTGGATTTGAACTCAAATCCTCCTGACTTCAGGGCTGGTGCTCTATCCACTGCACCACTTAGCTGCCCCCCAACTCTAACACTTACTAACCACATGTGGAGGAGGTTGCATTTAATGGTGTTCAAAACTACCTCCCAGTTCGATCTTAAATCAGCGTAATCCCTTGGAGTTTCAATTTCCTTTATATAAAGCAGATATTATGATAACTGAAGAACTTATCTCCCAGTGATATTATGAGAATCACAAAAGATAAATTTGTACAAGGTTCTACCTAAATATTAGCTATCATTAGTGTAGGATTTCCCTTCCATTTCCAAAAACTTTTTTCTTCTCTAACCCTAAGAGCTCATATATTCAGTACTCCAATATAGTATGAGTTTGTTGCCTTTATTTTTCGTGTTGAAAGTGGTTCTTGATTTCAGTGATTCATCCATTGATTCATTCATACAACAGAATACATTACGTGCCATTTCCATCAGGCACCATATTAGTAACAGCATATAAAGAGAAATAAATTAATCAATCAATCAATGAACATTCATTAAGCACCTACTATGGATCAGGTACTGTCTTAAGCACTGGCTGAAACCAAATTCAACCCTCAAGGAGCTCACAATGTGTCCAGGATAGACTGCATTCCCCAAATAAGATCAACCTATTTTCTTCCTCCCAATCAATTCAAATCAAGTTAAATCAAATCCAGTAGAATCAGTCTTTTACTTGAAGACTCAGTTCAAATGTTTACTTCCACCTAAGGCCTTTCCTAATTCTTCCTCCTGAACTACCTTGGATTTATCTGCAATATATTCATTTGTACTTTATTTTTATCCCATATTTATGAATATATGAGTCTATATATGGAGAATATAACAAATATATGCATATAGATATACATCTGTTTATCTTCTCATATAAATACATAACAAATATATGTGTGTAAAATATATTTGTTTATATGTATATATATATATATATATATATATATATATATATATATATATATATATATATATATATATACAAAAATATGTACACACACACACACACACACACACACACATACATACAATGTTACCTTCTCTGTTAGACTTCAGATTCCTCAAGAGCCAAGTCTTTTATTTTATTCTTGATTTTTGTCTCCCTAGCTGCTATTATAATACCTGGCACATAGTAGGTATTCTATCAATTCTTTTTAGTTGGTTAATGGATTATCTCAATGGCTATGTCATACTTTACTATGGACCATAGACTATGTGGCACCCGGATGAGACAAAAATAGAGTACCAGGCATGGAATCTGGAAGGCTCATCTTCCTCAGTTCAAATCTGGCCTCAGTTACTTTTCTAACTGGGTGATCCTGGGCAAATCACTTACTCCTGTTTGCCTCAGTTTCCTTATCTGTCAAATGATCAGGAGAAGGAAATGGCTAACCACTCCTGAACTTTTGCTAAGAAAACTCCAAATGGATTCACAGAGAGTTGGACACAGTTGAAAAAACTGAACAACAAAATACAATGCCACATCTCTAATGAATCAAAACCACAGATTCTCCAAAGGTAAGGAGAGAAATATGTTTTGAGCATAAGTAATCTGGAGCAATCGTGACTGCCCAAGAAAGGTTATAATGGATATCATCAATGGATACTTCTATGGCTATAAAAGAAGGTAAGGTAGTCTTGTAGCCAGACACATATTAATAAATAGCCAAATTTTGTTGATTCTATTTCTTTCCTTTTTCTCTTCTCATATGGCCAACATTATAATGCCTTATAACAAGGCAGCTAATTAGCTTTTACATATTACCTCTACTCAGTATAGAATGTTCAATGCCAAGTGAGCATGTGTTCACTTTCTTTCCCATGTGCTCTTCTTTCTTCTCTCTTTGTCGCTTTCTCTCTGTCTGTCTGTCTCTGTTTCTCTTTCTCTTTCTCTCGTTGTCTCTCTGTCTCTATATTTCTCTCTCTCAGTCTCTCTATCTCTGTCTCTATTTCTCTGTCTCTATCTTTGTCTGTCTATCTTTCTCTTTTTTTCAGAGGCCATGAATTCATAGTTGGTGGCTAAGTGAGAGGAAATGAGTCTCCATTTCCCACCCCTGGGGAACTCAGAGAATCTCTTTATAAACTTTGGCAAAAAGACTTTGAGGTTTGGGGATTGCCGATTTCTTATATTCATGGCATTCAGACTCTGTGGCTAATTAAGAGTGCTTGTGGCTGACAGGAAGCAGTCAGAGGATATTTGAATTGGTTCTAAGATATGTATGGGGAAGCAGGGAGGACCCCTCCATTATGCGTTCCCAAGGGGGTACATGTGAAGCATGATTCAGTGTTACTGGAGATGTAGTTCAAGCGTCTGTACATCTGTCATTTTGGCTGAATTTACAGGTCACGTGAGTTGAACAACAGGTTAATGTGGACAAGTAACCAATGGGACAGAAATTACCCAATATTTTGATTAAGGAAATTGTGGAGAATTAAATGAACCAGGTATTTAACTACACTGGTTCCCTCTAAATTGTCCATTGAATTGTGCCTACAAGGATAGTTAAAAATGGCAGTTGGAGCTCCTTTGGAAACAACATGGGGAATAATTGTGTGTTGACACAGGATTGAACACAGCAGGAATTTCCTTATGTTTGGAGATTCTATCCCTTATCCAAGCATCCAAACAGCCTTTTTAATAGGATTGGCATTGGGATCTGAACACCATGTTTAACAACAAATGGTGGACTAGGTCTTGCATTCTTAGTAAGATTTTTCTCCAAGTCCTTAAAACATATGTGTGCTGCTGCATTTTCAGTGGTTTGTAAGTATGATTCTGAAAGCAACCAGCTGGAAATCATGCCAAAACATAATTTTTCTATTACTTCAGACTCCAATTGTTTCTGTTAGTCATTAAGTAGACATTTGTGTTTTTGTTTTGTTTTGTTTCTTTGCTTCAGAAGAGCCTCCTTTGGACCCTTGGGATATCTTTGGGCTCCATCACTTGACTAAAACCAGACTTAAGCTGTGGTTTGTGGTTCCTTTTTTTTTAATTACCTGAAAGCAAAGAAATGGAAATAAAATAGAGGCTCATTGCCTGGAAAATGGCTAAACAGATTATAATACATGAAGGTAAAGGAATATTATTGTACTAAAAGAAAAAATGGATGTGATGAATATAGAAAAATATGGGAAGACTTCTATGAATTGATGCAGTGAAATAAACATAGCCTGGAAAATAATATATTAAATAAGTACAATCATGAAAATGGAAAACATAAGAAAAATCAATAGATTAAACTTGAAAATTGTATAATTACAATGGCTATTGTTAAGCCTGAAGAAGAGTTATGAGAATTCACTATCCTTTTGATTCTTTCTGGAATCAAAGGACTATGGATGTGGAATATATATACACCATGGTGGACTTTGTTCATCTTGTTAAAATTCTTTGTTAAAAAAATTAGTTCTCTTGGTAGGGAAGGAAAGGGAACTATGGCTTTCTTGGTCCTGATGCTTTCTCTACAATCCTGCCATATTGGCCAACATATTATTCCTCCTAATTTTCCCCAATCCCACATCCCCCTTCTGTGCTGTTGTGTCAGTCTGTTCCTCATGTCTAGTATTCTTAATTTCCTCTGCTTTCTTTCAAAACAAAGTTCCAATGCCTCCTTCTTTAGGAGTTCCTCTCCTCGCCCACCTCAGGCTAGTGCCTTCCTCTCCAAAACTACCCTCTTCTACTCTTATCGTATTTTTTAGATAGCTGCTTATGCAGATGTATTTTTGGTTAGAATGTCCACTATAACTTTTTCTTTGCTGTAGCACACAGCATAGTGTGTGGCACATAGGAGGCATACATATTTGTTGATTGGCTGGTTGATTGGTTGGGATTTTAAAGTGATGTAAAAGCAAAAGAACAATAAAAAATATTAATTATTTTAGTTGCCTGAGAAAGGAGGGAATTCTGAATGAGACCATAAAGAAACATGGAAATGGGTTGGAATCTTTTACCTTTAAATAATGTGTAGTGGAGTTTGTCTCATTTCCTGAAGCTTGGACATTTTGTTAAATTAGGATGTCTTGGGAAATAGCCACTATGTCGATTGAACAAGAATTCATTGGATGGGGATTTCTACTCCTTATATCAGTCCTCATCCTCCAAGAAGTCCCATTCATAAAGATAAAGAAAATACAAAAGTCCAAGTTCTACGTCTAAGAACCTTAGGCTAATTCTGCCCAATAGCACCTGTGACCTCATCTGGTCTGTGATTCTGTTATTCCAGAGTTTCCCTTATTCCAGGGGTCTATGGGTTGGGGACCACCAGTTTGTTAGAAAACAACAACAGCTAGCTGTAGATTATAAAGCATATTTTCTTCCTCTTGGCCATAAAGTCAAAATGTAGAATTCTCATGTAGATGAGCAAATGCAAAAAATGTACAGCCTGTTACACTGAAAGAGGTCTGGAGTCAAAGCCCCAAATTCAAATGCTATTTCTGACACTTTCTAACTGTGTATCTCTGGGAAAACCCCCAAGTTCAATTCCTTACCGGTAAAATGAACTGGAAAAGGAAATGGCAAGCCATTATGCTATCTTTGCCATGAAACTCCTCCAAAGGAGACATCCCAAAAGAGTGATTAAAATGACCCAACAACAACAACCTTTGTTGGAAGATACAACATTTCTTTATCAGGAGTTCCTGTAACTAAAAAAGAAGCTGGAAGGGACCCTATCATCCTATGAAATTAAAAAGGTTTGAATGAATAGATCTCAGGGTACCGCTGTGTCTGTTTTCTTATATCTGCTTCAAAATGTATCTTTCTCTTTTTTTGATCAACTGTCTTAATCTTGTTTTCCTTGATTAAGCATATTTATTATAAAAGTTTTATCTTTTCTTTCTTTTCCATAGAGGACTATGTGGAATGGAAAGAAAATTAAGTGTTTGTTAATCTGAGCAAAACCAAAATAAAATATAGGCCTTAATCTTCCACAACTAATGACTGACTGTAGAGGTGAGCTTTGAATCTCTGGCCGATAGGTTGCTAAGTCAACTCCCCTCATAGTTATCTACATACCCCAAAGTAGATGTCCTTCGTACTCCCCCCTCTAGTTCCTGTCTGTCCTTCTCCCCCCCAGTACCCCTCCCTCTTGACTTCTCCTGAGCTGTCAAAAAAGTGGTGTGATGGAGGCTGACACCCCAGAAGACAACTGAAGAGATTTATTTTCCCGGGGATGACAGTCTCGGGAGCTTAACAGCACATGGCACGTCTGGAAGCTTGCCAGCTCCTGGTTCCCTATGCTTTGTGTTCCTCACTCATAACTGTTTATTGTGACAGGTAAACACTTGTTTTGAAAGCTTGCAGGCGTACTATTAACACAGAAGTGTTCCTGACACAGTCAGGCTGTGCTCTAAAATGTTTATCTTTTTTGAATGACAAATGCTGGCTTTTCTCCTTTCTCCTTCTTGCCTGTCATTCCGGGCTGGGTGGGATGGGATCCGATTGGATGAGAGCTGGCAGCTCTGACTCCTGGTTTATTTGGGCAGATTTCAACATGAAGGGAGAATGATGAACGGTTGGTAGACCTGAGTGGGGCACAGGCAATTAGTGGTTTCTGGGCAGAGGGATAATCAGAGTCACAGAGCTGCACGTGGCAGCCCCATCCAAGGAGAAAGCAGGATCTCCCAGCCGAGAGGCCTGGTGCTGCCCAATATAAGGAGAAAATTTTAGACAAAAATCTTTTCCCTACAAGAATCCTTTTCTGTCATTCTGACTCTTTGAGGGACCATAGAGCATGGGAAGAGTCCCTACCGTGATTGCTTTCACACTGGCAAACCAACCTTGCTTACCCAGTCTACTTCTAGTACTCAAGGAGGGAGCTTTGTGAATGTTTGGCTGCAATCTTTCCCTAACACCCTTCCAAAGAATGGCCTGCCCTCTCTAAGACAATATTTATATTTAACATGCAATAAATTATAAAATATTTGGATTGTGCATGCTCGATTTTTTTATGAGGTTTCCCAGACTTGAGGTGGAATATCAGGGCTATTGGGAGAATACCAGGCCTTCTGGAGGGACAGCAACACAACTACAGGTGTGCATAATTGATCTTAGTTTTGTCCTCCAAGAAACATCATTTCCCATGAGGGGACGGGGTATGGAATGGCTTCTAATATAAAAACAGATTCATTGTTTGACTCTACTAATGTAGGAATGTGTTTTGTGGATCTTTTTTTTTTTTTTTTTTCTCTGAAATGGATAGAACAAGCATTTCTTAAGCACCTATGATGTCTCTGGAACTGTGCTAAGCACTTTAATAGTAGTACATCATTTGTGAGATAAGGATGTGGAGGCAATGTCCTGGAGGCTTTCAAAAGCCCAGTGTCTTTCTTGTAATAATTAAATTGCAGTATCAAGTCAGGCTACTTCTGACAGACAAAGTCAGAAAGAATCACTTGGGTCAGGATTGCTTTTTTAATGCTTCTGGCATTTGATGTGATGGAGGAGAAGAAAAGTAGCTATGAATTCTTCCTTCCTTCCTTCCTTCCTTCCTTCCTTCCTTCCTTCCTTCCTTCCTTCCTTCCTTCCTTCCTTCCTTCCTTCCTTCCTTCCTTCCTTCCTTCCTTCCTTCCTTCCTTCCTTCCTTCCTTCCTTCCTTCCTTCCTTCCTTCCTTCCCTCCTTCCTTCCTTCCCTCCTTCCTTCCTTCCCCCCTTCCTTCCTTCCCTCCTTCCTTCCTTCCCCCCTTCCTTCCTTCCCTCCTTCCTTCCTTCCCCCTTCCTTCCTTCCTTCCTTCCTTCCTTCCTTCCTTCCTTCCTTCCTTCCTTCCTTCCTTCCTTCCTTCCTTCCTTCCTTCCTTCCTTCCTTCCTTCCTTCCTTCCTTCCTTCCTTCCTTCCTTCCTTCCTTCCCCCCTTCCTTCCTTCCCCCCTTCCTTCCTTCCCCCCTTCCTTCCCCCCTTCCTTCCTTCCCCCCTTCCTTCCTTCCCCCCTTCCTTCCTTCCCCCCTTCTTTCCTTCCCCCCTTCTTTCCTTCCTTCCTTCCTTCCTTCCTTCCTTCCTTCCTTCCTTCCTTCCTTCCTTCCTTCCTTCCTTCCTTCCTTGCTTCCTTCCTCCCTCCCTCCCTCCCTTCCCTCTCTTCCCCTTTCCCATCCCATTTTTTCCTCCCTCCCTCCCTCCTTCCCCTTTTCTTCCTTCTTTCATTTCTTCTTAAAGAGTAGTTTAAATAAAATCACATTTGATACAATTTTGGTAAATTTAACATAAGTGCCTGCACTTAATAAGTATTTATTGATTGATTGAAGGCTCCTGAGCTTAACCTAGTAAATGTCTCTGGTTGATTTTAAGGAAGAAAATCATTCTTGCCTGTGTGTAGCTGCCTACAATAGTTTTTGCTGAAAGTTGGATGGGGAGAAATATCTCTTCTTAGAAAAGGATTTGTTATTTTAGTCACTTTTTCTTTACCTTAAAACATTAATTCTGAGTTTCGCTTCTCAAGTGAGATTGTTTTCAATATAGGCCTTTCTGTGCAATGAATGACGTATTATTGCTCCCAAGGCCAGAACGGCATGGGATGAGTTCATGGACAAACTAATACCTAGTAGCATTTTTGCACTGAACAATTAAGGACAATCATTTACATTAGGTAAGGGTTCTTCCCATCCAGAAAGTAATCGTGGTGATAATGCATCCATCCAAACAAGCTGAAAAGCCTTTAGAAGAATGGAGATGGCAGTGATGGGCTGGGTGGAACCCTGGACTGGGGATTTAGAACTCTGGGTTCTCACCTTGTTTGCCATTTACTAAAGATGTAAGGTTGAGCCAACATTGCTCTCTTTGAGTTTCTGGTTTCTTTTCTGCTAAATGAGTTAATGCCAGGTGAACATGGTAGAGTGGAGAATGATTCAGATCCAGACAACGTGGGTTTAAATTCTCACATTTAAAATGACTTAAAATGGACTAAGTGGGCTCTAAAATCCCTTTCAAACCTAAATATTAAACTTTATATTTCTGAAGCCTGACCATGTTTCTCTGTCATTATATTGTACCTGTACCTAAAATTATATGTTTTTGTTCTGCTACCTCTTAACAGAAAAAGTCTTATGTTTTTCAAAAAACAAAACAAAACAAGAATATTTTATTCCTTCATTCATCCAATTATTCATTCATCTATCCATCCACCCATTAATTAATCAGTTTGTTTGTAGGCTAGATCTCCCCATCTACAAGGCAGATTGGTTCTAGTCCTTTTTTTTCTGATCCAGGCCACCCCCAACCTTGATGAACCACACCAGAATTTAGTGAAGATTTCTGATAGCCCCTTGCAGTTCAGAACTCCAGAACCTGAGATCCTCCTTCCTCAGCCTCTGGGGCAGCTGGACTGGCTGTTAACCTCTGCACTGAAAGACCAAAATGACATCATTACGTTGATTCCTGTGGACAATAGAATGTATCTATCACTGATCAAACCAAAGTGAGCTCATAAGGCTCCACCACAGATTGGCTACAAAGATGAACATTTGGAGTGGAAATGTCTCTAAATCTGCACATCTCACATATCTTTTGAGCTGCTGCAATTCTGTTAAAAATGTGTGCTCATGAGGGGCAACTAGGTGGTTCAGTGGATAGAGCATCAGCCCTGAAGTCAGGAGAATCCAAGTTCAAATCCAGCCTCAGACATTTAACACTTTCTAGCTGTGTGACCCTGGGCAAGTCACTTAACCCCAATTGCCTCAGCAAAACAAACGAATAAATAAACAAACAAATAAATGAATGAATGAATGAATAAATAAATATAAATATAAATATTGTGTGCTCACAAGATAGCTGGGATTGCAGGTAAGACTCACGATGTCCCTTTGGCATTGATGACGTGAAGGTCCTTCCTAGTAGCCTTGACATTCTCTAAGGTTCTCTTCAGGTTTAATAGTCTGTCTATGTTCAATTCTTTATGATCTATGGTCTCTTTCTGTGACTCTACATAGCTAGTCTAGGCTAGAATGAAAGCAAATGGTTTTTCTTTTTGAGTTTTTTTTTTTCTTAACAGATCCTACGAAGTGGGATATAGCATATTTTCCCACAGGCACAGAGCCACATATCCTGCAGTAGGAAAACACTGAGGGATGAATGCAAAGAGATGTTTGCCCATGGTAGATATTTCCCATTAGAGAATTGTGCTGGACTCTTGGTTCCTAATCCCCTCCTCCACTATTTGCATTAAAGCTGGTTCCTGTCCACACTGCCAAGGAAAGAACAAGGCCTCATTGAGGACTCCTGACTCTCATGGGGTCAGACTAACTGGGCTCAATGGTGCATTTCTGGGAACCCTGGGGTTGCTTTTGCACAAAAGTGGTTTATTTTTCAATCTTGGGACTCAATTCAAGAGTTGGTAGCGCTAGTGGCCAACACTTCTGGGTTGGAGTGAAAGCCACTGATCAGCTTCAGCCATGATGTCAATGTATTAGGTTAATTGACTTTGGAGACCTTAGTCAAATGCAGAGAAGAGGGGGCAGTGGGGGAGTGGGAAGTGATTTAGACTTTCAGTAATCTCTTGGGGGCCAAGCCTTTACCACTTAAAGAGAAGAGAAAAAAAATCAAGAAATTTAGGTCTCTTTTAAAAATCTACCCAGGCTCAGTCCATCTATCATCCAAGTTGAAACTGTTCTTATGATATATTATACATGGAGACCGTCGTACATCACCTGAGTTCTGACACCACCATGTTCAGGGGTAGGCTGTAATACAACATAACGAATTATAAAGGCGGACATTGACAAATTCAGTTTGGGGGAAGTTTAAATTAATTTGGAGCTGCTTGAAGTTGGTTTAGAAAGTAATTTTTAAATAAATCAGAGGCGATGGGGAAGGGAGGGCCCCAAGACCTCTAATGTTCTGAGGAAGTTCCGAAACGAATCTCGTTCCCAGAAGTCCTTGGTGAGAGTGAGATTTAACTAGAGAGGAATAAGAATAGAGCTAAGATTGTGGTAAGAAGAGGATCTCATAGGGAAGAATTTAAATGTTAAATTATCAAGTGTATACTTGGTCGCTCCAGGCAATACTAGCTCATACTTCCATCAGATTTGAGGAAAATTAATGATAGCTAAGAAACTAGACTGGATACAAAGAGAGTGTAAAAATGAAAATAACACAGAATGCCTTCCTCTTCTCAACCTGCTCTGTGTCCTTTCTGTTTTTCACTTCCATTCCCCTTCTCCTCCCTTTCTTTCTTTGAATACATTTACCTACTGCTTAGAGTTTCAGAGATAAAAAGAGAAAGTATCTTTGAGATACCTTTTTCACTCATTTATTTGTGATGTATACACCAATGTGTCAATTCCATTACCCCATCCAAGTTACCTTAATTTAATAAAGCAGAGAACCTTCTGGAGAACTTAATTCTGGCCAGTTTCCTGCCTTTATCCTGATAAATGCTGCTTGCTGACCAAAGGTTTTGAAACACTACCTGGAAGGGTGACTTCTAAGGTGGGGTGATAATTAGGGTATAGTCAGTGACCCTCTTATGAAGAAGCCCTGTCCTGACTCCCTTATAGGATTGGAAGAGAATCAAATGAGACAATCCTGGAAAGTCCTTTCCCTTCTTTGGAAAATGAAGGAAATGGACTAATAGTCTTTAGCTCCAGATCATACATCATTACATTACATCATTTAGGATGATCCTATGATCCCAAGTCACTCAATCTCCTAGGACCTCATCTTCCTCGTGTGTAAACTGGGGAGGTTTTACTTTCATTGGTCTTTGAGATCTGTTTCTATGTTAGATCTCTGATCTTATGAGACACATTCTTTGTCTTAGTTTTCTTATTTATAAAATAAGGATAATGGAATACTTGGTCAATTCCACAGTAGACTGAACTGACAATGTTCCTTCTGCTACCTTCCTGCCTCTAATGGCAAACCAGCTTGTCCAATCCACATTCAATTCAGCCTCCAAAAGATTCTCCTTGTGATATTTAGGGAGAGTCCAAATGCTCAATGATATTGGTCTTTCAAGTTCTATATTCTATGATACTAGAATAGATCATACTATATATATATATATATATAGATATATATATATATCTCTATATATATCTATATCTATATATGTATATATATACATATATAGATATAGATATAGATAGATAGATAGATAGATATAGATATAGATATAGATATAGATATAGATAGATAGATAGATAGATAGATACTAGAATAGATCACATAGTGTGATCTATTCTAGTATCTATCTATCTATCTATCTATCTATCTATCTGTCTACCTTTCTATCTATCTATCTATATTTAGAGGCTGAAACTTCAAAGATTATCAAGTCTAACCTCCATGTATGAGGAAACTGAAGCTAAGCAAATTATTAAAATCGATGGATAACAAATATAAGAGCTGGAATTTGAACCCAGATTTTTAATTCTCAATCCATGCTGCCAGCAAGGCATCATTATCATCATCTTCATCATCATCATCATCATCATCATCATCATCATCATCATCATCATCATCATCATCATCATCATGATGTATATGCCTTTGGTTAGCTTATCTATATTTTGTTGTTCTGTTGTTTCAGTTATGTCCACATCTTTGTGTCCCAATTTGAGCTTTTCTTGGGAAAGATATTAGAATGGTTTGCCATCTCCCTTTTCAAATTCATTTTACATTTGAGAAAACTGAAGCAGAGAGGATTAAGTGACTTGCCCAGGGTCACAGATGTGGTATCTATCTGAACTCAGGTTTTCCTGATTCTGTGTTCAGGTCTCTATCCACTATACCACCCAGCTGCTCATCTTGATTATGAAGTGGGGAAAAAATGATGGCAAGGTAATTACAGGTTTATAATCTTTTTGCACATACCCACTATTTGCATTGCCAGGGCAAGGATTAAAGGAATGAGAGATATGAGAGAGGATATATAAAGGTAAAGTCATCCTATCATTGACTCTCACAGATAGTTCTTATAACGAATTATACCTTTTCCTTGGCAAGGGATAAACTGCCATTTTGAAGAATCTGAGTCACCTGACGCTAACCTGTGAAAGATGATAAATGAAAATCAAAGAGAGCCAAAGCCTTTTTCACAAAGAGACTCTTTCTTCCTTGCATGGGGGAATCAATTAGACATAGTGTCTTATTCAGGTAGACTTCAGATTAGCTCGAGCCCACTCCACTATAGATAATTAACCTTAGTACCCAAATTAGCAAGAAAATAAGCCAGTTATTAGTTTTCATAATGAAAAGGACTGAGTATTTTGGAAGTTAAACCCCAAGAGCTTAAATTAAAATAAGCATCCGACAGAAATCCCCAAAGTGTTCTTCAGATCATTAATACTACCAATTCCACAGTAGACTGAACTGACAATGTTCCTTTCCCCCCGCCCCTCCACCAAAGGCAAATCAGCCTGTCCAATTCACATTCAACTGGCCCTCTAAAAGATTCTCCTTCTGATACTTAGGGAGAGCCCAAATGCTCAATGATATTGGTCAGTTTCAACACTCATCACTGGCTAAAAAGGATGAAGCCGTTAGTGAAGGAAAAATGAGCATCTCTGTACAAGGCAAACACAAGAAAAATCCATGAGCAGCATTCAACAGACAAACTCAATTCCAGAACTGATCTGAAAAGAAATGTCTTTATATTCAAGTGAAAAATTGAATCCTGCTGATTTGACTTTTACCTTGAGAGAGGCAGCACGATTTAGAGAAAGTAAGTGCTCACTGGGCACCAGAAAATCTGGGGTTTATCTCTCTGACTTCCCAGTTTATTCTTTGCTTTAATAGATCTGGAATTGGAAGGGGCTACAATCAGGGTCTTAGTCCAAACCCTTCATGTTGAAGTTGGAGGAAATGAAACTCGAGATGGACAAGGGAATTAGCCAAAGTATCCATGGAAGTTCATAGTTCATAGATCTATAGGCTTATGGGATCTCAGAGGCCAATGAGCCCAATCACCTCATGCCACAGCTGAGGAAATTGAGACTTGGAGAGATTGAGCATTTTGTCCAAAGTGGTAAAGTCAAGATTTGAACTCAGGTCCTCTGACTGGATAGCCAGTACCCATTCTACTAATTCAGACTACTTTCTTTCATGTCAAATCTTCAAAGCATCCCTGATTCACTTAATTCTTCATCTGTAAAATGAAGGAATTGGACTGCATGGCTTCTGATGTCCCTTGCAACAACAGATCTAAGATCCCATGGTCTTATCAATATCCATGGGTGTTGAAGTGTAAGTATGGTACAAGAAGTCAGAAAGCAGATCCACAGGCTTTGGAGCAGTTCATCTCAAATGATCTCTTTGTTCTCTTATCCAACACACTCAGCATAAATATACCCTTCGCAGCCTCCTGGCCATGCAACATTTCTGGGCAAAAATGACCCGAGGTGGCCAAGAAGGAAGAAGAAAGTTAGGGAGTTTATGTGAACAATAAGAAGCATGAGTAATACACTATTAGGTAGAGGAAGGAGCCTGCAGACTCTGGAAAGCAATCTCATTGAGATTGCACAAGAGATGAAGATAAATATTAAGAAATTCTTCATGTGCAATGAGAATGCCAAGTTCAGTGAAGGAGATATTAAGGCTTCGAAAAAGAGACAGGATAATTTATGGAGAGGAGAGGGATGGGGGAGAAAAAAAAACAATGGAAAACAAATTAAATGAATATTTTGCTTCAGTATTCACAAAGAGGATGGAAACCAGATGCTTGAAATGAGCCTTCATCCCCAAGGGAGCGAGCTGTATTGAAGGAAATCAGGACCAAATTGGGGAAAAAAGATGAAGAAATTAGAAAGTCTAAAGAGTGATAGAACCCCAGATACCCTGAGAATTTATGTGGGAGTCCACAAGGCTATGGGAGAGAGAGAGAAATGCTACAGGAGAACTAACAGAATTAATGTCTGACCTCCCCAGGACAGAAGCAATAATGGTATTCATTGGGTACCAAAAACCGTAGCATCATCTTCAGTTTGGCCAGTGCATATATTCATGTCGCCAATCAGGAAATGGAGAGTTGGGGTGCAATAAGAACAGAACTGACCCAATCTGTTTCTATTAAGTTGCTGGTTTTTGTCTTCAATCCCTTCTTTTCTAACATTTAAATGTCAGAGGAAAGTAGAAGCCACACACAAATGACTCCCAAGCCCTTTTCTATCACTAAGCAGGTTGTCTAGTTTTAAGTAGACGCCAACATCTTCAGGGGGAAAACCAGATTGAGGTGTCCTTGGGTACAAGATAATAATATAAACAACTGACTTTTTAAGAATTCCTGAAAGCTACAGAGAATTGTGAACACATTTAAATATGAGATATCTCCTTCGAGCTTCACAAGGACCCTATGAAGTTAGGAGCATTATGACCATTTTATAGGAGAGACTAAGAGATGCTAAGTGACTAATGAACATGGGGTCATCGGATCATGGGGCTGACAGACTGAGTACATATAGTCCACATCCTTCATTGTACATATGGGGAAATCCATATGGGGACACTGAGTCCCAGAGAGGCCAAGTGTTTTGTATGATTTTAGTTCCAGGACTGGAAGGGAGCTCAGAAGCTATGGCTATATCGTTAATAATTAGCATTAATATGCCAACTGGAGTTGCACAAAAACACTTTTTGAAGGTTGTCTCATTTTATTTTTATAAATCCTTGTGAGACAGATGCTACCATTATCCCCATTTTATAGGTGACAAAACTAAGACAGAGAATGTTAATGACTTTCTCAAGCCATGTGACCAATAAATATGGGAGGCAGGATTTGAACTCAGGCTTTCCTGACTCTGCACTGTATCTACTACAATCTACTCATTTTGTAGAGGAGAAAACTGAGGACATGGAAGGGTAAACAAAATTGATAGCAGCATAGTTCTTGAGCTGGGAGGGACCTTGAAAGTCCTCCATGTAATAAATGTAATAAATGTCAGAGGAAGAATTTGAACTCGGTCCTTCCTGAATCCAAATTATGCATCCTCGCCACCGCCCCTTGTCTCCATAGTTGGTATGAAGCTTTTAAACTAGCTTTGAGAAGCACACAGAGCTTGCTAAGAGGAAGCACGACATAGTTGGAAAACTGCTGGATTTTATGTCAGGGTTCAAATTCTGCTTCTTTCACTGGCTACGTGTCATTCAACCTTTGAGTCTCAGTTGGCTTCTTAATAAAATGATGGCTGGATTGGGTGGTTTCTGAATCCCCTCCCAGTTCTAAAGTTATGAAACTATTATCCTATGGAAAGATAGAAGGAGGGAGGGAGGAAGTCACCTAGCTTAGTTTCCTTATCTGGGAACTGAAGGTATTGGGCTACATGGGCTGTCAGGTCTCTCCCGCTGTAGGAAAATTGTAAGATTACATTGTAAGAAAAGTAAGGACAGATGGAAGAGGTGAGATACACTGGAAGCAGGAAGTCCTGTTAGGAATCTGTTGGAAGTAATCTATGTAAAAAAAAGATGATGGCCTGTGTTTGAGGGCCAATAGTATGAATATAACGAATGTGAGACATAGTGTGTTTTTAGAATGTCCAGGCCATAAAAGCTGATTGGATACATGGGCAAAAGGAGAGTCCAAGACGACTTTGTGTGATTGGTTGACTGGGAGGATGGTTACATTTTCACTAGAAACAGAAATTAGTGAATTGCACCAATTTTGGGGAAGAAAATATGTTGTTCAGTTTAGATACGTTGAATTTGAAATATAACTCAATTGGCCATTTGGAGAGATTGCGTCTAAAGTATGAGTCGGTCTGTCTATGTAGAGCTAAGCAATAAGAAATATGGGCTTCAAGAGATTTGGAGTGGGAATAGAAGTTTGGAATATTATGATCCAAGCTAGAATGACTCAGTGGGCAGTGGGTCTGGATCTGGAGCCAGGGAGATCTGGATTTGAATCTGGTCCCAGATACTGACTAGCATGTGACATTGGGCACTCTTTGACTCTCTTTGTCTCACTTCCTCAACTGTTAAATGGACTAGAGAAGAAATTGCCAAATCATTCGAGTCCCTCTGCCAAGAAAACCCCAAATGAAATCATAAGGAGTTGGACATGACTGAAATGACTGAATAATAACAACAAAATTACAGCTAAGGAGATGGACAATAAATATTACCAAGTTCACCAGCTACACATAGGCCGACAGCATCTAAGAGGGAATCTGAGTTTCAAAAATATGGAAGAATTAAAAAAAGACAAAATGATATAATGTATAATATTAACATTATATAGAGAAAAGAGAGAAATCCAAGGACAAAACTGTCAGAACAGCAAAATTTAAGGGGCAGGAAGATTAGTGAGAAATCAGTAAAATAGATAGATAGATGATAGATAATATAACAGATAAGTAAAATAAAAATAAAAAGTAAAAATAAGTAAACAAAAAGATAAATTAAGAATATATAGATAAGGAACAGTCAGAGAAGTTGGAAGAAATTTATAATAATATAAAAATAGGAGAACAATTTAAACAATTGCAATGATATTTTAAAGGCAAACATCTTGGAAAGACTTAAGCACTCTGATCTCTGGGAAGATTAATCATGATTCCAGAGGACCAATGATGGATTATACTACCCACTTCCAGACCGAGAAGTCATGATTCAAGATATAGAAGAAGCTATCCATATTTGAACGTAGTTTATAGAGGAATTTGTTTTGCTTAATTATACATTTTGTTAAGAGGATTTTCTTTTTCTTTCTTGTTTTTCAATGAGATGAAAAGAGGAGAAAAGATAAATTCTTGTTAGTAGGAAAAAAAATTTAAAGTCTAAGATCACTGAAGCTTAAGAATAAGATGACCATAGCCAAATGATGTAGAAATGTTTTGTTTTGTTTTTTTTTTTATTTTATTTTTCCTGAGGGAATTGGGGTTAAGTGACTTGCCCAGGGTCACACAGCTTTTGAATTCAGGTCCTCCTGACTTCAGGGTCGGTGCTCTATCCACTGTGCTATCTAGCTGTTCCTAGAAATTTCAAGAAAGATGAAAGAAGGTAAAATAAAAAACACACTCCAAAGGGCAGTGGATTTGGTTAGTGGCTTTAGAGTAGAGATTCTTAACTTTATGTGGTATAACCCTTTGGCACTTGTATCCAGTCTATGAATCTTTTCTCAGAAAAAAAAAATCTTTAAATGCACAAAGTAAAATATATAAGGTTACAAAGAAAACCAATTATATTGAAATAGTTCTTGAAATATTAAACAACAACAGTTAAATTTATGAACTCCAGGTTAAGAATCCTTGCCTCAGAGAGAGATAATTCAGTAGAGGTGGTAGAAGCCAGGTCTAAGTAGTTGAGGAGTGGGTGGGTTGTAGAAAAGGAAAAGCGGGGTACAGATACCTAATTCTGTGGTTTGATTGTTAAGATGACTAGAAAGAAAAGATTGGTTGGGGGGTTGGGAAGGTAAAAGGAAGAGCTTTCCGTTCTAGGGTACCCCATGAGCAGAGGAAGAGCCGTCAGTGAGAGGGGAGAAATGAAGATGTAAGAGAACAAAAGGAAGAATAAGTGATGGAGCCAGGTCATGGAGGACATAGGCTGCTAGTAATAGGATGTCATCATCTTTAAAATAGTAAAGACCAGGACAGAGGTGACATGTAGAGTGGACGTGACCGCTTTGCCCAGAATCAGCCAGAGAGTGTCTGAGCCTGGATTCACCCTCAGGTTTTCCTGAATTGAAGCTCAAGAGTTTATCCCCCTGGGCCTCCCAGCTGCCCCAAATATTAGTAAGGCCTCATCAAGCTTGATAGACTGGGAAAAGTTAAAGGAAGGGAGGTCACCCGGGGAGGGAGGAACAGGCCCTGGAGGAAAAAGGGGTTGGGAGAGGGGGCAGCCTGGGAGACGGAGATGAACTAAGACCTGCGTTCTGTGCTCTGGGAAGCCCCAGCAGCGTCCCATATAAGTGCAAAACCCAGCTGGCTCGGCCAGGAGAGGGCCATAAATCATGGCCAAGGCCTGAACTGCCTTCCCCTGATGCTGCCCTGGAATCCACCCCATTTGTTCTCATGTCTCAGAGCAGCATAAAAGGGGGGCTTGACGGGCGAGTGTAAAATATTAATAATTGGACACGGCCTTAATTCCTCATTTCATGATTCAGTTCTGCTGAATCCACAGACTGCTCCCAGCCTAGTCATTATGAAAGGGCCTCCCAAATCGGGCCTGACTTGATCTCCCCCCATTCGATCATTTCATTATGCAGTTTTACTTTATTATGCAGTTTGATTCGGCTCTGTTAAGAAACCCAAGGCTACATAAACCCTGCACTTACGCTCCTTAAAAGTTCTGTTGGTATTAATTCTTAGAGAGACTCCTTTGCTGAGTCAATGGAATTCTGTTTGAAGCAGGGGACTGTTGACACAGGCTTGGAAATCTCTGGTGCTCACCAGCTTCAGACAGGCTGACGGCATCTGAGAGGAAATTTGAATCTTAAACAATATGGAAGAATTAAAGACAAAATGGTGTAGTGGATGAAGGGCAGGCCTTGGGGTCAGAGAGGCCCGGTTTGACACTACTAGCAGTGTGGTCTGGGGCACATTACTTAATCTCACTCAGCCTCAGTTTTCTTCACCTATAAAATGAAGGGCTTGGGCTTGTCCACTAATGACTTTCCAGCTCTAAATCCATACTTGTAATTTCTTTGAAACCCCTCTCCCAATTCATCCATCAAAATGACTTTTATATTTTGATTTATTTGTGATTTCATTGACAAGAATATTTCCTTCAGAAGCCATGGATGTCCTCTCGTTTTCTGTGACTGTAGCCACAATGGCAAGGGGCACTGGTCTTAGTCAGAAAATGATGAATTCAAATCCTGCCTTAGACATATATAGTCTATGTGACTATAAATAAGTCCCATGATTCTCCAGCTCTAAATCCATACTTGTAATTTCTTTGAAACCCCCCCTCCCAATTCATCCATCAAAATGACTTTTATATTTTGATTTATTTGTGATTTCATTGACAAGAATATTTCCTTCAGAAGCCATGGATGTCCTCTCGTTTTCTGTGACTATAGCCACAATGGCAAGGGGCACTGGTCTTAGTCAGAAAATGATGAATTCAAATCCTGCCTTAGACATATATAGTCTATGTGACTATAAATAAGTCCCATGACATTCTGGGACCTCAGTTTTCTCATCTATAAGATGAAGGCTTTGGACTTGATGGTCTTTTCCATTCCTTGATCTGTGGTCCCATGACTCTTGTGTACATCTTCCCATAAATTCTTGCCAGCACTTTATCACTGTCCTCTGGTTCTCTTGACATGGTGTGAGTGCCCATAGATTTAATGGTGTTACTAGTGCCAAGTGCCCCCATGCCCAATGAGCCTTCTTCCATCCTACATCTTTCCAGAGACGTCATCCACATGTTGTGGTTACAGAAATCTTGGTTGGGAATGTATTGCCACCCATTCATGTTCACCATGCACCTCTCCATTGTCCTTGACTTTAATTGTTTGAAGACAATGGTATTTTATATCTATCAGCCTAATATTTTTTTTAAAAAATGAGTTGTAAGAGGAGGCTGTCATTTTTACTGGGGAAGACAGTTTTGGGAAGACAGTTTTCTACCAATACCAAGAAAGAAAAGGAAGGAAGGAAGGAAGGAAGGAAGGAAGGAAGGAAGGAAGGAAGGAAGGAAGGAAGGAAGGAAGGAAGGAAGGAAGGAAGGAAGGAAGAAAAAAAAGGAAGGAAGGAAGGAAGGAAGGAAGGAAGGAAGGAAGGAAGGAAGGAAGGAAGGAAGGAAGGAAGGAAGGAAGGAAGGAAGGAAGGAAAGATGAGAGGGAAATATGGAGAAAGTAAGAAAAAAAGAAAGAGATAAAGAAAAGAAGATAGGGAAGAGGGAAAATTCAGGGAGAATAAAGGGGGAAAAAGGAAGATGTAAGAAAAGGAAGGGAGTAAAAAAGGAGAAAAAGAAAAGGAAGGAAACAAGAAAAGTTGGAAAAAGAAGATAGCAAGAAGGAAGATGAAAAAGAAGAAAGAAAAAAGAGATGAAAGAATGGGAATAAAGAAAGAAAAAAGCATCAGTGGAATACTACAAAAACACACAAAAAAAGAATTGAAAGAAGTGCATAAAGGGACAAAGAGAAGCAGGGCAGTATCGCAAATACTGGGTTAAGGCTAAAAAATCCAAAGAAGCAGCAGCATCCTGTATTTCTTTCTTTTTTTTTTTTTTTCCTGTTTTTCTCTATGGAAATAATCTTTTTTTTCCAAGTCATAAACACTAAAAAGAAGTTATCCATGAAAAAAAAGTTATTAATTGACACTTGTCAAATAGCTGGTCAGAAATGAATTCTTTTATGTTCTGAGTGATTGTTTGGGTGACCCAAGGACACAAACACAGGTGCCCTCTCTCTGAAAGTGTTAGATTGCCTCTTTATATAGGATTGACTAGGCAAGATGCCAAAACAATCAAAGGAAAAGTGAAAAATGGGATATGTTGTTTAGTTGTGATAAAGTCCTCTTCTTCTCCTCCTTCTGTCTTATAGGGGATGACTCATTGGGTAACGGAAGGTGGGGGAATAAATTTAAAAGTGAAGATAATGCAAAACCAAAATTAATACAAGTTTAAAAAGTAAAGTGAAGAAATCTGTTAAGTCCTGCTTTGGAGCAGTTTTTTGCTCTGTTTTGTTTTTGAGGTGAAGAAAGTTTGAAACATGAGTCTCAATCCACATCAATAAAACATTTGAAGTTTTGTAAATGACTTCCTACCTATGTGGAACTCTGATGGCAGTGTTCAGGAAGCTATGAATTCAAATCCTACTTCAGAAAGTTAGTAGCTGTTTGATCCAAGTAATCCATCCAACCTCAGTTTCCTCATTTGTAAAGTAGAGGTAATAACTGTAACTATCTCACTGGGCCATTGAGCAGATCAAATTTAGATAACATCATCGACAGCCATAATAATAACTTTTATATATAAAATATCTACTTCGTGCCAGGTTCTGTGCGAAGTGTTTTACAAACATTTCATTTAATCTGTACAACAACTGTGGGCAGTACATGCTATGGAAGAAGTCATTGGGACAAACAAAGGTCCTCAGGGTATCTAAGGCTACATTTGAATTCAAATCTTCCTGAATCTAGGCCCAGCCCAACAACTCTGGGCAGTATATGTTATGGAAGAACACAGTGGGATAAACAAAGGTGTCCAGGGTCACACAGCTGGTGTCTCAGGCTAGGTTTGAATTCAAATCTTCCTGAGTCCAGGCCCATTCCTCTATCGACTGTATCACCTACTTGTGATTCAAGGCTCTTTGCAAACATAAAAGGGCTATATACATAAATGTCAGTGTTATTATCATAGTTCTTATTGTAGATACTATTATCCCCATTTCAGAGATGAGAACACTGAGGCTCCAAGAAATGACATGACTTGATCAGGGTCCCAGAACCAGAAGATTCTGAGGTAGGATTTGAAGCTCCACTTCAAGGAATCTCTGTCTCTTAGCACTCTATCCCAAAGAGGCCATCTAGTCCAGCCCTCTCATTACATCGATAAGGAAACTGAGGTATAGGGAGTTTAAGCCACGTACACCCAGGCCCTCTAACTAGAGTCAGTGCTCTTTCCATTGCACCGACTAGTTTAGTTTCCCAGCCAATAGAAGAATTCCTTACCCAGAGATCTGCAGGGCAACCATCCTGGCCTCTCTTGAACACTTAGAAAGGTGAGAAGCTCTGGGGTTCTAATGAGTCAGGGGATCTGTTGTTGGGCAGAGAGACCCTCTGAGAGCAAGCTGAAGTTGGCCTCCTCCTAATTTCCATCCATTACAGATCATCGCTCTGTAACTGATAGAGCTGGACCATATCTGATCTCGCCAACATCTGACCCAGTGTGGGCAGCCCACCTCCAACAGCCCTCACTAGCCAGCCTCCCTGAGTATTAGAGGGTGCCATCATTTTCCTCTCCATTTTTCTAATTCTGTTTCTTCCTCCTTTTCGAGTCTGGTGAAAGGCTTTTCTGTCAAGCTATAAATTAATTCTGACATCTCCCACCTGAGTGGGAAATTTAGGAGCCACTGTGGGCTGGGAGATGGGGGGGGGAGGGAGACAGAGATGAGAGGGCTGACTCAGCAGGTAGTGTCTGCAATACCAATGGATTCCTAAAGGCTGCTGCGGGGACCGCAGCCAGACGATGCCATAACATTTACGTGTTTCCTGCCAACTAACTTTTGTGCTGATCAGGCAGGGCACATGCAAATCATCCGTGTCCCCAAATCCTAAAAAGAGGTACCTGCAGTTTCCCAAGAAAAAAAGAAAGCAACCAGCCAATCGAGTTTTCTGGAACCTACGGTGGGCAAAGGTGAGGTGGGTGGGGAGGGGATTCAGGACCTCAACAATCCTCTATAGAGGTAGTGTGGTATAGTAAGAAGCATATTTTACTTGGACTTTTCTGCTATTAGCTTTAAAGAGTTGCCCACAAACAGCCTGCATGGATCCTAGCCAGATGATTTTAATCTCTCCTCATTTAGCATAAAAATCTAAAATCTATAAATATTTAGGAAGCACCTATCATGACCTAGGGATATATGTGTAAAAGAATAAAACAATCCTTTTTTAACTTTAAATTTAAGATTTTAAATGGAAGGGTCCTCAGAGAACCCCAGTATGCGACCCCATATGAGGCCTTGTAACTACATGTGGGGGTCATGAAATTATGATTTATTGTTAGTAAATGTTTGATTTACATACCTATTTTATATACTTATATGTGGCGACCGCGCTAGCACCCTGGACATCTTAGAATCAGCAGGAGTCAGGATAAGCAAAAGCCTTTATTCTTGGTCTTTAGCTGTAGAAGTCAAGGGAATGGAGGCGTAGGATCTCTGCGACCTCACCTCTTAGTCTCCCTCCCAGAAGTGACCCTGGCTAGTCTCCCTCCATATCCTAGTCCCTCCCACAATTCTCTGTATACACCAAACGATTGGGCCAACACAGGATAGTGGGAAGGGCCATTTTCCAAGCATATCCTTATAGAGTATTGTCCAACCAGTAATTAGCCTCAAGTGCTCGATTGTCCGACCTCAGTGCATTGACTCAAGAGTTTCAGCCCCTTACACTTATATACCTGGAGTCACGTAAAAATTTCTTGAGTGGAAAAAGTTTAAGAAGTCTTGATTTATTTTATCCAATATCCATTTGATATTGGCGGGGATAGAGGCCCATCAGGATTTGAACTCAGGTCTACTCCTTTCTAAATCAGTTCTTTTCCTAGAGCAATAATTTTTCTTCATTTAGATGATTTTAAATATTCTTTCCAGATTTAAATTTGTGATTTAAGTGGTAGGTCTGGAAGTCATGCAATGGGAGGAATAATTATGGAAAATGGAATTAATTAATTGAAGAAGAGAAGGCTTAAAAGCAGATTGTCAATTTGGAGGAGCTTCCATCTGAAGTTAGAAGACCCAGCTACAAAATTCGGGGTGGGGCGGAGGTCCTAAGATCTCTAAGGACCAGGAAAAACAGGAACAGAAAAAAGCAATCAGTTAAGATAGCAAAAAAAAAAAAAAGTCTGACATTCTGTTCCATGCCTGAAGACCCCCATGTCTATAGAAGAAAGGGGGAGGAGATATTTTTTCTTATCTCTATTGTGGTACTACTTCTCTGGTATATCATGGAGACAATTTTTGCTCAGGGATGGGTTATACTGGCCACTTAAATTACTGCCAACTTTAGCATCAGCACCAATATTGTCTATGTGATCTTCGGTTTGGATCTCCGTTTTCTTATTTATAAAACCAAGGAGTCAGATTTAGATGATCTCTAAGAACTATCAATTCAAAATTCTGGAATCTTAATAAAATGATTTTGTCTTATATTAACTACAAAACCATTTTTGTGGCTGCCTTTTATTATTATTATTATATGATGCTTATTTCCCCATATGTTCTCCCCTCCCCCACAGAATCTTCTCTTGTAACAAATTTCAAAGCAATTAAGTAAATTCAACACATGATACAATGATGGCATTGGGTACATCATATGTATCTCTCCATACCCATAGTCCCTCACTCCGATAAGGAAAGTTTGAAGGTGAATTTCCTCATGTACTCTTCAGAGTCAAGATTGATTATTTCACTTCTGCGGCTAAGCAAATATGTAAAAATATACAAATATCCTATAGCAGAGAGAGTATAATTTTCTGAGCCAATCTAGAAAACAGAACTGAAGCTGATGAATAGAAGTTAAAGAAAGGAAAACTTTGGGACCATTGCAAGTATCCAATGGAATGGGCTTCCTTCCTTATAGGGTTAGTGAGTTCCCTGTTTCGGGAAGCATTCAAGTAGTGTGATGCACTGACTGATAAGAATATTATATAGGGGAGCCAAGAAAGATCAAAGATAGAAGAGATCTCAAGAGTTCATAATGCTCCACCTGGAAATAAACAAGAACCTCTGTCTGTCTGTCTTACTAACTCTCTTTCTCTGTCTGTCTTGCTATCTGTCTCTCTGTCTCTTTCTGTGTCTCTCTATCTCTGTCTCTGTCTGTCTGTCTCCATCTGTCTGTGTGTTTTTCTCTGTACAAAGAAGCTAGGTGCATACCAAATTTTGGACTCTAAATCAGGAAGACATGAGTTCAACAAGGTTTTGCAAAGAGGAATATTGAACACTGTCTTTGTATGTATTTGGGAAAATAAAATACTATTTTAAAAGAAGACATTAATTAGAATCCAGCCTCATAAGTTTACTGTCATGTAAAACCTGGTGAAATTACTTCTTCCCTGCCTCAGTTTCCTCATCTGTAAAATGGGGATAAAAAGAGCCTCTCCCTCCCAGGATTGCTGTGAGGATCAAATGAGATGATAATTGTAAAGTGCTTAGCATATAGTGAATGCCATGTAAATGTCAGCTACTATTTTATTACTAGCTTAGCTGGGTGACTTTAGGTAAGTCACCTCACATTTTCAGTTTTAGTTTTCTCATCTATTCAGTCATTTTCAGTCATGTCTGATTCTTTCCCACCCCATTTGGGGTTTTCTGGGCAGAGATACTAGAGTGGTTTGCCATTTCCTTCTCCAGCCCATTTTACAGATGAGGAAACTGAGGCAAACAGGGTGAAATGACTTGCCCAGGATCACATAGCTAGCAAGTGTTGGAGGTCAGATTTGAACTCATGAAGACTTATTTTACCTAAAGTCACAGCTCAGCTAGTAATAAAATAATTATTATGACACCACCTAGCTGCCTCATCTATTTAAAAAAATGGGAATAATAACACCTTCCTCCCAATGTAGTTGTAAGAAAATAAGCTAACATATCTGAAGTCTCTATATAGAGGCTAGCTGTTATCATTATTATTAATGATGCTTAAATAATTAATAATAATATCATTATTAATGCTTGATAAGTAGTCGTCCAGCTTTTGCTCAAAGACTTCCAGAAAGAAGGATCTCGGAGCTCATTCCTGCTTTTCGAGAGGGACTAGACAAGGGGCTCTCATAAGTATTTTCCGACTTGGATTTTTTGGATTCTGTGACTCTCCAAAAGACATTTCTTTGAAGGCTTGTTGAATGAATAAATGTGAAATCTGCCAGACAGTGCCTCTGTGACAGACAGATAGTCCAAGGTGGATGTAGATGGCGTGGAACAACATTAGCTAAATCAGGTGGAAGCACTTGGTGCTAGCCTGCGGTCTGCATATTCCCAGCAAATTAGATTCTCCCAGGTTCCTGGCATTCCCAGTGATATTAGTGTTACAAGCCCTAATGCATTGTATTTTATACACCAGAGGGCTGGAAGAGAGTACTAATTACATGCAAGTTTTCTAAGATTTCAGCCGGGAGTATTTCACATGAAAGTTAATTGTTCTTTGGGGGTTTCACCACTGGTTTATCCAATTAACACAGAGTTTGCCTATATATCATGGCATTGCTCGAAGAAAGGGAAATGGTATTGTTCAGAGGGAGGATGTGGCCCTTGCTGTTTTGTACTTGGAAAGGGACAGAGCCTCCCCTGGAAATCACTAACAGTTGTTGCAATCATCTGCCCTTTCAATGGAAAAGGGGTTCTGGAGGTGGACTCAGCAGCTGTCGGTGGGACAAGGGATATGAAGAAAGAGAAAGTGCAGGAGCTTTGCCTTGTGAGCATCATCCTTTGCAGTATTGCTCTGTTCTGCATTAGGAAAACCCCCTTGGGCTAAGTCAACACATCCTCAATTGCCTGGGTAATTAAAACAAACTTCCCTTGCTGTCTGTGTAGCTGCATCTTTGCAACATATTGGGGGTAGAAAAAACAGTTATATGCCTTTTTTTTTTTTTTTTTTTGCCAAAAGATGCCTTGTTTTCAGATTTGCAATACTGTATTTTTTCAAATATTTTTATTGATATCTTTTATTTTTATACTGCCATCATTTCTCTCTATATTCCCTCCAGAGAAGCATTTTTTCACAACAAAATGATATAAATAAATAAAAAGAAGGGGGGAAACAGAAAAAAACAATCAGTTAAGATAGCAAAAAAAAAAAAAAAGTCTGATATTCTGTTCCATGCCTGAAGACCCCCATGTCTATAGAAGAAAGGGGGAGGAGATATTTTTTTCTTATCTCTATTGTGGAACCAAGCTTGATAGTTATAACTTGGCAGTTTTGATTTTTTGTTTTTTGTAGAGATTGTTCTGTTCACATACAGAGCTGTCTCTTCCTTGGCTGTGCTTCCTTTACTCTGCATCAGTTCATGTAGCTCTTTTCATGCTTTTCTATATTTTTCATCTTTGGCTTTTCTTACAGCAGAATAATATTCCTTTACATTCATGACCATAGTTTATCCCCTAACAAACATGGTTCTACATAAATGAAAATATTTCCATCAGCCTTCCTTGTGGCAGCAGAGAACTTTAAATAGCAGAGCCGGAAGGGACACTCAGGATCTTTGAGTCCACATTCATGGTGCACTCTCTAGTGTGTCATCAAACTTGAAGACTTGAAAGATAAATAAATTGCCAAAAGACATCTAAGAGGAAAGGTCTAATTATCACCATTCACTTAAGATGCAAGCCATATCTGTGAGTATGTATGGTTGGAGTTTCTGAATGAGTCAAGTTTGTCTTAGTTTCATGGACCTTAAATTTAGTTTTTAAAATATTTAAAAGGTGGGGAAATGAGATAAATGCCCTAAAATAAAAGGTTGGTGTTTATTAAATTGAGCAATAAGAAGGCCAGCTGGATGGTCCAATGGGTAGAGAGCTTTGTGGAATCAGAAAGACTCATTTTCATTAGTTCAAATACAGCCTCAGACACTTAACTAGCTATGTGATCCTGGACAAGTCACTTAATCGTATTTGCCTCAGTTTCCTTATCTGTAAAATGAACTGGAAAAGGAAATGGCAAACCATTCCAGTGTCTCTGCCACGAAAACCCCAAATGGCATTATGGAGGGTTGGGCATGACTCAACTCAGGGATGCCACAAAAAAAGATTGAGAGGTAACATTGCCCAGTAAGTAGACAGAAGCCAAGATCTCTTACCTTTCTTCCTTTTTCCTCTCCTCCATTTCCCTCAATCACCACCACAGTTGCCTCTGTGTCTTTACCTTTCCATTTTGTCCTTTTGTGTTGTTTAATCATTTCCCAATCACATTTGACTCTTTGCGAGCTCTTTTTGGAGTTTTTTGGCAAATATACTCAAGTAATTTTGCCATTTTCTTCTCCAACTCATTTACACATAAGAAAATGGAGCAAACAGGATAAAGTGACTTGCCTGGAGTCACACAGCTAGGAAGTGTCTGACAGCTAGATTTAAACTGAAGCCTTTTTGACTCCAGACCTTGAGTCTCTGTGCTTTATACCATCTACTTGTCCCATTGAATCCTCTACAATTTATATATTAAACTGGTATGGCTCCCCCTGGAAATAAAAGGGTATTTTAAAAAATCAACTATTTGACCTAAATATTGCCCCTGTTACACCCCCATAGACATGTAAGTTTGTGAAATTAGGGCCTATTTAAATATGCCTGGCACCTAGAACAATTCCTGGTATATAGTAGGTATTTAATAAATGCTTGTTGAATTAAATAGATTTTAACTGATATGAAAATGACACGAAACAGACTGAACAAAATGCAGTGGGGATTAGAAATTTCCTCTAATGAGGTTGTGGGAGGGTGCTCAGGCAGCAGTTGGGTGCCCATGGAAAGTGGATTTGGGTTCAATTCTTGTTACAACTTGTGTGAGTCTTGATTTCCTCCAGCATGACAAGCAGGTTGAACCAAATGATTTTTGAGGAACCTTATCACTCTAAATCTTTGATCTTTGATTTAGCAAAGAAATAACAACTGAGTGAATAGGACTGCAGTTTCACTTGAAGTAACCGCATGGGCAAAGAACTGGAGGTGGGAAAGCATTGGGTTTTCAGTGAATAGTTATGTAGATGTAAAAGGACAGGAAGGAATTAAATCATATCATTACAACAAAGATGAGATAGTTTGAAAATAAATGAAAACAAAAGAATCCAAGCAATCACCAATATGAAACTAGATTCACAAAGTCACATATACTTTTTCAAGGAATGTGTCCCCATGGATTTGGAGAAATGCTCTTCCTTGCAAATGCACCGAATCCCTGAGGGTCGGGATAACAGACAGCCTTCAGTCAAGTGCAAGGAAATGATTGTTTGCTGTCCTTTCCTATTTCAGAAGTCATCGACAAGAACTTGGTGACTGCCAACAGGCCCCAGCTGCTCATTACCAGTTTGACTGAGAGCCAAGCTCAGCTTCTCTGCCTGCCAAGGGAAGGGAGGATCTACCTTTGCAGACACATCTCCTCGAGGACAAAGCCTTCCTAATTTAGAAATGGGAAATCTGTGGTGGCTGGGGCTGAGGAGGCAGCAGCTCTGCCCAGGGCTGTTTTCCCTTACCTGCAAGATGTTGAAACCATTCAGGCCCGGCTCACTAGCCCCTTAGCCCTAGGAAACCAACGGAAAAGAAATGGCTACAAAAGTCCAATTGACTTAGAGAGGGTTTTTTCACCGTAGAGCTGATCCAGAATATTGGCTATCTGAGCCAATGATACAGAATGAAACAAGACTAATCCAAAGTTCATCCTCATCCATCCTCCTATGTGCAAGCACTTCACACTTTGATTGGCCTGGTGAGTACTTTGGGCAAAAGACCCTTTGGGAAAAATAGGTTATTGATTTTCTTTTAAAATAAAGATTACTGTCTAGGGCGACTCTAAAACTTTTAATTGTAGGGCAGGTGCTGATTCTTCATTGGCAAAGGGAATTTTCACACTGGGAGTGTTCTGTACCAATGAAATCACTGATATATTAATTTTACTCCTTTCCTGCCCCATTAACAAAAAAGAAAAAAAAAAAATCCAGGCTTGAATGGTGCAAGGGTTTGTAAACTCTGATCTATGAACTTTAAAAAAAGTAGTTTATTTAGAAACAATTGATTTCCTTGAAATCTTATGCATTTTGTTTTGTGAAACATTATTCTGAGAAGGGGTCCTTAGGCTTCACCAGCCTTTCTGCCAAAGGAGCTCAGGAAATAAAAACAGGTGTGTACCCTTAAAGTATAACTTGAGCATTTGCAGAATGATTATACATATATACATATACATATATATATATACATATATTTATGTATTTAATAATACACAATTATAATAAATACATAATACAAATAAATACACATATATAAATACATAATACACACCGCACTGTGAGAAGAGAATTTCCATTAGAGTAACACTGCTAATTAGGTGTGCTAATCAGTAAATATGTGACCTTGGACAAATCAGATTCTAAATTTGTAAAATGATATCCAAATCTCTTTCCATTACTGTTGATTTTCTCTTAAGTAAGCCTGACTGCAAAAGACTTGAAATTTGTTTTTATCTGCTTTGTTGATTTCCTCCGAGAATATTCTTTCATACTTTAACCATTTGTGATTGAATCTAAAGAAAACAATAATAAAAATAACAATGATGACGAATGACATTTTTTAAAGCGCTTTTAAAGTCTCTAAAGTAAGTTTGAGACCATCGCCTCCCTAGGCGACCCTAGGAGGTATGAGGTACAGATTAAATCAGCACTGCTTCATAGATGGAGAAACTGAGGTTTAGAAACATTGATTTTCCAGTTATTCAGCTAGCAAATGTCAGAGATGGTGTTTGAATTCAGGTCTTTTTTTAGAGACAGCAGAGCTAGACCTCAACAAAGCTATTCATTTGGACAGATGAAGTTGTAGTCCTCACCATGCTCTGAACTAACTGTGAGATTTCAGGAAAGTTAAAAAAGATCATAAAGATTTTTGAGGTTTAGAGCTGGAAGTGCCATCTAGAAAGAACACGTGACTTGTCTAAAGTGATTCAACTAATGAGTTATAGACCTGGAATTTGAACATAACATCCTTGAACTTTAAATCTAGTACTGAAAACTAGTATTTCTTACATATCATGATAATTCTATGTTATCTTCCCTTAGTGTCATATCCCTAGTGTGGAATACACAGTAGGAACTTAATAAATGCTGATTGATGGATCTAGTCATTCAGATCACTTCCTTCCAGATCCCTGATTCTGCCTCATCTAAATTGTCTTTTCAGCAACCAGCTAATAAGGATGCACCAAATGCATAGGTTATGTAATTGATTTTTAGAAATAGGAATGTGGGACTTGAGATTCATCTACCTTAAATGTTATTATTTTCATTTTGGACCACAGTTCCAGCCCGCCAAAGTCTTTTTCCATCTTGATTCCATCATCCATTACAACCCATTGCATCTGTGATCCCTTTCCACTTTCTGTCTGATAAGTTGGAGTTTATATTTTTATCTTAGTCAGTGACAAAAGTCTTGACAGAGGATAAAACCAAGGAAGAGGCTTAAGAGAAGCTTTTATACATCTTTCTTTATTGCTACATGACGTATGAGATGGGGAACCTTACTGGAAACTGGGGTGTCTGAAGAAAACTATTATGAGAATGCTCAAGTTCTTAGAATTTAGTCTTCCTCACTTCAAGCCCAGTGCTCTATCTACTTCACCTCCTGATTCCCTGTGGCTAAATCCATGAGGATTTTAGATCCTCATGGTAATAGGGAACCATAGGAGCTTATTGAGGAGGACTGTGTGACATAATTATAATTACTTCAGGGAAATCATTATGACAGCTGAGAGGGGGATGGACCAATGCAATAATTCAGGACAGAGGTGATCAGAGTCGAGGGAGAATTTGGAAGTGACGGTGGGTGACTGTGGCAGAGTACCTGTTGGACAGATAAAAGTAAGCTAGAAAAATTACACCAAAAGAAAAGACCATAGGACCTAGTTGAAAATAGTGGAGTAAAATTATAATGTCAGCGGTGATGGGCTCATGCTGTTTGAAGAACCATTTTGTCTGTGTGTTCCTTGGACATGGTTACTAATATTTTCACTGAATCTGGCTCAGAAAATATTGTTTCGATGGCCAGATGCAGTTATTGTCAGTCAATCAGCAACTTACAACCCTTGCTTTGGGAAACTCAATTTTCTTCCCCTAATCTACTTTTCTCATCACTTTCTCAAAGGCCAGGGGCAGGTCAACACAGTGGGATGGCTTTTCATAGATTGCCAGTCTTTCTTCAAGGAAGAATGAAGACCTGGTTGAAGCCTTAATTAACCCAGGGGTCAGGGCAGAGGAATTTAGTGGAGACCAAAAAAGCAGTTGTCTGGGACTGGCCATGGAAAGCTTGGCTGTCCTGTTCACTCTTGGAAATCATCATTGTCACTATAGGCGCTTTCAAGATTAAGAGTGGGAAGGGACCTCAGGGGCCATTTAGCCCCTCATTTTATACTGAAAGAAACAGAGGCCCATGGATATTTATGGTTTCCCCAAAGACCAGAAGTAAGAGGCAGAGCCAATGTTCACACCCAGATCTTTGGACCTCGAATGCAGCATCCATCAAAACATCATTGTCATTCTCATCTTCATCTTCTTCATCATCATCACTTTGGAGATAAAGGCTGGGGAGAGGATATAACTGATATCTATAATTCAGCAATGGGAGGTAGAGGAATTATGATCTGAGACTTTAGAGATCTTCAATTCGACTCAGTTGATGTTTGCAGAGAAGGCAATTGAAGTCTGAATGGTGGAAATGAGAGCATTATTATAGCTTAATAAAAACTAGTTGAATTGAATTAATTCCTACAGAATATTTCAGGAACACTGCTCTAGCCCTGTCTAGAGTGATGTAAAACATGTTTTTCTTCTTCAGCGAGCTCATTGAATAACTGGGAGATAACCATAGACATAAAAGATAATTGACTATAAGAGAAGGTAAACTTAAAAAACAAAAATGTGGTATCATTCCTCAGTATCTTTTGGTAGATCAATCATCCAGATGATAACTTCTAGGAGTAGCTATCCTTTAAGCTTTTGTCCTGGGCCTTCTTCTCTTCTTCCTCTCTATAATTTTGCTGAGTGATGTCTAACTTCATATGGATTCAATGATGAGATTCTCAAGTTTATTTGTTCAGTTTTACCTTCTCTTAGTCAACAATCTCCCATCTAGAATCAGTTATTAGATATCTTCAACCAGATGTCCCATAGGCATCTTAAATTTAGGATATCCAAAATGTAATTCCTTATTTCTCCTCCCCTCTTGTAAAACCCTTCCCTCTTCCTAATTTCCTTATTAATGGTGAGGATATCACCATCCAACCAGTTACTCATATTTACAACTTAGTGTCATCCTTGACTCATTCTCATCTTGCAAATACAATCTTGTCAAGTCCCGTTGTTTCTATGTTCATAAGATTTTTTGAATATGGCCTCTTCTCTCCCCTGGTGCAGACCCTCAATCACTTTGCACCTAGACCATTGAATTTCTCTCTTCTCCAGTCCATCCTCCACTGGACAAACAAAATAATCTTCATTAAGAACAGATCTTCTCTGGCACTTCCCTATGCAACAAAATCCAGTGGCTCCCAATTATCTCTTATGATCAAATATAAAATATTCTGTTTGGATTTTAAAACCTTTCAACATTTCTAGTCTTTGCATACCTTATTCTTCTTCATAAATACTGTAATCTACTCACAAGAGGCTCCTTCTTGTTTCTTACAGAAGAAACTCTATCTCCCAAATTAGAACATGTTTACTGACTATCTCCCCTACTTGGAACTCTCATTTCTGCCTTCTTCCTTCTCTGGATTTTTTCAAGTTTAATAAGTTTCTCTTCTACAAGACATCCTTGCAAGTCCTCTTTAATCTTCATGTCTCCCCTCTGAGATTATCCCCAATTTTTCTTTGTAGAAATTTTGTTTGTGTATAGCTGCTTGTATATATCTCTTCCATTACACTAAAATCCTTGAGAGAAGGATTGTTTGTTTATTTTTTTGTCTTTCTTATACCCTCATTGTTTAGCACAATGTGTGGTACATAATAGATGCTTAATAAATCTCTTTTTCATTGAAGAAACAGAACTTGATCTATGTCTTGGAAAGTTTTGTTGGTGATTAGGATGAGTGGAAGAGGGATTTGCTCTCAGAATAGAGACCATCGTATGGGCCAAGAGATAATCCATAGGATTAAAGAGTAAAGATTATAAAAGGAATTATATTATTGTTTAGTGGGATAGAATTGGGAACTGGGAATGAGGACTTAGGGATTCAATTTCTGGCTTTCATATTGGCCAAGACCACTCTGAGCTTCATGCAAGGTGCTACTCTCTGGGTGAGGGGCTTAAAGAATCCCAGTCAATGAAAGAAAAGAGAGAGAGAGAGAGAGAGAGAGAGAGAGAGAGAGAGAGAGAGAGAGAGAGAGAGAGAGAGAGAGAGAGAGAGAGAGAGAGAGAGGCGCAGAGAGACAGAGAGGCAGAGAGACAGAGAGGCAGAGAGAGAGGCGCAGAGAGACAGAGAGGCAGAGAGAGAGAGAGAAGAGAGAGAGAGAAGAGAGAGAAGAGAGAAGATAGAGAGAAGAGAGAGAGAAGAGAGAGAGAAGAGAGAGAAAGAGAGAGAGAGGAGAGAGAAAGAGAGAAGAGAGAGAGAAGAGAGAGAGAAGAGAGAGAGAAAGAGAGAAGAGAGAGAGAGAAGAGAGAAGAGAGAGAAGAGAGAGAGAAGAGAGAGAGAAGAGAGAGAGAAAGAGAGAGAGGAGAGAGAAGAGAGAGAAAGAGAGAAGAGAGAGAGAAAGAGAGAGAGAGAGAGAGCACAGTGACAAAGGCCATTTCTATGGCAAGATTCTATGGTGTCTTTGTAGGCAGATATTCTGAATTGGAGATGCTGTAAGATTCTCTGAGTTTCCATTTCATAAATTAATCAATGAATGAATGAAGAAACACATATGAAGCACATATTAAGTTCCAAATGCTGGAGATATAAATAAAAAATTGAGAAAGTTCCTACTCTCAAATAGTTAATGTTTTTTTTAAAGTAATAAAATATAATCTTATTTAATAGAATGGATGTTACATGGAGGAGACAGAGAGAAAGAGAAAGAGACAGAGGAGGAGGAGGAGCAGGGGGAGAGAGAGAGAAGAGAGAGAGAGAGAGAGAGAGAGAGAGAGAGAGAGAAGAAAGAAAGATAGAGAAAAGGACAGAAGGAGAGAGACAAAGGGACAGGGAAACAGAGACAGAGACAGACACTGTCCTTGCCCTCAAGAAGTTTATATTCTAAAAGAGGAAAATAGCATACATAAGAGATAGTGACAAAGGGAAAATGTTTTTCCAGGGAAGCCAAAAGGATGTGGTGGAAAGTGTAAGCATTGATTAAATGATAATTTTGGCAAATGACCGGATATTATATGAAGTTAAAACACTGTCTATCTTTTATTTTATCCTTTTATTTTCAGGGCCTAGCACATGGTAGGTATCTTACCATTCTTTTTTTTTTTTTTTTAAATTCCTAATTATCTCCCTCTCTGGCACCTCTCCCTGATTCACTGACAAGTCAAGCAATATGACATCAATTATACATGTGAAGTCCTGCAAAACACATTTCCAAATTAGCCATATTGCCAAAAATGAAATAAAGCAAGAAAAATAAAGAAAGTGAAAATAGTTTGCTTCAATTTTTACTGAGTTCACTAGTTCTCTCTCTGGAGGTAGATAACATTTTATGGGAGGTATTTAATTTATACTTGCTCAAATGCATTGGTTGGATTGAATCTATTAAAAAAAGGAAAGGGGACTAGATCTCCTCTATACATCCTTTTGGCTTAAATCTGTGATTCTAAATATCCATTGGATAATAGACCTTCTGTGAACATAGGGAGGTGGAGGGAGGAGCAACAGGTCTTTGCGCCATGATCATAACTAATATAAGTTACTCCAAATGGGCTGTGTTGGGCAGAGCAATCTTGCATGATTCCTGCAAAGTTAATCAGATGTCAATAAATACAGGGTGTGTAAATTAGAAAATATTTTGGATGCTAGCTATCAGCACAGGGGTCAGTGAGATGTGTCACTTAATTTCCAAAACAGGTTTCAACATGCTTTGATCGAGTTGGATCAGATACCAGGTATCTATAAGAAACCCTTCAGAATTGGAGTCTGTGGCCCTCAAGGGTCTTGCTATCCTCCAACCTTCTGTCAATTCTCTCTGTGTATCAGTGGGAACTGTATTTGAGCAGAGGGAAAAGGCTACTAAGCTCATTATTGCTGGATCATTAGTAAGTACCAGAGGGAAGTAAAGTATGTGGAAGGAGGTTAAGTGAGGGCAAGGAGAATTGAGGAGATAAATAACTAAGAAAAAGCCACAGTGGAAGAGCAAAACAAACATCTTCCACTCCTTTTGTAATGTATATAGCTATGTATTTTTTTTAAATTTTGATTTTGTGATTTCTATTTTCTATATTCTACTTAGAAAAGAGATGCTAGAATTAGAAATCTAAGTAGAATAAAGATATTTTAATAGACTTTTTTATGTTCTATTAAACATCCACTATTGGAAAGATCAGGGAAATCTGAACATGAAAAACAACATGGTCACTGCCTTCAAGAAGCTTATGGTCAGATTCTATGTACAGTATAATATTCATGGCCACACAGCCATTTTCATAGTGGCTAGAAACTGGAAGATGAATGGATGTCCATCCATTGGAGAATGGTTGGGTAAATTATAGTATATGAATGTTATGGAATAGTATTTTCTGTAAGAAATGACCAACAGGAGGAATACAGAGACGCTTGGAGAGACTTACATCAACCTGATGCTGAGTGAAACGAGCAGAACCAGAAGATCATTATACACTTCAACAATGATACTGTACGAGGATGTATGCTGATGGAAGTGGATTTCTTCAACATAGAGAAGAGCTAATCCAATTCCAATGGATCAATGATGGACAGAATCAGCGACATCCAGAAAAGGAACACTGGGAAATGAGTATAAACTGTGAGCACTATTTTTTTTTTTGTTTTTCTTCCCAGATTATTTTTAGCTTCCGAATACAATTCTTCCTTTGCAACAACAACAACAACAACAAAATTCGGTTCTGCACATATATATTGTACCTAGGATATACTATAACATATTTAATATGTATGGGAATGCCTGCCATCGAGGGGAGGGGGTAGAGGGAAGGAGGGGAAAAATTTGGAACAGAAGGGAGTACAAGGTATAATGTTGTAAAAAAAAAAATTACCTATGAATATGTACTGTCAAAGAAAATGTTATAATTATTAAAATTAATAAAAAAATTAAAAAAATATTCATGGCCACATTTTCCATGGGAGCTAGAAACAAAGGAGATGGTCATTGACTGGGGAATGGCTAAACAAATTGGAGAATATTGTATAATGGAATATTAGTGTATTGTAAGAAATCTTCTTTTTGTTAGTTGTCTTTCCTTCTTGGAAAAGGCCAATGACAACAATAAGGTGATGTCTTGATTTGCAAATGAATTGGATTTAAGTGGAGCAGAATCATGCAGTCATCAGAGTGGTAAGACATGAGTCAAGATGATTGGCAATGAGCTCCATAGGAATGCAGGGAAGCCTAGAGAGATTTATATGAACTGATGCAAAGCGAAGGAAGCAGAGTCAAAAAAGTAGTTTCTATAGCAATGTAAATGGATGAATGACAAGAAGAACATCAAAACACAGTAGACAACATTGTTGGATTCATAGAAGAAACATGAGAAAACATACCTTCTCCCCGTTCCTTTCTAGAGCAAGGTTGTTGGGGTTGACAACTATGGAAAATTACATACAAAGAAGTGTGACAAAATTTGATGTCAAGTTCTCAGACATTTTTGCAATGTATTGATCATTTTGTTGAGTCGCTCCTTCCTTCCTCTTTAAAAAAAACTCTTAAAGGATGGCATTCCAGGAGAGGGAAGAGGAATGACTCTAAGGGGAAATATAGAGATATAAAAAAATAACAAAATCTATTTTTTTAAAAAAGCTTAGTCTATTAGGAACTATGCTATCTAATGTTATGGTTTTTTTGTTGCTTCAATACCATTCTAGGATGGGGATATCATAGAAAGCTCTTTAGAGCATGAATAGGATGGAGCTTCTGGGAATTCTCATTGCTCATTATGGGTTTTATTCATGGGGATAATGGGCATAGAGAAGCAAAAAGTTTGTGAAGTGAACATGACGGTTGACATAATTCTCCATGGCTGTTGAATACAATCAATCAATCAATCGATCAATCACTGAACATTTATTGAACCTCTACTGATCCCATGCCAGGCACTAAACAAGGAGAATACAAAGACAAAAATAGTATGTTTTTTAATAATATAGAGTTGTCATTGTAGCTAATGCGCAAACTATTCCAGATATAACCTTAGATCCAGAAACGTTATTCTCAGAAATTCAAGATGTGTTCATTAGCCTTGACCATAGTTTGCCATCACATCATCTAGATCTGGCTGAACCTTTTCTCCAAGAAGCATCTAACTTGGATCTCTAGGTCTTGGTGTTTGGTCCAGAGAACATTCTAGAATGAAGAAACTACTGGGTCTCCATAGTAGAAGGAAGCAGGATGGTCTATTGGATGGGGAGTTAGTCCGGGAGCTGGAACCCCAGAGTTCAAGCCCTGCCATTGTCATGCAAAAGCTGTGTGACCCTGGACAATATATTTAACCTCTGTGTGATTTATAAGTTGCAGAAGAAGGCATCAGCTGTATATTAGCAGAGAGAATTTCCTCACTGGTTAGGTCTCTGTTTGAGTAAGATCACAGATCAGTCCCTATCTTGTGTAGTTGTGTTGATTTAGGGTAAATGATTTGGGATTTAATAAAGATTACAGAAAAATGAGACTGTGGCTGTTAAAAAAAACAAAAACAAAAACAAAAACAAAAACAAAACAAAACAAAACAAAACCTTTTGAACATTCCCCTTCCCTCCAAGAAAACTTGAAGAAGGAATATCAATCCTTAGAACATACTTATTGTGTGTCCCTCTTTCCCTTCCTTCCATGGCATTGGAATGGGAGGAGACATACACCTCTGGTCCCAGTCTTAATTCTAGGTCCAGCCTGAAGGTAGATTGTTTTTTCTCCTTTTCTTGATTATAAAGAAGCAGTGAAGGGGCAGTTAGATGGTACAATGGATAGAGCACCAACCCTGGAGTAAGGAGGATCTGATTCAAATCCAGCCTTACTAGCTGTGTGACCCTGAGCAAGTCACTTAAGTCAAACTGCCTCAGCAGAAAAAAAAAAGGGGGGGGGGAGGGAAGCAAAGATGGAATTGTCAAATGATATCCCGGTCATCTTAACAATATTCAGTTTAAGAAAAGGAAAAATTCTAATACTTTATTTGTCTTATAAAACCATAGAAAGGAAGCATTTTGAAAATACTTGCTATGGGGGCAGCTAGATGGCACAGTGAATAGACCTGAGTTCAAATCTGTCCTCAGACACTTAACACTTCTTAGTTGTGGCATGTCACTTAACCTCAATTGCCTCAGGAAAAAAAAAAAAAAAAGAAAAGAAAAAGAAAATACTTGCTGTGGAGGCAGTTAGGTGGTACAGTGAATAGACCTGAGTTCAAATCTTGTCTCAGACACTTAACATTTCCTAGCCGTGTGACCCTGGGCAAGTCACTTAACCCCAATTGCCTCAGGGGGGAAAAAGAAAATATTGTGGTTGGGAAATGTAAGTTTCTGCTTGGTATCTCAAAGCCTTTTCTGCCTCTGGGTTCACCTTGTGGCATTGCACCTGAATTGCAAGCACAAGGGCCAGGAAGAAGTAAACAGCCTGTAGCAGCTGAGTTACTCAGTCCCACCTATAGAGTGGTGGTCTAGGTCATGATTGTGCTTGGAATCAGTTCAGAAGTTGGCCCTCCTGGAGACATGCTATCTCAGTGGGAAATTTCCATCTCAACAACAGACTATTCATTATTGTAATGCACTTGTCTAATTAGTATCTTCACTGATATAGTGGGTAAAGAACAGATTGTGATCAGAATTACAAAAATGAACCTTAATAACGATGAAACTAGATGAGGGAAGGAGACACAAGGGAAAAAAAAAAACATGTGGCTTGCACTGCTCACATGTTGTTTGGTTCCATGGTGATTTGGAGAGGGGCGTGTCACCCGTTGCAATAGGCCACATGGCAAGGATGGAGTGCTCAATAGAGATGGGAGAGACCCGGGTTCAGATCCCATCTCTAATGCATATTAGTACTTAATCCTTCTTTCTATGCCTCAGTTTCCCCTACATGTAAAAGCAGGATAACATTGTGTCTGACTCTTTATGACCCCATTTGGGGTTTTCTTGGCCAAGATACTGGAGGGATTTGCCATTTCCTTCTTCAACTCATTTTATAAATGAGGAAATGGAGGCATGTGTAAAATAGCTTGCCCGGAGTCCCCCAGCTAGTAAGAATCTGAGGTCACCTTCGAACTCAGGGAAATGGGTCATCCTGACTCCAAGTCTACTGCTCTGGACATTACATCACCCCCTAGTTGCCCCAGTATTACACTTGTTGGAAGTTGAAAATCTAGTTCAGGAGGATCCAAGTTCAAATTTGACCTCAGACACTTGTGACCCTGGGCAAGTCACTTAACCCCAATTGTTTCAGACAAAAGAAAAAAAAAATCTATGACTTTTCCTCTCTATCATGGTGTCCCTGAAAACACTGTATCCAAGCCAAGCCAGCTCTCTTTGGAGAAGGATTCTGGGGATTCTTCCCATTCTATAGCTCAGTCTTCTGTAAGGCATATCACGGGCTTAAGCCTTAACCATCTTGCACAGGTCTATGTCAGAGCAAGAAGGGTCCTTAGAACCTTTCCCCTCTCTCATCTTACATTAGGGGAAACTGAGGACCCCAAATCACTGAAGTGACTTTGTTAAGGTCCCATACAGTAAACTGATGCTGAATCCAGGACCAGAGATCCCAGATCTAGCTAATTTTTTTCTCCCACTGCAACACATTGCAGAGTACCATTGGTTCAAAAATCCCCATCTCCCCTTCTGTCACCCAGGAAACCTGTTGCAACAGGGGAAGGAGGAGAGCTCAGCTGTTATCATATCATGCATAATTATCATGCCCATGGGAATCCACAGCCTCAGAACTCCTGGTTTTCTAACTGGGCAGCTTTTCATTAAACCAGTGAAAGAGAAAATGGGCCAAAGCCCCCATATGGATTTTGAGTCTGGGTGTGCAGGAATGTATGAGCAGAAGGCTGGGTGAAGGAGCCCGGATTGCATCTGTCTGGGACCAATTGCGAAGGCTGCTTTATTGAGAGATTCAGTGGTTGTCTGTCTGGGGTTGGGGAGAGGGAATAATGCCATTTCAGGCTCAACTTAGACCCCCCAGTAGCGGTAGCTCTCAGTGCTGGCATTTCTAAGAATCTTGGTAGTGACAAACAGGTTGGAATCAGCTTAACATCTTTATTTCATTCATTCATTTATTTATTTATTTATCTATCTATCTATCTATCTATCTATCTATCTATTTATTTATTTGTTTGTTTGTTTATTTATTTATTTATCCAATCAGTTATTTATTTATTTATTTGTTCATTTATTCATTCATTTAATTATTGTTTTATTTATTTACTTTTATTAGTCACATAAATGCTTCATTTGGGGGATCCTAGGGGTATGACTAATATTGGGGCTGTAGATGTTTGAATACCACTGGGGCTCTCAGACATGTCCTCGGAGGTAAAGGGGGAAGATATACAGCATGATACCTAGTAGGAATGGTTTATAAATAACAGAAAAAACAGCAGTTGATAGGGAAAGAGTAAATATGGGGGCCAAATAGGAAGGACAGATAGTGAGGACAATCCTCTAAGGGCATGATTTGGATCATATTGTCATCTCTGTAGTTTGATTAATTATTCAAATTACCATTTCAATAGAGACCCACCTTTCAGATGAATTTGCTCCTAGCTCAAATACTTAGATCTTTTTGCCCAGGCTGAGCGCCTCTGGACAATATCCAACTCATCAATGTCCTTCTTAAAATATAGTACCCAGAACCAGTGTTGTAGATATCACCTGGTTCCTTTTACATTCTTGGTAGTAATCAAAATCTGTTTCTCTTTACCTTAATTACCCAGCTAAAGTTAATAACCTATCTGAGATATTTTACCTGCTCTTATTTTTTCTTGGCTCCCCCAATTGCCATGCCCAAAAAGTATGGAGTGGACTTCCACATAGTATGGTAGCAGTCCAAGCATGGCTCCTTCCACAAAAGAAAGGATGGCATAGCCGGAGTTCTAAGTTTGGGAAGCTTTCATTTATTCAGAATTTCCCCTGAAATTCACTTTTGTATTGGCTCTTGGGAATAGTACGGAGAAGTATCTCACAGAATCAGAATTTTAGAGTTGGAACCTCAGAAGCAATATCATGTAATATGATATGATATAATACAATAAAATACAATACAATATGGCATAACAAAGCCGAACCCAATGCAGCATAACATAATATAATATAATAATAGCATCTACATAAAGCATTGCAGTTTGGAAATACCTTTTCAAATAGTATTCTAGAAATTCCCTTTACAAGACAGCCAACAGGAAATCACTCACAATTTGCATTTAGGAGGCGATAATATCACCTGTGCTAGCCTTTCTCATTTGGGGAAAGCCAGAAGTTGTTTATTAGAAATAAGGAATTTGCTTCTTTGCAACTTCCACTTTTTTGCTTGTAGTTCTTCCCTATAAGATCACATAAAATAATTATAATCCTCCAAATCATAGCTTTAAAAATATGTAAAGATAACCAACATTCTCACCACACCCAATTCTAACATTCCCTCCCTCAAATCTTTTTTTCTTCAGGCTAAATAACCTCAGTTCCTTCAAATGAGCTTCAAAAATCTTGAAACCAAGGATGTTAATCTGTAACATGCACTCCTGGCAGTTACAATTACTAGTCTGCCCTAGGCCCAACAGAGTACCTTTGACCACTGACTTTTGCAGTGTCAACTCTACCGGGCTCGCCTCCTCTGAGGCCTTCAAAGGTCTCTGGCCACAATCTCTTGAATCTATAGTTTAATAACAGGTAGCACTCTCAAGAACAGCCATGTGTAATCTTAAAAGCCTTTATTATACCTACTCACATAATGCCCTGACTTGATGCCCTGACTTGTTGGTTCCCTAGTGAACACCTGGTCAGAAGACCCACGTGTTCACTATGAAACTCCTTACCTCTCTGGGCTATCCATCTGCTTGGCTCAGGGAGCCAGGTTAAAGAGCGCCAGGTTAAAGAGGGTGACTGCTGTCTGCAGTGGGCTTATATAGGGCCTATGAGGTCACACACACAGCCAATCAACAAGAGAGTCACCCATTACAAAGCTATCTCAATGTGGCCAAGATCCCACCCACAGGGAAGTCCTAATATCCACAGAAAATATTTCCGGGCTTCAATCTCCCGTTGCACTGTGGTGCCGCCCATTTAAAGGGCCCTTACACATTAATCATCATATTTTCCCCTTCTGGGACTACCTCCAGGGTATGCTCATAACTAAATATAATGTTCCAGATATGATCTGAGTAGATTAGAGAATAGGGGGGCAGCATGAGGTAGTATGGCATGAAGTTTGGGGAGATGACCTCAGTGTGAAAGACCTGCTTCTGGTTCTGTGATATACAGTATCTGCAATACCTCAGGACCACTCCTCCAATTTTTAAGACTATAAGGGTATTGATTATGAGTGTTCTAAGGTCCCTACTAGCTTTAAATATAGAGCCAAAAATGTTTATGTCATTTTCAGAAGGTGGGAAATCAGTAAGAAAAGGTCTTAGGAGATACTGGAGTGTGAGAAGAATAAGTAGGTTTGAGATTTTTTTGCATTTGAGGAACTAGATGTCCTATAGTTAATGATATATGTAGGTTCCTGGGAAAAGATTCCGATTGAAAAGGCAGATTTGGGAATCTGCAAATGAAGACACCAGAGTGGATAAGAGTGTGCTACAGGAAGGAGCCAGTATGGGGTAAATGGATGTGAACTTCATATGAGTTCATTGAGGGCATTTGAAAATCTATATTTTACCCAAACTGACTTAATTTCAGTGCCTTACTCAACATTCCTTGTCCTATACAGCCACCCTTGCACTGAATGTCCCCTGACATTCCTGAAATATCCTACCATATCACCTGTGCCTTTCAGAAACAGAGAAGTGATGTAGAGAAGAGAGTGTTAGACTTGAAGTCAGAAAGATCTGAGTTCAAATACTGTCTCAAACTATGTATGACTTTTGGCAATCACTTTATATCTCTCAAGAAACTCAGCCTGAGTTTCTTCATCTATAAAATGAATATATATATATATATATATATACGTATATATATATATATATATATATATATATATATATATATATATATATACGTATATATATATATATATATTACATAATATATAAATGAATGAATTTTATGTAAATGAATATATTTTATATAATATATAAATGGAATATATTTTATGTAAATGAATATATTTTATATCACTTTTGCATGCCTTACAATGCTATAAAGAAGCTATCACTATTACCTTTGTTCAAGTCTCAACTCAAATGTCACCTCTTTTATGAGACATTTCATATTTATATTTATATATTTATTTATATTTATACATTTTGAACTGATATATTCTGTTTCCTGTAAATCAAATATATTCTGTATAAGGGAAATATTTTTTTTTGCTTTTGTATTTTCATTGACTAGTAGTGCCTGACATATAGTAGGCACTTAATAAATGCTTATTAAATGAATCAATACATGAATGAATGATAAGAACTTTTCCCACACATTGACCCCTTTTCCTTCCCTAGACTATGTTCTTTGATATCAGTCAAAGGCTCATTTTTCACTTTAGGCCATATTTGGTACATCAAGGATGAGATTGGTTTGGCATATATATGTATGTATACTCAGATGATTCTTCTGCTTCAGGCTCTTCTTCATGTGTGGCTGGCAAACGTTCTTCCCTGCTGCTTCTCCACCTGTTCTTCCACCTGCCATAGCAAACTTTTCCTTTCCGCCTCAGGACTTGGCCCTTGCCAGTAACAACTGAAACTAGGATAGTTGCCTAGTACCATGCTCAGGGTACTACTAGAGGCGTTTCCCAGGGATGTGGGGAATCCTAGACATCTGAGATGGAAGGGAGTTTGGAGGACATCAATCCAAACTCAAAAGCAACTAAAGCAGGGATCCTCTGTTGAGCATCCCTGAGAAATAGCCACCCTGGTTCTTTCGGGGGGGGGGGCAGTTGTACTACTGGAGAGCTCACTATCTCATAATGTAGTCAATTCTAAATAGCTCCATTTGATCCAAAGATCTTCCTCTTATGGAAGGAGGGATTCCTTCCTGTACTTTTTAGTTTGTGGTCTTGACTCTGGCCTTTGAGCAATATTTTTTCTTTCCTTCACATGGAAAGATTTTGAATACTTGAAGGAAATGATCATGAGAAATTCTCCTTGTTCTCCAATTCCTAGGTTTTATTGACCTGTGGAAGTGAAGTTTCACCATAAAGTCCAAGAACATGATTCTGAGAACATGGACTTCACCAAAGATCCACAACACAAAAAGAGTTAAGAACCCCTCCTCTAGATGAAATACCAGTAACATCGACTTGCTAATGATTTGGCTATTCTTTCACATTGCTAGAGCATCCTAGAAGAACATGTAAATTCTTTTATGTCTGGTTTCCCCAGTACCCTATTGAGAAATTCAAGTCTCCTATGGTTGGAAATCCATCGCTTCCCCAACCCCCACTTACAGTTTTTTATTGAATAATAAATAAAATAATAATAAAATTGGGCAGTTAGATGAGTTTCAGACAAGCAGAGCAAAGCACCCAAAATGTGGGATGTATGGAGGACACGGGACAGCTAAGTGGCACAGTGGATAAAGAACTAGGTGTCAAGTCAGGAGAACCTGAGTTCTAATCTGACCTCAATCCCTTAAGTCAGTTAATTATGTTTGCCTCACTTTCTTTATTGGTAAAATGAAGAGAAGGAAATGACAAATCACTTCAGTATTTTTACCAAGAAAATCCCTTAAAGGGTAATGACTAAGGGCAGCTAGGTGGCACAGTAGATAGAGCACCAGCCCTGAATTCAGGAGGACCCAAGTTCAAATCGGGTCTCAGACACTTCACACTTCCTAGCTGTGTGACCCTGGGCAAGTCACTTAACCCCATCCTCAGGTGAGGGGAAAAAAAGGGTAATGACTAAACAAAATGGTTTAAATGGCTTAGAACTTGGCCTCTCTGTCAAGTGAAAAACCATTCTGATTTCTTTATGTTGGGTACCATTGGCATTGATACGATTAAATATTTTTCATCTCTGAAGCAAAATTCTGAAGAGTTTTTCTCTTCTGGCTTTCACAAGTATCTGGAAAAGCCAAATTTTGGCTGTTTTCAAAGGCCCTATTTGGACCTGTTGACCATTTTATTGCCCTAGCCATTCCTTGCCAATAATTCCTAGTGGCATTTAAATAGTGGGATGGACCTCAGGCGATAGGGAAGAGAGTTTGGACCATTGAGATTGGACTTATTTATCTTCTGGGCTTCCCCAACAAGTTCCCATTTTCTGTCTTTTCTGAAAGGGATGCATCTTCCCATCTTTCTTTCATTTCCCTTGGGAATAGAACTTGAGTTGTTACAGTATAGAAAACTAAATTATTGAATTAAGAAAAAAAGAGATATATTACTCTTCTGGAATGAAGACAAATATACAGCTTGTAATGCAATACATCAACATGAGCAGTAAATACAAAACAGAAGTGGTATTTGTATTTATATTTATATCTATAAAGATAGCATGTCACTGCATGAAACTACAGAAGAAAGATGATGCCATACGAATATTTGCACCCTCTGACAGGGCCATTGGGTAGCCCCTACTTATTGTAATTGAAGGGTTCTCTGAAATATGACATCTCAGACTTCCAAAACACTTCACAATTATAATTTATAGTAATAGGTATTTCTTATTCATGCCACAACCACAGGGCATTGTGGTAAATATTGAAGAAAGTATTCCCATCTTATAATCTTCTATTTTAAAATTCTAATATCCCCTAAAGGAAGGAAGAACATGTTGGATTCTTCATTATCTTCTTGTGTATTAATTTACCAGTTTGAGATGGTCTTGTCAGGAGGTTAGGGTCAGAATTTAAAAAAAAGATTAGAATACTATCAGCAGATTCAAAATAAACACACCCAGAAGGCAATATAGCCATAATTAAGGACATCTAAATGGTCAAGGTACCATTTACTCTGTAGAATCATAGAATCATCATTTTAGAACCTAGAACTAATTAAATACAACCTTCAATTTTTACAGTAAGGAAACTGAAGTTTAAGTAATTCAGTTACCCAAGCAAGGTCACATAGCTAGCAAGTGTCTCTGTGGGATTTGAGCCATCTTCCTGATTCCAGTTTTAAGATTATGCACTTTGCTATAGATCTGTAGGCTCTAATCTTTTTCATGAAGTCCCTAGCAACCCCAGAAATCTGTCTTTAATGATAAGGCAAATTGGAGCATGATGATGGTGTCTTTGGGGTTCCTGTTTTTCTGAAAGACCAAAAAACTTGATCCTTGAACTTGGACAAGGGACAATGATGATAAAAGATGTGTCTTGTTGTCTTCTTTCTATTTCCAAGATCCCTCATCAGGACTCTAACTTTCCCTCTAGCTCCAAATATATTAAATTCCCAGGCTTCACTCCTTCAAATGTGTAATTTTTACGCATTCAGTTTGTTTGTTTGACTCTTCATGACCCCAATTGGGGTTGTCTTGGCAAAAGTATTGGAGTGGTTTGCTTCTTTCTTTTCCAATTCATTTTACAGATGAGGAAATTGAGGAAAAACAGGGTGAAGGGACTTGCCCAAAGTCACATAGTTAGATGTCTCCCTGACTCCAACTCCAGTGGCTCTTACCCTGTCCAAAACTCACTCTATCCTATACTTAATGGAGATATCTCTCTGTCTCTCTTTCTTCCTCTCTCTACCTCTGTCTGTCTGTCTGTCTGTCTCTCTCTCACACACACACACATGTACAAACTCCTATATTATCATTACATCTCACTTGGCTATTTATTTATTCTGAGCAATCCAGCATTGCTCAATGGTTAGATCTACAATCTGCTTGGTCCAGTATGGTAAAACAAAGATCAATGATGGAAGTTAAAGTCTGACTTCAGAAAAGAGATAACAATTAAAGCCAAAAATCCAGTAGTACTATCCCACAGGTAATTCCTTCACTCAGTGGAAGTCTTTGAGTTATGGCTGGGTCACCGATGATTGGGTATGATGTAGAATAGACTTTCCACAGTCAAATCTAGATTGGCCCCATTGTCAGGTTTGGCTTGGCCTGGTTTTCCCCAATATCTTTCCCTTCTCATATTTTGTTACTCTTCTTAATGAGTGCCTTCTCTATATTGGGTAGTGTGTTAGTTAATGAGGGTGTTGATGAGTCACACAAAGTCTTGCCCTCAATGATCATAGATTTAGAGCCAGAAGGTACCTTAGGAGTCATCTAGTTCAATCGCCTCATTTTATAGCTGTAGATGCTGAGTCCTAGAGCTGTAAAATGTCATGCCCCAAATCATGTCTTGAGGAAGTGGTAGAATGATGTATTGGACTTAATCCCTCTGACTCCAGACTCATCACCCTTACCATTATAACAGGCTGAATCTTGGGATATATTTTCTAGTTGGGACTTTAGGCAAGTCCCTTCATTTCTGGTTCTTCATATGTTAAATGATAGGGTTTGAACAGCTGGTTCCCTTTTTTCACCATGTGATATTAATATGTGAATCTACACAGCAAAAAAAGTTAATTAACAACAAAAAGCAGTGGGTCAGAGAGTAAATGCTACAGGAGTTTAAAGGAAGGACAAGCTAAAACAGACTGGGATTAATCAAATAAGGTTTTGATAATAATACAGGACTCGATGTGATCTCAAAGTCTTGAGGAATAGCTGGAGATTATTTTTTTAAATTCTGAGACCGAGACACAAAAATAGAGAGGGAGGGAAGGAGAAAGGGGGAAAAAGAAAGACACAGAGAGAGACAGAAAACAGAGAAAGAGATACAGAGAGAAACAAAGACAGAGAGAAAGACAGAAAAAGACATAGGAGAAAGGGAAAGAGGGAGGGAAGGAATGAGAAAGAGGAAGGGACAGAGAAGGAGGGGAAGAGAGAGAGAAAGATTTCCATAGGGATATAGAAGACAAAAAGAAGATTCTATGTGCTTGTATCTCCCTTTTTCAACAGTAGCTGATGGACAGAAATGACTTTAAGAGGACATTCTAAATTAGACTGATGACAGTCACAGCAAAGTAGATCTAGAAAGAAAAGCGACCTCAGAAGTCATCTTGTCTTATCTCTTATTTTACACTTGAAGAGATTAAAGCTCAGAGAGGTAAATAACTTACCTAAAATCACACAGGCACTACCATTACAAGAGTTGAGATTTGAGCTCAGGCCTTGTGACTCCAAATTTAGTATCCCCCTTCTCCCACTAACACAGCACTGATATTGAACTAAAAATTGAAAAAAAATTGAACCAAGGTCTCTGAGTAGACTAGACTGACTGCAGCTCAGGGTCCAAATAAGGCGGAAATCCATATAAGCTTAAATAGGGAGGTTTGAGCCAGATGGTGAAAAGCCTTGAATATTAGGCTTAGGAACTTGGAATCTATTGAGTAAGCAAATGTAGGCTGCTGAACAGGGGAATTACATAAAGAAAATGGTATTTTAGGAAGCCATGAGAGTTCAGTCAACTTGCTAACCTAACCTATTCTTTCTCTTCAAATAAAATGGGCCAGGATTTAAAAAAAAAAATTTCCAGTGTGCTGAAACTCTTTCAGCTCAGTCTTTTCTGGCAAGGGAGCTCATGACAGAGGCCTTTAGCTAGGGAGAGCCAAAGAAGGGGGGAAGACTGGAGCTGACTACTAATGTTCTCTATTGATAGAGCCAGCAGCTTTTCTAATTAAAGATGCATGGGACTGCTAAGCACCTTCTGCTGTCAGTCACTATAGATTTGTCTAAGTGGAGCTGGGGGAGGATGTTTCTCAGCCTCTTGGTTGAAAGATGCTTGGGAGATACAGAACATCACCAGAAACTGTGACACATCCCAAGGTGGAAGTGGGAGGGGTATCCCCCTTTTCTCTTTTCTTGTTACTGGCTAACAATAGCTCCCCTTGAATTTCTCCAGAGAGACTAGACAGTCTCCTGCAGAGAGAGGCCCGGATAACCTACTCTACCAGGTTTTACTTAGATCATTTTTAGGAAGTGGCTACCACAAGATGGTTGATATGCTTGTAAAATTATGTTGCCCAACAAGGTGCCCCTGCCTACAAAAGAGTCTTCACTAACTGACAGTAATATAACTGGCCTAAAGAGGAGCCCAATTATTTTCCTTTTTAAAAAAAATGATTTTTGTTTTATGTCACTCTCATTTCCAGATACATCCCTCCCTCTTTCTCTAGCCAGTGAGTTATTCCTTGTAATAAAGAATGAGAGGGAGAAACAGAGACAGAGATACAGAGAGATAAAGGTAGAGATAGAGAGTTATTAATAGAGAATATGGAAGTCCATGTAAAATGTATAGGATTACCTGCCATCGGGGGGAGGGAGTGGAGGGAGGGAGGGGATAATTTGGAAAAATGAATAAAAAAAAAAAGAGAGAGAATATGGAAGTCCAAAATTCTCTGGACCTTTCCAAGCTTGAAAGGCATGTCTGAAATTAAATGGGGAGGGGAGAGACTGACAGAGACAGTGAGAGAGACAGAAAAAGATGGAGAGGGACAGAGACAGACAGAAAAATAGAAATAGACATGGGCAGAGATAGATAATTGAAGAAGGTGGAAGAGGAAAAGAGAAGAGGAAAAAAAGAAGGAAAAGAAAGAAATTAAATGAATCTGGCTGTGTATTCAATGTTCCACACCCATTGCTCCCCACAAAAAAGGCAGGGATGCATTTTTTCCTCTCTTCTTTGAAACCAATTATGATCATTATAATTACACAGCATTCAGGTTCGTTTTTATTATTATGGTCATATAAATGCTGTAGCTTTAGTACTTCTTGTTCTCCTGGTTTTGTGTGCTTCCTTAGTGTTCAATCATTTTTCAATTGTGTCTAACTCTTTGTGATCTCATCTGGGACTTTCTTGGCAAAGATACTAGAGTGGTTGGCCATATTCTTTTCTTATTCATTTTTATAGTGAGGAAACTGATGCAAGTAGGATTAAGTGACTTGTCCAAAGTTATACAGCTAGTAAATATCTGAGACTGGATTTGATCTAAGGATTTCCTCAAGCCAGGTTTGGCACTCTATCCATTGTACTCTTCATTTTTCATCCACTCAGTCACCTAGCTGTCCATTGTACTCTTCATTTTTCATCATTTGGAAAATATTTTTCTATGGTCTCTGAATTCTGTGGATTAATCAATTTTATGAAATAGGAGTTTTCAATAATAATTATGTCTCCCAATTTGTATGATTCTTGCCCAATTGATGACCCCGAGAACTTTAAACTACTTGCACCAAGGATCAGAATCTTTGAACCTTGGTCAGCACCACGGTCAGTGATCCAGTGTCAGCAGGCAATAAACATGAGAATCTTAAGGTGATGTGTATACATTAAGGGCTTATTGTGATAGGATTTGGGGCATCATCCAGTCTAATCTTTGAACTTTGGATATAAGGAAACTGGTGCTCAGGGACATTTTTGCCTCTGGTCCCACAGACAGTAAGTGCTTGAGACAGATTTGGAACCCTGCTTTTCTGATATCAAATTCTACAGCCTATCCACTGCAGCCATTCTTCATATCTCTTCTAGGAGTTATGACCAGGATAAAAAAACAAAAAACAAAAACCCAAACCAAACCAAACCAAACCAAACCAAAACAAAAAACAAAACAAAAAAAAAAAAAAACAACCTTTAACTGCCTCAAACAATTGGAAGATTGTAAGAGTGGGTACCCATCAGCATTAGCAGAGAAAGCTTCCTTACTAACAATCTTCAATACCAAAGGTAATCACAGGTATATATATATATGTGTGTGTGTGTGTGTGTGTGTGTGTGTGTGTGTGTGTGTGTGTGAGAGAGAGAGAGAGAGAGAGAGAGAGAGAGAGAGAGAGAGAGAGAAAGAGAGAGAGAAAGAGAGAGAGAGAGAGAGAGAGAGAGAGAGAGAGAGAGAGAGAGAGGAGAGAGGGAAGAGAGAGGGGGTAGAGAGAGAGAGGGGAGGGGGAGTCTAAAACTATCAAAGCTAATAAAAATGACTTGAGCTAAATTGTACTAAAACATTTAGGATATCCTATAGAAAGGCTCTTAAAGGTGGAACTTGAATTCAGGTCTTCCAACTTCTAGTCTAGTGCTCTTTCTAATACATGGTGATATCTGCTTCTGTAGCAACAAAACAAAATTAGATATTTGTCATTCTGTCCAGATTCAAGAAAAAGAGGCTTGAGGTACATTGACTTACTCAAAGTCACCCAGACAGAAATAAAATGTCTGGAATTCAAACCCCAACCCTCTGAACTTTGAGCTATCACTCTTTCCATTGCTCTGCTCTGCCTATCACACTTCATGGTTTCCACTGCCAAGTCATAATATTTCCCCCTAAAAACAAGTTGTTGGGAAGTGTTGAAAATCTTACTGGGTTGGTACTCTAGAATACTAACATCTAACTGTTATTAAGTGGTTATATGATCTAGAGCAAGTTATTTAAATTACCTGAGTTTTATTTTTCTTATATATAAAACATGAGTGTTGCATGAAAGAATAGAGGGAAGAATTTTAGAACTGGAAAGGTGAGAAAGATCATTTAGTCCCATTCTTTTATTTTAGAGAAGAAAAAGTTGGTATCCAAATGAGTGAAGTGATTAGTCCTAGACTGCCACCTAGGACTCTTGTGGTACTCTTGATACTATACCAATATAATGTATAGAGTTTCTTCCTTCTGTCCCTCTATCCCTGCCTTCCTTCCTTCCTTCCTTCCTTTCTTCTTCCTTTCCTCCTTCCTTCTTTCCCTCCTTCCTTCTCTCCCTTTCTTCCCCTTTCCCTCCTTTTCTCCCTCTCTCCCTCCCTCTTCCCTCCCTCTCTCCCTTACTCTTTCTTTCTTTTTTCTTTTTTTTCTCTCTTCTTTTCTTATTCTTCTCACTCCTCCCTCCATCCCCACCTCTGTGTGTGCCTTTTATTAGGAGGCAATTGAGATTAAGTGACTTGTCCAGGTTTGCACAGCTAGTGAATATCTGAGACCACATTTGAACTCTGGTCCTCCTGACTCTAGGGCTGGTATTCTATCCATTGCCCCACCTAGCTGCCTCTAGACTCTCTTTATTAAAAAAAAAATTCTAAAGGAATTATGTGGCCTCCGCAGTAACCTTAGGAATCCTTTAGTCATCCTGCATTTATACCATAATCCTCCAAATAGAATAAAATAGAATGATCTTGTCCATGGTTCTTTAGGATTAAGTGTAAAGCTTTCCTTTCAAATGAGCCCAGAGAGATATAACCATTGAACATATTGCAAGAATTTGTCTGAGATTTTCATTCACATTTTGGTGTTGATTTATCTTGAATAAAAACGAAGATATTATCATACTTTTTATCTAGCTCGTATCATGGAAGGAAGCTATTTTCTACTGTGGAGTCTCATGGAACCTTCCATAAGTCATTGATAGCCTTGAAGCTATTTATTGTGATTTTATTTCTTATGGCTTATTTCTCTACTTAAATCCCATTGCAATATCTCATTTCACTGAATTTTGCTTTCTGAGGTGACCTCCAGTTATCCACTAAACTAATCAGCTCAAAGATGGTCATGGCTGCTGACGGCCTAATGCTGTTTGCCTTCTCAGAGATATTTGCCTTTTACTAGGACCTCTTGAAACTTATTGAATGAAAGTAGAGTAACAATATCCGATCTCCAAAGAAATGTGTTTCTAATGACGGAATGTCAGAGTAGCAGTGAAAGAGATTTTGGGGGATCAATGAGGCCTTTCAAATTCCCATTAAATTAGAAATGGAAGTGTGGTGCATTGATTGGAGATCTCAATTCAAATCCTCTCTCTTCTAAATAATGATTATAATTGCTAGAGTTTTTACAATGCTTTAAAATTCCCAATATACTCACCTCATTTGGGAGGTAGCTACTACCATTATCCCCACTTTCTAGACAAGGAAACTGAGATAAATTAAATGACTTATCCATGGTCACAGAACTAGGAAATATCTAAGGTAGAATCTGAACTCAGCTTTTCCATTTGTTGTGTCATCTAACTTCTTTTGTGACTTGGAGCAATTCCCTTAACTTATTAAGACTTCAGTTTCTCCTCTGTAAAATGAATAAACAGGAAGAGATGGCCTCTAAGATATGTTCCAGCTCTAAGTCTGTGATAATACGTGACGTTGTATGGACTTTTTTTTTTTTTTTTCTGAGACAATTGGGATGAAGTAACTTGCCCAGGGTCACCCAGCTAGGAAGTGCTAAGTGTCTGAAGCCAGATATGAACTCAGATCCTCCTGACTTCAGGGCTGGTGCTGTATCCACTGAGTCACCTAGCTGCCCCATGGTGTGGACTTTCAAAGGCATGTGGTAAAGCTATCATGGGCTAAATCTGTCTCAAATAGGTATCCTGGTAGATTAGAGCAAAATGGGATACTTGTAGGTAATTCCATCATTCACAAAAGATTTACTTAAAGGATATTCACTCAAAATAAAACACTTAGTCTGAGTAAACTCACTTGACCTCCATAAAAAACTGTTCTGGTCAGCAGGGTGAAGCTTAACAGCCTTGGGACATCCATCACATCCAAAGGGAACAGATTCCATGTGAGTGTTTTATGCTCTCAGATAATTACTTCAATAAGGCCTGAAGCCATCAGGAAGAACTATGAGAAGAATTATGCTTTAACCTCTGGAGCAGTCCAGTTTTAGGGACGACTCCTTTGCCTTTTAGAGAAAGAATTAGGCTAGGATATTTGGGACAAGGTGAAAGTAGAGGACATTCTGGTAGATATTGGTCCTATCACAAGAATATAAGGTCTGACAAATTTTGCCAAGTTGTTAAAGTTTCCAATTCTGTGACTGGTATAAACTCCCATTCTTCTGTCTAAGGATGAAACTAGCTAAAATGCATTAAACCTATCACAATATGGAGGTCAATAGATGATGGATTGGTTTGTTTGTGGGGAGGTTTGTAAAAACTGTTTATAAAGACTGTTTATTAAGACATGGAGGGATTGCAGTTAGCTCCAGTAGACAGAATGTCCACATGGATTAAGTCACAAAGTGTAGATGAGATAAAGATGAAAGAAACCCGATGTTGTATATCCTAGTAGTCAAGTACAATCTAATGATCGAGGTTAGGAATCCTCTGGCCAAGCAGAATGACAAAATCAGTGCTGGAGGATGGGATTATTGCTCCATCACTTTTAGTTGTTGGGTTTCTTGGCAAAGATACTGCAGTGGTTTGCTATTTCCTTCTCCAGCCCGATTTAAAATGAGGAAACTGAGGCAAACAGACTGAAGTGCCTTGTCAGAGTCACTCAGCTCAGTTTCTGAGGCCGGATTTGAACGCAGTGGCAATCTATCCACTGAGCCATGCAAATTTAGGAATTGTCCTTTGTTTTATCCTGTTCTTGGTGTTTGCTTAATATATACTCCTTGAATTAAAGGAACATCAGAGCTCTTCTGTTTTGATCATTTCATTTTATAAATAAGGAAATTGAAGCTTAAATAAGTTAAGGTGACTTGCCCAGACACATTTATAAGTAAGTGGAAGACCTGAGATTTGAACCCAGCTATTTTACCACCAAATCCAGCATTATTGCCTTTTGAATTATCCTTGTCTGATTTAGCCATGAGCAGAAAGACCTTCCAAGCTGCTTCTGCGTGACAAGAGGCCAGGGAGTCCATGAAAGAAGCTTATCCTTTGCCCTTTGCAGAGCTTTGATTCTGTATTTAATAAAGGATCAGGGGTTAGAATAGAAAGCTAAAGCTGGAAAGTCAGAACTAGCATACAATGTTAGAGCTTAGAGATTGGCTTGTCTGTCCAATTCTGTTCTTTCTCCCCCATTTTAAAGTGCCCAGGAAGGCCCCAGAGGTTGCTTGCAGGGCCTAGATGAGAAGCCAGGTCTCCTCATTCCCAGCTGTCTTTCTTCTGGATATTTTCTTCAGAAATCTATTTCTCCTCTTTAATAGGGAAGAAGCAGTAACCGAAGCCTCCCAGCTTCCAGGCACTGAATCTCCCTGGGTTGCCAGGGACTTTGTGACTATTTTTTATTTTATTTTATTTTTTTTCTTTCAGCACTACACCTAGACTTGCAAATTGCCTTTTGGAATGATATATTTTTGCATATGGTGAATTGTACATCAACCTCAAGTTGTTTACAACTCTGCCACTGCCTGAAAAATGGGCTCTCTCATCAAGAATGTGCCTGGAACCCGTCTGGGACGCCTAGAAACCTGTCTTTTTTTGGTGCCGGCTATGCAGTTGTCCTAGTGCTGTGTGATTAATCTGGCCTGCTGGAGATGAGAAAAGGGTTTTGCTATAGAAAGTGACAAAGTTTTTTTGGATGGGAAATTGGTGGGTTATAACACCACTGATCACCTTATCTATAGCAAACCTGATTGCCTATGCAGGCTGCCTATGCCAGCCAAGATCTGCATTGCAGAGGGGCTCTCTAAAGGAAGAGCCCCATTAGATCCTAGACAGACTGTTTGTTTTATAATCTGCATGGGCTTAGAGCAGTTCTTCCTGGAATTTATGCCCCACAAGTTTCTGTTGACCAGAGAGAAAGGGATGACAATACAATAATTCATTTCAACACTACTGATTATAAATTTATCTAGGCTTTAAAGTTGGTACAGAAACTTAAATAATTATTTTAGTTAACACTCATAATAACTTTGAGAAGTAGGTGCTATTGTTATTTCCATTTTACAGATGAGGAAACTGAGACAAAGAAAAGTTTTAACTTTTCTTGTCATTTATGACAAGAACTTTAGAAGTTAAACAAAGACATTTTACAAGTGAAAACTTTTAGAACAGAAGCATATTTTTAATATTGTATGGAGCAAAGAATGAGTTCTTCCCCAAAAGATGTGCCTCAATATAAGACAAAAACCCAATCACTTTGTTTTGAAAAAAAACAGAGCTAGCTTTCCATTTATTCTTCATATAACAAATCAATTAAGTACTACATACCTACTATGTGCAAAGGGAGTGTCCCAAATTACAGTTTCAAAAGAAGTTCATGACCATGGTTATTTAATATTTACAACTATTCTGTGAGAGAGAGTAGAGAGTATAGAAAGAAAATTCATAGTTCTAGAGCTTAAGTCATTATAGAGCTTCTTAGCAGTGATTTACCAATGGTCCTTGAAATATTTAATGGAGCTATAATTCAAGCCCAGTCCGTGTGACTATCAGCATTCAGTGCTTTTCATTTTATGTTATCCTGTGTGTTACTAGTGTATGTTGACTATTTTCTCCTGCATTCCACTTAACAGTGGGCAAAAAAAAAAAAAAGAAAAGGAATAGAAAATCTAAGAAGAAAAGCCAATCAAGTGAATGATTATCAAGCAGAAAAGGTGAAAGCATAAAAGGAAGGAAGCTCTGGCACTTTAAAAGCAAGAAAAAGGTTTTCAGGGCATTAAAGGAAATAAAAATTTGGTGGAAGTACAGACGTTAGGTACATAATAGTCACAAAAGCATTTTTAAGGAGAATAATTACTAGCACCGCACTTAAAAATGCGTAATGCTTTATCTACATTAACTTGAAAAATTCAATCATCTTGCTGTGGCTCTAATGCTCATCAGCGTCTGCATCTCCTAGCATTATTACTGTCTCAGGCCAAAGTCTTGGTTCTCTAATTTTCCCACAGACAGGCTCAGAGTGCCCCTCTCTAACTTGCCTTTCAATTGTCTCCACAAACTCTTTCCAGAGGCTCTCACTTAGGAGGAAACACAATGACAAAACACGTCTCCTTGACTGGGTAGGTGACCAATAGGCACATAGCAGACCAATTAAAAGAGAGATGCCAGAAACTAAAAGATGGAAATTTTCTTTTTCATTGGTAACATGGTATAGTGGAAAGAATCTTGGGAAGATAGGTAAGGCTAACTGGTTTTAACCTGGTTCTGTTCTAGCCATTAATTAGCCATTAGATCCTTCAGCATTATTGGTGGGATTCAGTTTTGCCACCTGAAAAGTAATAGGGTAATTCTTGATTAGTTTCAAGGTCTGTTCTAACTAAAGATCTCTATAAAAATCAAGCAGATCAGATCATTGGCATCAGATGCTGGGTTCATATTAGTTCTTTTTTAGATGGAATCAGTATAAGTGGGTACATTCCAGATGAGAACACACAGATACACAGACACAGACACACAGACACACACACACACACACACACACACACACACACACACACACACACCCTGGTCATGCTGCACATGTGTTTGTTTTTCATACTCATACAGGTGTACCTATGACTTTGCACCTTCCAAGTCTCTGAGCTTTTCCAGTTAGCTGACGTTACTTGGATTGTTGTGGTTGTAAGGCTTTTGTTACAGGGATAGGGACTGATTGCTCACTTATGTAATCATGTCCCATAACCCCAGGGTATTTTCCTTTTGTTAGCAATCATGAGTTTGAGTTATTAACAACCAGGAATCAATGAAGAAAAAGAAAAAACCAAGAGAAGGTACCCGTTGTCATGAAACAGTGAGATTCTCAAAGGAGGTCTAAAATCCTTTCTTTCTTTTCTTTTCTTTTTTTTTTTTTAAACTTGCCTTTCAACTGTCTCCACAAACTCTAATGATATCCTATTCATACACATTTTAGTAACCAGGCAAATTACTGGTTTTAGAGGCAATTTGGTAGAATGAAGAGAACACTGGGCAAAGAGTCAGGAAACCCATCTTCTAATCATAGCTCTGTAGCTCTGTGATTCTGGACAAGTCATTTAAACTCTCTGGGTCTCAATTTCCTCATCTGTAAAGTACATCTATTCCTTTAACCACCCATCTGACAGGATTGTTGTGAGGATCATATGTGATAATGGAAGAGAGAGTGCTCTGAATAAAGGCAAACATCATGCAAAAGATTAGTCACTCGCCATGTCAAGAATGTGCTTTAAAACACTCAGACATATTTGGGGTATCATACAGAGGAAATTTTGCATTCAATCACGTATTCATTAACCATCTCTTATTTTCCAGACTCTCTAAGAGGCGTGGAGATACAAACACAAAAATGAAACAGAACACCCCCTTTCTTCACAGAGCTTGCATTATTGATTTATCATTGATAACATATCACACACACACACACATATATATATATATGCATACATATATCTAGATATACACACACAAATATATATATATATACATATATATATATATCTGCATACATGTATGTAGCACCATATAAAATTTCTGTAATATTTTTTATCATAGTGTTGGAGGAGAGGTATTAGAGATGTATCCAGAAATATCTAGTGATATTACAAATATAAATCAAACACATGTGTGTGTATATATACATATATATACACACACACACACACACACAAACACACACACACACATATATATATATATATATATGTGCTATACACACAAATGTATACACTAGCATTACGTGTCTCTTTGATATATAAAGTTGCAGGGGGCTGGTCCTGGATCTCTTCTGCAGCTTTCTCCCTGCTAGATAGGATCAGGTTGAATCCTTCTCAAGTCATAATAGTCTCTTCTCTGGAGTGTAATCTATTTTTCCATCACTGCCCTCTCTTCTCTCTATTTTGCTTCTCTATGGAGATTTGATCAGGGCATCTCTGTTATAGCAAGTGGTTCAGTTTTTAGTTTAAGAGCAACATGGTGGTAGTTGGGGATGAATAGCCTCATCCTCTAGACTAGAGTTTATATCAGATAAAAAAGCCAGAATGCAATCAGAATAGTTCAGAGCCCTCAGTTGGAAAAATTCCCAACATTTAGACAGAGAATGGACTCTCTGCTATCATTAAAATTTTTGTATATCTCTCTGTAATTGAGGTATGTTTGAGAGAGAGAAAATGTTGAGATAGAAGAAACAAGTAAAGTATATCTATACTGTCTATTACCAAAAGGCAAGGGGAGAAGCCATTGGGAGAAAGAGCAGACTTTATTGGTGGTGGTGGTGGTGATTGTCTCTAGGGTTTGAAGAGGAAATATAGCCAGTAGCCTGTCCAAGGTCTCTGTTGAAAGATGGCTGCAGAAACCAAATGACTCCTCCCTGTCTCCTTTTTGTATAATAGTTGCTATTTCCTTCCGGTTTCTGCTTTGCTCCTAAGCAACTGATACTTTCCAACATTCATGTTTTCTAGTTCTGTTTGTTAAGTCTTAGGTAGGGCTCAGGAAGTTATTTGGTTTCTTTCCCTTCTACCTTCCTCTAAGAGACTCGTTCTCCCTCCCTCCCTCTCTCTCTCTCCCCCCCCTCTCTCTTTCTGTCTGTCTTTCTTTCTGTCTCTCTCTCTCTCTCTCTATCTTTTAAAATTCCCAGGTGTTATTCAAGACCCTTTTCTGGAACAAAGTTCATGATATCCTTTCCCCCTTTATTATTTAATATTTTGCTTTTCCCAATTACTTGTAAAAACAATTTCAGAAAATATTCATTATTTTTTAGTTTCATGTTCTAATTCTCCTCCCACTATAAGGGAATTTTTGTTCTGCTGAACTACAAATCCCATAATGCCAATCATTTCTCAAACCCCCATTTGATAAGTATATTTGAGTTGCCAAGAAGCAAAGAAAGTTCAGATGGATGAGTTTGTTGGGAATTCTAAGATTTTAAGTATCTGCAGTAAGACTTTTCTTAGTGTTTTTTTTTTTTTTTTTTCTTTTTTTTTATTTTTATTTTTAATTTTTTTTTATTATATATATATATATATTTTATAATATTATCCCTTGTATTCATTTTTCCAATTTACCCCCCCTCCCTCTATTCCCTCCCCCCGACGACAGGCAATACCATACATTTTACATGTGTTACAATATAGTCTAGGTACAATACATGTGTGCGAATATCATTTTCTTGTTGCACAATAAACATTAGAATCCGAAGGTACATGCAACCTGGGCAGACAGATATTAGTGCTAACAATTTTCATTCCCCTCCCATTGTTTCTTCTCTGGGTGCAGCTACCTCTGTCCATCATTGATCAACTGGAAGTGAGTTGGATCTTCTTTATGTTGAAGATTTCCACTTCCATCAGAATACATCCTCATACAGTATTGTTGTTGAAGTGTACAGTGATCTTCTGGTTCTGCTTATTTCACTCAGCATCAGTTGATTTAAGTCTCTCCAGGCCTCTCTATATTCCTCCTGCTGGTCATTTCTTACCGAGCAATAATATTCCATAACCTTCATATACCACAATTTACCCAACCATTCTCCAACTGATGGACATCCATTCATCCTCCAGTTTCTAGCTACAACAAAAAGAGCTGCCACAAACATTTTGGCACATATATGTCTCTTTCCGCTCTTTAGTATTTCTTTGGGATATAATCCCAGTAGTAGCGCTGCTGGGTCAAAGGGTATGCACAGTTTGACAACTTTTTGGGCATAATTCCAGATTGCTCTCCAGAATGGCTGGATTCTTTCACAACTCCACCAGCAATGTATCAGTGTTCCAGTTTCCCCACATCCCCTCCAACATTTGTCATTATTTGTTCCTGTCATCTTAGCCAATCTGACAGGTGTGTAGTGGTATCTCAGAGTGGTCTTAATTTGCATTTCTCTGATCAGTAGTGATTTGGAACACTCTTTCATGTGAGTGGATATAGTTTCAATTTCTTCCTCTGAGAATTGTCTGTTCATATCCTTTGACCATTTATCAATTGGAGAATGGTTCGGTTTCTTATAAATTAGGGTCAGTTCTCTATATATTTTGGAAATGAGACCTTTGTCAGAACCTTTGTTTTTAAAAATATTTTCCCAATTTGTTACTTCCCTTCTAATCTTGTTTGCATTAGTATTATTTGTACAGAAACTTTTTAGTTTGATGTAATCAAAATCTTCTATTTTGTGATCAATAATGATCTCTAGTTCTCCTCTGGTCATAAATTCCTTCCTCCTCCACAAGTCTGAGAGGTAGATTATCCTCTGTTCCTCTAATCTATTTATTATCTCCCTCTTTATGCCTAAATCATGGACCCATTTTGATCTTATCTTGGTATATGGTGTTAAGTGTGGATCCATATCTAATTTCTGCCATACTAATTTCCAGTTTTCCCAACAGTTTTTTCCGAATAATGAATTTTTATCCCTAATGTTGGAATCTTTGGGTTTGTCAAAGATTAGATTGCTATAGATGTACCCTTTTTTGTCCTTTGTATCTAATCTGTTCCACTGATCTACCGGTCTATTTCGTAGCCAATACCAAATGGTTTTGGTGACTGCTGCTATATAATATAGCTTTAGATCAGGTACACTTAGACCACCTTCCTCTGAGTTTTTTTTCATTAGTTCCCTTGCAATTCTTGACCTTTTATTCTTCCATATGAATTTTGTTGTTATTTTTTCTAGGTCATTAAAATAGTTTCTTGGGAGTCTGATTGGTATAGCACTAAATAAATAGATTAGTTTGGGGAGTATTGTCATCTTTATTATATTCGCTCGGCCTATCCAAGAGCACTGAATGTCTTTCCAATTATTTAAATCTGATTTTATTTTTGTGGCAAGTGTTTTGTAATTTTTCTCATATAATTCCTGACTTTTCTTTGGTAGATGGATTCCCAAATATTTTATACTCTCAACATTTGTTTGGAATGGAATTTCTCTTTGTATCTCTTGCTGTTGCATTTTGTTAGTGATATATAAAAATGCCGAGGATTTATGTGGATTTATTTTGTATCCTGCCACTTTGCTGAAATTTTGAATTATTTCTAGTAGCTTTTTAGCAGAGTCTTTGGGGTTCTCTAAGTATACCATCATGTCATCTGCAAAAAGTGATAGTTTGATTTCCTCATTTCCTACTCTAATTCCTTGAATCTCTTTCTCAGCTCTTATTGCCGAGGCTAGCGTTTCTAGTACTATATTGAATAGTAATGGTGATAGTGGGCAACCTTGTTTCACTCCTGATCTTACTGGGAAAGGTTGCAGTTTATTTCTATTGCATATTATGCTTACTGACGGTCTTAAATATATACTCCTGATTATTCTAAGGAATAATCCATTTATTCCTATACTCTCAAGAGTTTTTAGTAGGAATGGATGTTGGATTTTGTCAAATGCTTTTTCTGCATCTATTGAGATGATCATATGGTTCTTATTAATTTGATTATTAATATGGTCAATTATATTAATAGTTTTCCTAATATTAAACCAGCCCTGCATTCCTGGAATAAATCCTACTTGATCATAGTGTATTATCTTGGAGATGATTTTCTGAAGTCTTTTTGCTAATATCTTATTTAAGATTTTAGCATCAATATTCATTAAGGAGATTGGTCTATAATTTTCTTTCTCAGTTTTCGATCTACCAGGTTTAGGTATCAGTACCATGTCTGTGTCATAAAAGGAGTTTGGTAGGACTCCTTCATCCCCTATTTTTTCAAATAATTTATATAACATTGGGGCTAATTGTTCTTTAAATGTTTGGTAGAATTCACATGTGAATCCATCTGGCCCTGGGGATTTTTTCCTGGGGAGTTGATTAATAGCTTGTTCTATTTCTTTTTCTGAAATGGGACTATTTAAGCAATTTATCTCCTCCACTGTTAATCTAGGGAGCCTATATTTTTGGAGAAAGTCATCCATTTCACTTAAGTTATCAAATTTATTGGCATAAAGTTGGGCAAAGTAACTCCTTATTATTTCTCTAATTTCCTCTTCATTGGTGGAAAGATCCCCCTTTTCATTTCTAAGACTATCAATTTGATTTTCCTCTTTCTTTTTTTTGATCAAATTTACCAAAGGTTTATCTATTTTATTGGCTTTTTCATAAAACCAACTCTTGGTTTTATTTATTAATTCAATAGTTTTTTTACTTTCAATTTTATTGATTTCTCCTTTTAATTTTTGTATTTCGAGTTTAATTTTTGGTTGGGGGTTTATAATTTGGTCTTTTTCTAGCCTTTTAAGTTGTAAGCCCAATTCGTTAATCTTCTCTTTCTCAATTTTCTTCAAATAAGCCTCTAAAGATATAAAATTTCCCCTTATTACTGCTTTAGCTGCATCCCAAAGATTTTGATATGATGTCTCATCATTATCATTATCTTGGGTGAAATTGTTAATTGTTTCTATAATTTGCTCTTTCACCCATTCATTCTTTAAGATGAGATTATTCAGTTTCCAATTACTTTTTGGTCTATTTACCCCTAACTTTTTACTGAATGTAGCTTTTATTGCATTGTGATCTGAGAAGAAGGCATTTATTATTTCTGCCTTCCTACATTTAATTTTGAGATCTTTATGTCCTAATATATGGTCAATTTTTGTATAGGATCCATGAACTGCTGAAAAGAAAGTATATTCCTTCCTATTGCCATTCAGTTTTCTCCAAAGGTCTATCATACCTAGTTTTTCTAATGTTCTATTTACTTTTTTAATTTCTTTCTTGTTTGTTTTGTGGTTTGATTTGTCTAAATCTGAGAGTGCAAGGTTGAGATCTCCCACTATTATAGTTTTACTGTCTATTTCTTCTTGCAGTTCTCTTAACTTTTCCTTTAGAAAGTTAGATGCTATACCACTTGGTGCATATATGTTTAGTATTGATATGGCTTCATTATTTATGCTACCTTTCAGCAGGATATAGTTTCCTTCCTTATCTTTTTTAACGAGATCTACTTCTGCTTTTGCTTGATCTGAGATAAGGATAGCTACCCCTGCTTTTTTGGCTTTACCTGAAGCATAATAAGCTCTGTTCCAACCTTTTACCTTTACTCTGTATGTATCTCCCTGCTTTAAGTGTGTTTCCTGTAGACAACATATTGTAGGGTTCTGCTTTTTGATCCAATCTGCTATCCGTCTCCGTTTGATGGGATCGTTCATCCCATTTACATTTACAGTTAAAATTACTAATTCTGTATTTCCTGCCATCGTATTATCCCCAGATTATACTTTTTTCCCTTGACCCCCCTGATTCCCCTCCCCGATATTTAATTTACAGACCCCCCTTGTGACGCGCAACCCTCCCTCTTTTTTTTTTTTTTTTTTTTTTTTTTTTAGGATCCCTCCCCCCTCCCTCCAAGTCCCTTCACTTATTCTCCTTTTCCTTTCCCCTTTTCCTCTCCCCCCTTTTAATGAGGTGAGAGAAAATTCTCTGAAAAACAAATATGTTAATTATTTACTCTTTGAGCCTCTTCTGATGAGAGTAAGATTCACACAATGATTCTCCCCCTCACTAAGTTCCCTCAGATATTGTGTATTTTCTATGTCTCTTCCTGGGATGTAGTTTCCCTCTTTTTATCACTCCTTCCCCTTTTTCTGAACCGACCTCCTTCCCTTTACCACACCCCCCTTTTTTTCTTTTATATCAGTAAAATCAAATTATCCTTGAGTATTTTTTATATACCCACAACAAAGTTACAGTTCTCAAGGGTTCTGTGTACCTTTTTCTGTTTCTCTTCAGTCTTGTGGATGTAGATCAAATTTTTTGTTTAAGTCTGGTTTTTTTCTTAGAAACATATAGAATTCCTCTGTTTCGTTGAATGACCATCTTCTTCCATGGAAAAAGATGCTAAACTTAGCTGGGTAGTTCATTCTTGGTTGCAGTCCTTGATCTTTTGCCTTTCGGAATATCAGGTTCCAGGCCCTTCTATCTTTTAATGTGGAGGCAGCCAGATCTTGGGTGACCCTTATTGTGGCACCTTGGTATTTAAATTGTTTTTTTCTAGCTGCTTGCAGGATTTTCTCCTTTGTGTGGTAATTCTGCAGCTTAGCCACAATATTCCGTGGTGTTCTTTTTTTAGGGTCTATTTCAGAAGGAGTTCGATGAATTCTTTCCACATCTACTTTCCCTTCTGTTTCTATTATCTCTGGACAGTTCTCTTTGATAATTTCCTGTAAAATAGAATCTAGGCTCTTTTTTTGGTCATAGTTTTCTGGAAGTCCAATAATCCGCAGATTATCTCTCCTAGATCTATTTTCCAGGTCTATAGATTTTCCCAGTAAGTATTTGACGTTGTTCTCCAGCTTCTCATTTTTTTTGTTTTGTTTGACTGATTCTTGGGTTCTCTGTGAATCATTCATTTCTATTTGTTCCATCCTGACTTTTAAGGAGTTATTTTCTTCTTTCACAGTTTTTAGTTCTTTTTGTAAATGCCCAATTTCGTTTTTAAATGAATTATTTTGCTCTATTGAGTTTTTTTCCATTTCCCTAATTTTTTTTTTTTTGAGAATTATTTTCTTTTTCCAATTCAGAAATTCTATTTTCTTGAGACTTTTTTATCTTTTCCAATTCAGAAATCCTACTTTCCTGTGTTTTTTTAACCTTTTCTAATTCACTAATTTTGTTTCCCTGCATCTCCTGTGAATTCTTTATTTTTTCCAACTCCAATTTCAGGACATTGTTATTTTCTATCATAACTTCCCTTTCTTTTCCCCATTTTTCTTCGATCTCCCTCAATTTCTTAAGAGCTTCTTCTAGGAGAGGGTTATGTGATGGGGGGCAGGAATCGTTCCCCTTTAGGTTGTTATCTGATTCTCTGCTGTCAACTTCCTCGGGGTTGGACACCCGCTCTTTCTCTGTATAGAAGGAATCTATGGTTTTTCTAGCTTTTTTGCTCATACTTAAAAAAAATCTTTTGGGGTCTGTCTCTGGGGTAGGAAATTATTTACTTCTTTACCAGCTTCCTCCCAGACGGGATGGATGCAGCGGCCCCTGCGCCAGAGCTAAGATAGAGCTCTGGGAGAGAGTTCCCCACCCTCTCCCTGGGAGTGCCTCAGAGGTGATTAGCACTACTGTGCTTCGAGGGCGTAGAATAGTGAAGACAGCAAGAAGCCCAGCCTATGTGTCCGGGTGGGGAGTGGGTGTCTGCAGCAGGTGACGTAAGAAGCCCCTGCGCTCAAACTGGAAGTGTCTGCCAGAAACCGCGGTCCCTAGTTCAAAGGTTCCGCTTCTCTGGGACTTCCTGGAGCTGAGTTCCACTCCCTCCAGCTAAGCTAGGCAGTGTGTGTTGCCTTGGGCCGTATCCACCCACTTGTCAGTCTCTTAACTATTCTCAGGTGGTAGCTGAGGCCACACCCCGATCTGTGCCTGAGTCACCCCCAGGGTCCGGGGAAAATCTAATCTGAGTTTTAAAATATTTTGGCTTTCTCTTCTGAACTGCTAAATAATTAGCAGAGAAGAGCTAACAGCCTGTGCCAGATTCCTTTACCTCAGTGGCTTCTCTGATCCCAGAGCCCTTCCCAGCGCAATGGGCGCAGTGTGCCCCTACCCCACCGTCTGTGCTGGTCTTTCTTATTCCTCCCCTGAGAACTGACCTTTCCTGTTGAAACTCCAGATTCTCTTCAGCTGGTAAGTCGTGCTTCCAGTCCTTGTGGTATCTATCAGTCCTGAGCTAATTTTGAGACTTAATTTATCTAATTGGTTGTGAGGGAGTGAGGACGTTCACTGAGTCGTGTGTTTCCTCTCCGCCATCCTCTTAGTGTTTTTCATGTCTCTAAACCTTTTGGCTTCAAAGACTAGAATCCTAATTTCATTTGTTTTGGAATCTGTGAGAAGCAAGAGATTTATTTGTTGAATGGATTAATATATTTGAATTCTTTGGAAGACCTATGGCTTCTGAAAACTAGAGCTTACTTTGCCTTCTATGGTTACTCATTGTATCAAGTTGAAGTCATTTAATGGAAAAGTCCAAGAAGTTGGGATTATAGCTCCCAAACAATCATCAAATCTCAGAATGAGAAAGAACTTCAGATGAAATCCATTTAAGCCCAGACTCAACCAAGCAGCTCTCCAAGTAACCCATCAGGCTTGATAATTACCATTTTCATTTTGCTATTGGGTAGCGCTGGTTGCTAGGAAATATTTTCTTCATATCAAGCTACACATCATCCTCTCAGTAATTTTCACCCTTTGTTTTTGGTTTTGCCCTCTAGACTAAGAAAAATAAGATAGTCCTTCTGGATGATAACCTGCCAATGATTTGTAGACAGTTATCTTCCTGATATCAATCTCTCCACATCTTAAGGTTTTGCTTCTCCAGGTCAAACATTTCTATTTCTTTAACCAAAGTTTGAAGGGTATTGGTATTGGTATGAATGGTATTAAAGTTCATTTGCTTGTCATAAAGAGCTCTCAGAAAAAAAAAAATCAACTGATCCAGTCAGTGTTCAAAAGAAAAGAGCTCTTAAGAGTAAAGAATATAAACAAGCTCTTTCTTTTCAATCTAATTGATTTCTCACTATGAATTAGATGGGAAGTTTATTTATAATTGTAGAAGTTTCTAAATATGAGGTGGAGGGTGACAGGATGGCATCCTAGAAGAAGGTCAAGGCAGAAGACAGACCATGATTAAGGAATAGGTCACCTCTTGAATAAAGAAAAACTCCAATGTTCTATAAGCGATAGTTTCTAACCAATATACCATCATGGTTATTGCTTTCTGGACTCATTGAAGTTCATCAATGTGAACACCAGAAAGTGGGCAAAATAGGTAGCACAATGAATGAAGCACCAGGCCTGAAGTCAGGAAAATAGTTGACTGGGATACATAGAATCTGACAGTTCTCTTTTAGTTGGTACATCCTGGCTGTGAGATCCTGGGCAAGTCACTTAACCCCAATTTCCTCAGGGAAAAAAAAATCTTTGACTTGTATTTAATTATCTATGTTGTGGTCTCTAAGGAACCTTTTACATCTATGTATAGGATACTATGATCTTACGTCATATTTTCCCAGGAGAGTTTAAGATACTTGAAAGCTGACATTATTTCATTTCTGTCTTATATCCCCACTACCTAGTACAGTGTCTTGTTCAAGGACAAATGATACTTGACTCTCTCCCTCTATGGAAAGCAAGCTTCATGAGGACAGGGATTGTTCCATTTTTATTTTCAATAACTCCAGCCCCTATAACATAGTCAATGATTAAGAAACATTGCTGGATTGAATCAACACTTCATTTACTTCGTCAGCTAATTCTTCCAGTTTCGTACCATCTGTAATTCTGGAAATTCTGATTGCTCACTATTAGGTACAGAAATACTCACAAAAGGCATCTAGATAATGCAGTGGCTCGAGCTAAAGGGTTTGAAGTGAAAATTAGTTCAATTCCTGGGTTTAAATCTGACCTCTGATACTATATAAGTAGACCTGGACAGATCATTTGACTTCTCCAGACCTCAGTTTCCTCATCAGTAAAATGAACAAGTTTGAATCAATAGTCTGGATCTATGATCTTCTAACTCTATATCTGTGATCCTATGTTCCCACATATTGGTTACTTTTTCTCACTCCCCATCCAGATCAGTTACTTTTTCTCTCTCTCCATCTAGATCACTAACGTTTTCTCACTCCTCATCCAGAACAGTTACTTTTTCTCACTCTCTATCCAGATCAATTACATTTTCTCACTCCCCATCCAGATCAATTTCTTTTTCCTACTCCCCATCCAGATCAATTTCTTTTTCCTATTCCCCATCCAGAACACTTACTTTTACTCACTCCCCATCCAGAACAGTTACTTTTTTTCACTCTCCATCTAGATCAGTTACATTTTCTCACTACCCATCCAAATCTGTTTTTTTTTTCTCACTCCCCATCCAGGATCAATTTCTTTTTCCTACTCCCCATCCAGATCAGTTACTTTTTCTCACTCCCCATCCAGATCAGTTACTTTTTCTCTCTCTCCATCTAGATCAGTTACGTTTTCTCACTCCTCATCCAGAACAGTTACTTTTTCTCACTCTCTATCCAGATCAATTACATTTTCTCACTCCCCATCCAGATCAATTTCTTTTTCCTACTCCCCATCCAGAACAGTTACTTTTTCTCACTCCCCATCCATATCAGTTACTTTTTTTCACTCTCCATCTAGTCAGTTACATTTTCTCACTACCCATCCAAATCTGTTTTTTTTTTTTTTTTTTTACTCATTCCCCAACCAGATCAATTTCTTTTTCCTACTTCCCATCCAGGTCAGTTACTTTTTCTCACCACCCATCTAGATCAATGCTTCTTCTTTCCCCAGCACCATTAGATAGACAAGCTCATTCTCTTTTTCCATGTTGGTTTCCTTCTGGAGGATGCTTCTTCCTCCTCACATTTATCAGCAGTGTGACCAGCTTTTCATTTGCTCAGCAGATTTCCTCTATGGAACGTCTCGCACACTTGGCAAATATTAATCCCAACATAAATAATTTCTGAAGAGAAGATAAAGCCTTTGAGAATATATTTTTGTTTTACATTAAAACATGAACAGTGGTTCCAAGGACAAGCTGAAGCCACACATGATGGAGGAATCCATGTTTTGGGATGTGGGATGTTAGAGGTCAGGATAAGAATCTTTCTGCTCTCACTAATCTCTCCCTTTTGAACGATGGCAGTGTTCTATTATAATTTCTTATCACACAATCTTGTACTGGATAACATACTGTATGGTAGTAGCCTTGAGCAGAGGCTTCAGAGGCTCAAAGAAGTGATTATTAACCTGGACACTGCAAAAAAAAAATAAAAATCTTTAGAGAACTATATTTCAACATAATTTGAGAACTGTATTTCAACATAATTGATTGCCTTTGTAATACTAAGCATTTTACTTTATATATTTAAAAATTTGATTCTGCTTGGCTTTTTTGAACAATAAGATGATTCAGAGCAATTCCAAAAGACTGCTGATGTAAAGAGCCATCTATATTCAGAAAGAAGTATAGGGACTGAATGTGGATCACAATATGATATTTCCACCTTATTTGTTGTTGTTTGCTTGCTTTTTTTTCCTTTATTTTCCCCTTTTTTGATCTGATTTTTCTTGTGCAGCATGATAAATATGGAAATATGTTTACAAGAATTACACATGTTTAATCTACCTTGGCTTACTTGCTTTTTAGGGGATAGGGTAGAAGGAAGAGAGGGAGAAAAAATTGGAACAGAAGATTTTTCAAGGGTAAATGTTGAATGCTATCTTTGCATGTATTTTGAAAATATAAAGCTATTATTTAAAAAAATAGATACAAAAAATGATCCTGAGAAAGGGTCCAAAGAATTTACCAGACTGTCAAAAGTATTCACGACACAAAAAAAGATAAGGAGTCCTTGGTTGAGAGCTAGAAGATACCTCGGAGGTTATTGTGTCTAACTGCCTTTCCCACCTCAGAAATAAGTAAATGAAGGTCAGAGGAATAAAGGCCACAAAATAAAACTGAATCAAGATTCAATTCAATCAAGATTCCTCCCCACTGAAGACTTTTTTTTTTATTATTGTTTAAATGCCCTGTTTCTCTGTCTTATTCAGTCTTGTTCAAAGAAGGGAGGCTTGTCACCGTGTTGCTTGTTCTCCAGAAAAAGCCATCACCTTCATCCCTACTCACTTGGACCATTACAGTATCTTCCTATT